>NC_088183.1:5848030-6151060 GCF_028769735.1 Zonotrichia leucophrys gambelii
TGCACTCTTTTCATTAGTGCTTTTTGCTCTGTGGTAAGCATTGCAAAGGCAGAATCCAAAGAGGAGAAGTGACACCTGTGACAGCCCTGGAGTGCAGTGGGACTCGTGTCAGGTGAAGCAGACAGGAATGCAGGAGGCTGAGCAGCTTTGCAGGGTGATGTCAGTGCAGCTTGAACCCCCCAAAATGAGCTGTGGCTGCAGGGAGGGGTCAGAAAAGAGAAACAGCAGCACTGGAGACAAACCTGGGTCAGCAGCTGTCACCCAGCACAGCACTGAGCTTCACAAGACCTCAAAATAACTGAGAGGGACCTCAGTCTTTCACTCGGTTTTAACTTTCCATCCTCATTCAAACTGCACCTCATATTTCTTGATCCATGAGCTCAAGCACATCCAGAGGTCATTAAAATCCTCTCCTTGTTCTGCTACAGATGCTCTGCATTTCAGTCAGTCTCTGCACCTCTGGATGTCCAATAGAGGTTGGATTGGGATCTGGAGTCAGGCTGGGCTCTCCTGATTTATTAAATTGAGCACTCCTTGTGTCAGCCACACTCAGGTGCTGAATTTCATTCCAGGCTGTTGGGTAGTGAAAGAACAAATTCTTTGGCATTTTTATTGAAATATGTTCAGTGCACTTTCAGACACTCACTGAAATTAAGATTTTTCTTTACTGTGTAATTTATGATCAAGGGAAGAGAGCCAAGGACTAATTTATTTTACCAAATAAGTCTTTAGTCTTTCCATTTATGTGCATGTAATATATGTTATCATTTCTATTTTAGAAAGGTGTGATTATTCTGCAGTGCTTTCCAGAATTTATATTATCTTTGTTCTTCTCCAGGTGAAGAAAACACAGAACACCCATTTGCAGAATTCCTATTTTTCTAATTTCCCATGCTTTCCCCTAATTCAGGTGACATCAAAACAAAGTTTAATCAGGTCCCTGAAAATGGGAAGCCAGAAAATGCATCCCTGTGTGAGCATGTTGGGTTTCATTTTACAGCCTCATTACAGCTATTGCCCTATTAATTTGTTCTGTTTTGGGAGACTTGCTCTTGTTGAAAGTTAAAATATTATTAGCAGCAAATATCCTCTGCAAACCTGGCACAACAACCCTGTCAGAGACAACAGACCCTGGCAGATAGCAGTGCTCTGACCTGTGTGATGCCCTGTGGGTCAGCTCCCCAAACTGTGCACATCAGCTGTCACTCAGAACCTTCCTTAGGGCCTCAGTAATTTCTGGAGCAAATGAAGAATCAACATCAGCCACTCCTAATTAGCAGACTGATCTCCTGGGATATCACAGAAAGGGTAGAGGAGAGAAAAGAAGAGAAAAGAGGGACCATCCTCCCCTGTTCATTAGGATCCTCAAAGAAGAATCTGTTCATCCATTTAGGAGCTCTACAAGTGAGTGAGCCCCATTGTGCTGGGGGATGCACAGACACAGGATCTGTTGCAAGGGGAGCAATTAAAGCATCAAAAAGACATCAACAAGCAGTTACTTAAAGACATTCAGACCCCTAGAACTGGATGGATCTACAGCCAACAAGAGAAGGTTGTGCCTCCAGCAAGCACGAGGGTGGTGCTGCAATCAGTCCTGTCTTCCCAGTGGTTTTATTCCATTTTTTGTTACATTTTAAGAATACGAATAAAGATGGAGCAAAGGTGAGAGTTCTGCTGCTCCATCCAGTTCAGTGTTTTATATAGAAAGCTGAGCAAGAGCACTTAATCAAAATGGTCCATCTGTGTCAACACTTCTGATGGCTTGAGATGGCACCACTAATGCCTGGACATCCATCATGTCTCTGCAACAGCAAGGTACCCCAAGGAATAATTCAGGGGCTTCTCCCAGGATATTGCTCAGTGTAAAGTCACTATTTTAACTGCTTTTCCAATGGGAATATTGCTTATGACAGTTTCATACAGCTGTAGTATTGCTGCTATTTATCTTCAAACCCCTCTGATGTTGCTGTGTCCTCATGTTGCCCTTTCATGCATTGGAATTCTTGTTCTACTTCCACACTGCAGAACAGTGAAGGAGGAGAAGGTCAAATCCACAACCCTGGGGAGAAAATCCTTACAAGCAATGTTTGGAAACTGAGATGAGATGTTTTGGATGATGTCTTTGCCACCCTGTACATATTTTCCACAGTGTTAGTCTGGCTACCATAGAGTGATCTGGATCCCAGACAATCTAATATCTTGCTCAGAGTGTCAGCAGAGTGCCTTTGGCAGGACATTTGGGTTTAGCTCACCAGTTATTCAAGTACCTGGGCATGTAATGGATTTTTTTTTAGCTGTAGAAGCAGGCTGAGTTTGGGGAGGTGTAAGTGCAGAGGTTGCTAAATCTCTTTAACTGATGTCAGTGTCTGGGCAGAGTGTTCAGCATCTGCTGTAAAACGTGCTTTTCAACAGGCTACCAATGTTTGGGGAACAAGGGGCTTATTTTAGCTCCTTCTGCCATGTTTATTTAGCCTTTGCAACAACTTACACAAGCATAAGAGTCCTTCCAGTGCTGAAATGTGTTCTCCACATCTGACAAAGTGTTCAGTGTTTTCTCCCTGTTTCTAGATGGCTTGTCTCAAATGAAGGCTGATTTTCCAGTGATTCACTCCCAGCTTTTGAGAGTATATTTTCTGCCTATAGAGGTACTTCAGAGAGAAGTGAGGAAAAAAGGATTTTTAATGAAATAAATATACAATAAATATACCAGAACAATGCATTTTACAGCTATGTCCCCTGCCTTTCACTGGGAATATAATCATATGATAACATAACAATAAGATACAGAATTTGAGATCTGCCTTTACAAAACCATGAGGAATTGGGTTGTTCCAGAAAACCTCATGATGAGCTGACATGAGATTCCTTCCTTGTGGTTCTTTCTGCTACTGATTTTTCACAGATTCTTCTTTGTGGGCTCTACTAGAAATTCTCTTTCTTTTCAGTTTGAGGAGAAGGAGAAAAAAAAAAGATGATTATAAATAAATGGGGAGGGGAAAATAAGAAAATATTTAATCTTCCTTAATGATAACTTCATTATATCTTCTCATTACAGTAATTGCAGGTTTAAGTAACGATTTTCCCATTGTGCAAGCTCTGGAGAGGCTGGGAATTTAATAAACAGTTAGAATAATACCACACAATGAAGGCAAAAGGTGAAATTGCTACTTGGATGCATCTCTTTCAGCTGAACAGTGAGGGATCAAGGGGTCACTCAGCAGAGATAATTGTTAATGTGGCTCCAAGGGGCAGCCAGGCAGACAAACATCCCCTGCTCTATTGGGTTGCCATTTCATTACAACTCCAATCCCTGATTACACTTCGGAAATGATTAATTGATTAATACTTCAGACTCACCAAAATGGACAACGAGGAGGGGACACCAAAATGTGGCCATTGCATTCACCTGCAGGTAGCCTTTGAACCAGGAGGATTTTGTGGTTCTGTTGTGGTCCCATTTAGGGTTATTTCATTACTGTCAGTACAGCAGGACGAGCTCAGGGCCCAGGTGCTGCACAGGGAATCAAATAACAGGAATTCACTGCTGGCTCTGCAAAAGATTTGCTCTCACTGGAAGGCACTTAATCTCTCCCTCCTTTCATTCATCATCTCTAAAGTGATGGCAAAAGGTTGTTTTCTGCAAATCCACCTGGGCAGAGCTTCTTGCAGCACAGAATCCATACACAAGACAGATTTTAGGCTGAGAAGAACCTTCTGAAACTTTCAAATTCAGCAGCCAGTAATGATGCAGTTGTTGTTAAGATGTGAGGACCTGGAGATCTATTGTAACTATATTGATTTACAGTTTTGAGACCAGGGAGTGAGAGCAAGTCTGAAACTGCCTCAAAACATAGACACCAATTTAATTTCAGCAGCAACTGGCTGGCAAGAAGAATATCCTTACCAAACAATTTGTTTAAACCAAACAACTTTCATTCCTGTTTTTTTTGTTGTTGTGGTTTTGGTTTTTGTGCTTTTCCATGGATTCCTGAATGCATGAAAGCCAGCTAAGATGGATCATCAGATCATCATTGAGAACAAGTATTACATTTCCCTTTCTTCTCTATATAAATATCATTGCATAGCATTTATTTACTTATTTTGTACTATCTTTTAGTAACCAACATTTGAAGTTTTAAACATCTCCTAGCTCTTTTTAATTTAATAAAAATGTGAACTTCCATCACAGTATCTCTCATAGGTGTGGTTGGAGAATTTTCTGTCCCAAACACACCTAGACCCAAATTGTTCTGTCTGATCACAATCAGAACCTTGTAAAAAATAGCACAAATAGCTTACCTTATCCCTCTTTCTGAACTTGCTCAAATAATTGTTGCTGTTTTACATAAATTACAGTTTAATATAAAAAGGAATGCACTGAGCTTTAAATATTGCTCCCCCAGCTGGAAAAGTACATTTAATTTGCAGTGGGTAAAGGTCTGCTTACAATTAAATACTGAAACATTCATTAGGATGCTCTGGCTAGCATATAATTCTGCCCAGTCATGTTGAAAGAGCATCACTATTATCAAGAGACAGATGCAGTCATCCCTTCTGTGTGGGGAGTGTTAAAAAGAGACCCTTGATTAAATGGTGACTCACTTGGGGAGGAATCTTGAGGGCGATACAATCACCACGGAGAGTTTGGGTGCATAACAATGGGCTGGGCACAAAGCATCCTCCTCCCCTGGGAGAGCTGGATTCAAGGTGCAGCTTTTGCTGGTGGCCTGGATCCCAGCTGCAAGGCAGCATCTTGGCAGCTTCCATGGATGACACACACGAAAATCTCTTAATTCATTTTATGCTTTTACCCCTCTTGTTTTGTCTCTGAGCTCGGAACTCACATTGTCTACAGTAAGGTGGCTTCAGGACAAGTGACAAGCCATTAGGTGTTTGGACACTGAAACCTGATTTATCACTGGCCTTTGTGTGTCCTGCAGGGCAGTGTGTGGGTGTGCCAGAACATGCCAGGGGGCTGGGAGCTAAATCTGAGCGATACAGGGGGGGAACACGTCTGTGAGTGATAACACACAGCTCTGCCATCACAGCACCCCTCAGCCCAAGGCTGGGACGAGGTACTCTCCATTATCCAGGGAATAAATCCTCCAGAGGCATGTGTGGCTGGCCATGAGGAGAGCCTGGAGAGGGAGGTCTCACAGTGAAACCTCTCCTGTTTAAAACAAAGGCTCTTTGCTCCAGGACTGACAACCAGGGCAGCCTCTTTCCTTCCAACACATCACACTCAGTCTAGGAGTTTGTGCTGCTGCTTTTTGCCTGCATCCCTTGCCTGCAGGTTTTCCAGCTTCCACGGCTCTAACTCAAATTCCCTTTTCAGCTGTGACTCATAAGCACTCTGCGGTGATTCTGTAGCACAAACCCTTAAAAAGATTAAAATCTCTGGAAAACCACCACCTAAAGTTGAATGAAGCTTCCAGCCACAGCCCTAGGGAGGGGATTACCCAGTAGTGTCTTCAGCTAGAAAGGTTCTTTGACTGGGGGTATTTATGATACAGTTCATGTTAAAGAACTCTGAAGATCATCTGAGCAGAAATTCAGGTGTACACTTGCTAGAAATTGGCACTGTGAACTCTTCTTTGAGGGATACTGATGTTCTTACTTAAGAAAAATGTGTAGAAAATTAAAGAAAAAGTAATTTTCAGCTGAGGATAAGAAACAATGAGGAATAAATCCAATTTGGTGACAATTGGTTGTTCAGTAGCTGAATGAGATCACAGCAGGTCTGTGCTTTATGGTCCTCTGGAAAGTTCCTCAGCCCAGTACCAACCACTCTGAATCAGGAGATCTCATCTCAGTGTGAGAATGTTCTGTGAGCTGGATCCTTCTCCTTTGAACACAGGAACTGGCTCTTGTGCCATGCTGGCTGCAGAAGATATTTATGACATTGTTCATGTGGTTCTGGGAGGATGCAAAGCCCATAGCAATGAAAAGGTAAAGGCTCTCCCCAGCACTGAAGACCAGAAATTGTATGATATTATTGTGAGGTGCAGAGATGCCAGTTTTCAATGTCCAGTCTTGCTTTGGAAGCAATATGGATTGTGCATTCTTCTTTTCCAGGACACCAGATGGGTTTGGTTTCGTGGGGTTCCTCTGTTGTCAGTGCACCCTCAGCAGCCTCCCACACCTGGCCCAGGGGAATTTATAATGAAAAAAAAAAAAAAAGGCTGGAAATTGCAATATACACTTCTAACTTTGAGCAGTGAGACCTTTTGGATGGGTTTGGGAAAACTCATCTCAGTGCCAACCCCAGGAGGGTCCATTCAGCCCCATTTGTTTCATTCCCTCCTAGTGAACCCTGCAGACAAACACTCAGCAATTAGTGTGATTTTGTGTCCTAATTACACCATATTGTTGTTATCTTTATGAAAAATAGACCTGCTGCAAGTCTAGAATCAGAAATCCTCCTACACTTCTCCTTAAGCTGCTTTCCCTGCAGGCACACTCTCACTTTCCCTGTCTCTCTGCTTTGCTGGTAGCTTTGTTTTAGACAGGAATGTTTTTTTCTCACAGACACTACTGAATGAAACCCTCTGCTTTTTGTCCTGTACTGAAAAGGAGAAATCTTCAGCAAAAACAGAGAGCGGCTGAGTGTGAGAGGACAGGTGCAAACATTCCTGACAAAGTTACAGAATAAAAGGCAGGGAGGGGAGGAGGGAAAGATTTGCTGCTTTGCCAAGGATGCTCTTTGGAGAAAGTTGTGCCTGTGAGCCACGCTGGCATGAGTGTGGCTGTAAAAGATATCAGCATGGGAGAGACAGAGGTAAAGGGATCTGTGTGCACTGGAATCTCTGGGGAAAAGGGGGAATTTCCTAGTTCTGGAATTAAGAGATTACTGGGCCTTAAATTTCCAAGAATTTGAAGGTTTTAGTAGGAACAGAAATGCATTCTCTGATCCATGTCCCTGTATGAGGTGCTGCTCCTGTTCATGGATCCCATGGGAAGCTCTCACCTACATCAGGCAGGTAGATGATGGAGATGACGTCTCCATGTGCCACAAACCCAACACCTCCAGGAGGTTTCAGCTTTGTGCCCATTTCCCACAGCACATGCCATGGCGCTACCCAGGAACCTCTGATTGCCTCCTCTGTGTCCAGACTATGGCACAAACGTAAAAAATCTTCTCATTCTGGCTGGAGGGAGTTTCTGGATGGAAAGAAGGATGTCCAAGGAGCCCAGACACTCTGGCATGGCTGTGCAGGAGGGGCTGAGCCAGAGCTTGTCTGGGTTCTCTGCCTGGCAGAGCAGCTGTACCTGACTTTTGGAGCAGCAGCAGAACTGCTGAGCTGCTGTGTTCATTGGCTCACCTCTCAGCTTGGCAGCTCTCTGGATGTTAATAATTCTGGATTCTCAGTTGGACACAGCTCTTCATTGCGTAAGATTATTTTCTCCAGATCCTGCTGCCACCTTTCAATATCTGAGGTGTGCTGCCTCTCTGTGAGACCCCTGTGCTGCACATGTGAGTGACCCTTCTGCTCAGTCCCTGCCAGCCCAAAACAACTGAACCACTCAGAACCAGGGCTCCTGCCTTTATCTTGGAGTGTGCTTTGGTCTTGCAGAATTCAGTGACTTGTCCACAATTTTTAATCTATTTTAACTGATGCAATCACAGAAGTGGTTGGGGAAATCCTTTTCTGGATTGTGGTGTAGTGCTAAAGCCTTTGATTCTCCAAAGAGCTGCTGAAGTAGAAAGGACAGACCAACAACAGCTTCTGCCAACAAGAGAAGTTGAGCTATGAGATGATACATTCCTAAGAATTTACATCTACAGGGATTTGCTTCAGCAGTAGCTGGGCTCTAAAGTTAATCTGTAAAGCCAATTTAGGTACTTCTGGATGGGTTGGTCATCACTTCTTGCATCTGCAAACTACTGCAGAACTGCTGCTGGTTTTGCTGGAGGAATTCAGCCAAGAGATTGGGAAGCTTTTGCCATTTTATCAGCCAAAATTCTGGTGTAACAATAGCTCTGTGCCTTTGCAAAACATATGTTAGGAAAGTTACTAATGTCACTTTCATATTTCCCCCCTTGCAATTAGTTTCCTCAATGGATGTAAAAACCTGAGAAAAAAACAGCCTTTTCTAAAGGGATATCTGGGTACTTTTCAATGCTATTCCAGAGGGAAGCTGAGTAGCAAATGTTGTATTTTCTTTTCCAGATTTCAAATGCCCATCAAGCCTTTGAAAAGTGCATTATTTAGCTCGTTATTAATAATCTGACTGTTAGCTTGAATTGCTAAACGAATCTGCAGAAAAATAATGTGTGTACTCCAGTTCCTCAATGTTTGGACTCATCCAAGCGTTTAAGAGCTGTCAAACAAAATACACTGTATTCAGGGGAATATACATCCATTGAAAGATTAAATTAGGTACTGCAGCAAAGCCCCCCCTTGCAGTGGAGAGGCATTTCATGCTAACAAATAACTACAGCACTATTATAACGAGACCTAGAGGCATGTGATTTCAACTCACTGCACATCTTTGCTCTCTGGGTGCCTGTAATTTTATTTTTTTCCCAGGCTGATGAAAGAGCAAATAGTGGTTGACATGGACAGAGTTGTTCCCTTAAACAGTTTTAAAAGATTTTGTAGTATTTCAAAGACTGGCTTCAGAGTGGTTTCCCTGACCCATACCTGTGGTTTCCTTTCCATCTACTTCTTCTGAAGCACTGGGAAGTTGATAAGTCTCAGGGCCTGCAAATTTTTGTGCCCAAGAAGTGCTCTCTGCCTGTGCTTCCTGACATGCTCCCCAGTTTTCACTTGGCTTTTTCATGTCTTTGTGTTTTCCCAGCAGGCAGCAAAGCCTCGATAACCTGGGCCATCTGACTTTTTAAGCTAAAACCTGTGTCTCACCTCCTTTGAGACTTGGACACGATCCCTGCTTTTTTTTCTCCTTATAAAAAGGGAAATAATTTCTCTTTACCCTTTAATATATGGTGCCTTTAAAGGAATATTACCTCCTTTCTTGCTTGTATTTCAGATCATAAACCAAGGAAAGCCAAAAGGAAGAAAAAAATCTCCAATTTATGGCCTCAACTGTGCTTTCCAAGATGTGACTCTAACATGGCACTGTTCACACTTGTCCAATATCCTTGGCTTGGTATTCTAGCTCTGGCTGAGCCCAGCATAGTTACCCCTTTTAAAATATGGGGCCTAGAAAAAGAAATGAATGCTGCTGTAAAGGATGAGACAGCTTGTAAAAAATGTGGAATATTCAGCAATTCAGCCACTGAGCACCAGCTAAACAAATATTCATGTGGAAGCAAAAGTGTCCTGACTTGGTGTTGTGTACTTTTGCCATCCTAAATACTCTACAGATGTCTCTGTGGGAAGTATCAAAGATACTTTATAGTACCAGACAGGTTATGAAGATGGTTCTGTACCCTGTTGGATATAGTGACTTATGTGGGAATGGAGGAGGTTGAATAACAAATGCTAAATAATTTATTCAAGGAATCTCTTCAGTTTTTTTTCCTGCAGCCCTTGTTATATGGATGTCTGTGCACACAGGGATCCTTGTGCCTGGCTGCTGTCATGCAGTGAGAATCCAATGGTGACATTTCAGAGCTCAATTGCTATTGATCCCAGGTCATTTAGGTCATTGGAAAACTTCCACTTCCCCCCAGTGAAACTGAGACCAAAGGGATGCATTTCAAGATAGAATATGCACCCCATATGCAGAACAGAGAGAGAGCTGTGAACATCCCAGGGCTGAAACTGCATTTACCAAGTATCAGTTTAAAGAGTCAGAAGTGTTGGTGGGGATGAAGCTCCTGTTCTGAGCTATATTCCAGCTGTAAAAATACAGGTTTTCTTCAGGAAACAGCATTTTTATATCAGGAATGCTGTATGTGCATCTGTTTTATGGCCAAAACCTTTGTCCTGTAGCACTGTACAGGTGAGAGGAGCTCTCAGCAGGCAGGGTCTGTATTTCTTGCACTGAATCCAAAATCCTTTTGGGCAGCACAGTCCTGCCCTGGCAGGAGGCTGGGTGCTGGCAGCAGCTATATGTGCCTTAGTGCTTGTCTGCATCAAGCTCTGACTTGGACCAGCCAGTGTAAATCAGAGATGAACAAAATTAGGCTCTGTCAAGAATTCCCATCCCATCTAGGTCTACAGCCAACCGTATTATTTTAGGGACTCCCCTTTCTCTCTGGGATGAACAGGGTAATATTTCATAAATCAAGGCTTGGTTATCTGGTGAAATGCTTGTTTCTAACCACACCGTGCTGAGGCTGCCAGGCTGTGACAGAAATGGCACACAAATAATGCCAGAGCAGCTTAGCTGCTGCAATCCCTGACGGTGGAGCCGCCAGAAATCCCTGGTGGAAGTTTCTACCAGTCTGAAATACAGGGACAGAGCCTGGTCCCTGAGGAGGATCCACCCCCAGAGCATCTTCAGTCTGTGCTCTGTGTGGATTTGGACAGAGCGACCTTGTTTACCTTTCCACTGCAGTGGACTGAGCTCCTCTGATAGCGGCCAGCCCAGTCTGCAGCGCTGCCAAAGCTTTTCCCTAACATAAGAACAAAAGAGACCAGCCAGCCACAGCCTGTAGCCACCTAATTGAAAGTTCCTGAGCCTGTCAGCGCTGTGCTATCCTGGCTCTCTGGTGAAAGCAGTGTATTCCAAGTTTTGCCCAATTATAGCTCCCAGCAGCAGCAGCAGCTCCTGCAGCCGGGCTCGGTCCTCCCACACTCCCGCTCCTCGCTGGGTCGGTGCCTCACGATGGAGTTGCCTGGCAACAAGACTCTGCATCTTTGGGAGACAAAAGCCATTATTTCTGTCACACAGATGTGCTAATGTGATTATTGACTGGAGCGGGGCACAAACACAAGACAGGTCAGGCTCCTGATACTTGAAAATTTCCAGGCAAGAGGATTTTAAGGGAGAAGGGTAAAAAAAAAAAGCTGAGAGAAAGGCATCAAGGTGGAGGGAGGAGGCAGGGAATTGCCAGGTACAGTGTAAGATAAGGTAAACCTGCTCATAGTTTTTCTGGTAAAACAGTTTAATCCAAAAGAAAAAAAAAAAACTCAACAAAAAGAGTGGTTTGATGTGTTTTAACTGATGAACTTTTACTGAGCCCTTCCTGGGTTCCTGCAGTTGGTCTGGTGCCTGCACAGAGCTGACCCCAGTGCTTGGGGGTACTGATTCTGCTGCTCTGGAAAAGCTGGTGGTACAACAACTGGGTGAAGAGAGGCTTCCAGGACCTTGCAGATGCTCAGCCAGTTCCAACCTGCCTGGCTAAACACTGCTGACAGAGAAATGCTCATTTCACCAGCTTCATGCTAACTTGGATCAAAACCAAATTGTGAAAAGAAAGAAAAACTTTTTTTCCCCATTCCACCTTTCTTTCAATGTTCATAAGTCACTTTTTAAGAAGAACCAACCAAGAATCTCCACTGTGAAAAGCCCACTGTCCTTCCTCTGGGGTTCTATTAAGCCGGCTTGTATAATTCCTGTCTCTGTGCAGGTCTGTGGGAAGAGCTGTGTCTTCTCCTGGCAGAGGTGTGGGATGCTGGATGCAGTCCCTGTCCTGGTGATGCTGCCCCTGCTCCTGTGGGTGGGGAGGTGTTTTGGTCTGTGCAAAGTCTGAGCACAAGTTATTGACCATGGTTTTGCACATATTTGCACTCAAATTAGCTTACGTGAGAGCTGGGGTTGCTTGTCCTAAAAATGAGGGGCCTAGGGCTGAGGCCAGTGCATGAAATGTAGGGTTTTATTTAAACTTCTATGTGGATCAGTTTTGTTTTTCTAAACTAAGGTGTTTCCACAAAAAAATCCATGAGGCAAAATGGATTAATTTTATTGATGCAGAAGTCCCAACCCTGTACCTGCACATTCCCAGTGAGTTGTGCTGTTGACTGTCTAACAAAGTCTATTGCAGGCTGCACACAGCTGAGGCTGACCCTGCTCATTGCCTGGGTTTCTCTCATCATTAGCCCTTTTTAAACGAGAAGGTAATTAACAATGCAACCAAAGTACCCAAAGAAGCATCAATGCAATGAGCAGGGCTGGTTAAAACTGAAATAAAGTCATTATTCACATTGTGTTTGTGCTATTTTGGCGGGTCAGGAGCCTTGCAGTGATGCTGCTGGTTTTGTTGCAGTTCCTCCTGCTTGCTGTTTTTCCAGCATAAGTTGTGCTGCTCAGAGTAATGAGGCATGACAGGCACCAAAGGAATTGGCCTCTTGGGGAAAACCATGGCCCAGTGCTCCTTCCCCAGCAAAATGGAATTCTAATGACCACAGCATGAAATGCACTTTTCTGCTCCCTTGAAATGTGAATTAACAGGAGGGAGGTGAAGGCAGGAGTAACAAATGTCCCCTAATCCCTACCTGAGACTTAAGTCAGGCCTAGAGCAAAATGCTGATTGAGCGTGTGAAGTGTCGGTGTTAGGCCAATTATTTCTGTTCCTCTTTTCCAGAGAAATCACTTCAAATGTGTGAGAAATAGAGACAGGTGACAAGTCTTTCTGGGAGGGAAAGAGTAGATTCCAGTATTTGTTTCATTTCCAGAATGAAATTAAGATTAAACCTTTAAAAGAGCCTGTGAAAAATAAGGAGACCACAATGTAGTAGATTTCTGGGGTACTTTCTTTGGCTCCTATTTTGTTTTGGCTTCCATTTCAATGTAAAATGACTTGAAAGGTGAAAATCTTTTCACTTTGTTGAAAAAAAAATAACAATAAACTACAAAACTCTTTGCCTTGTCTTGAACTGATATATTTCTCCTGAATTTTCAGATGGGCCATCCAACCAAGTGAAGTTGAGAGAGTAAATAAACAGTTTATCCAGCCTGAAAGGTAAGATTAAAACGACCTCTTGAGCTCTGCATATGTATGAGATACATAAATATATATGTGTATATATATATATATATATATAAAAGAGTGCAGTAGTTGAATGGAAATGAGGTATTTCTTAGTGTTACATCCTGAAAAGTACCCTGTATGGATGTCTCCAAATCTTAGAAAAAGGCAAAAAAAGGATCACTGCTGTAGCTAAATTTCTATTCAGGAGAGGGATTTGGTTTTAATTTTTGCATTTCCCACATAGCTGTAACTATGGCTTGAGTGCTAGGATGTGAAATAATCTTCAGATCAGATATTGGGATTTTCAGTGGTATGTGTCTCTGGGAGTGGTAGGTGAAGTGGAAAATAATAGAGGAGCTCAGTTAAAAATAAAAGAAAGTGGATTTTTTGATAAGTTAGAAATTGAAGGTTGGAGCCCTAAGAGGGGAGTCGAAAACATACCTGCCCTTAATGAAATATTTAAATAGAAGGATTGAACTCAAGACATACTTCTATCCAGCAGTGAAAGAAGCTGAGAATCCCTGCTGAAGGGCTGCATCTGTTATGAAAATCATCTTCCAGCCATGGCTTCAGTCTCTTTTGCAGGAAATCAATTCCTTGGTGAAGCTACTTCTCACTTACAGTGTAAGATACAATAATAGACTAGGAGAAAAATGCATTTTTGGCACCTTTTGGCTTAACCTACTTGAAAATTAACTTCTCCAGCTTCCAAAATGAGCAAACTTCTCTGCAAGAAGGGTTGCAAGGGGAAGCCAATCTGTTTGTAGAGCAGTGGTGAAGTGTGGCAAATTCAGATCTCAAGATTTTTGGTTTATTATAAGGTTGTCACTCAGGCAAACTTCTCATTCTCCTTAATTCTCCTTCTCATTCTCATAATAACCATGGTGCTTTGATGGGAATTGAGTCCAGGCCTCAGGATTTGTCCATATAGCTTAACAAATCCTTGCAAATATTGATTAAAACTGGAGTGAAGGTAGCAGGAGCAGCCAAAGCTGACTGCCTAATGCAGTGATTTATTACACAACACGATGTTTTTCCTTTGGCTGGTGTGCACACAGGCTCCCAACACCAGCCCTGAATTAGAGGAATTATTCTGTTCAGACACTCAACAAATTCTGACTGATGCAAATACTTCTCACTGAAGGAACTGAGTCACAATTTCACAAATAAACCTTTTTCCAGCTTTAATTGCTTAAAAAAAAAAAAAAAAAAAAAAAAAAAAAAGGAAAAATGAGGAAAAAAAGGAACATTTGAACATTATTTCTACTGGCGCCATCTGGTGATTTCCCAGCAAGGGCTCAGGCTCCCCAGCCAAATGCCACAGGCAGCAGTTCCTCCTCAATGTGTTCCTGTACGTGCTCCCCCAGAAGTTTCTGCCAGTCTGAAATACAGGGAGATAATTCCGGCTCTATAACCATCCACTTACTGCCGAGAAATACAAGTGGAATTCGGTTCCGTGTCATTAGTCCTCTCTCTCCCCTGCTTATCTCAGGATCTCAGTGCCTCTTCCTAAATCTGATGTAGAAAGATCAGCACATCCTTTCCTGAGGGGCTGTTAGCGTTCTTGGCAATGGGAGCAGGAAAATAGCAGTGAGGAGGATTAATTCACTCCAGTCCATACAGCAAAGCAGAGCCCAGCTCCCACTTTTCCAGATCCATGCTCCTACCACCACCAGAGCATATTTGCTGTAATAATCTAATTAGCTGTAATAATCTAATCTCTCCCACCATTAATTCTGCAGCAGTTTCCCTGGTTTGTTAATAAAATCAAATGTCAGCCTTGCTGTAAGCAGCAGGGACTGAGGTATCCTGCTTTTAAAGGAGCCAGAAGTGTTGAGGTTTTTATTTCATGGAGATACTGGGACAGCTGTACCTTTTTTAGGTTCCCTCTGCTCTGCTACAGCCAGAACGTTCCCCTGCTCCCTTACTACCCAGAGAAGTTTGCAAAGAAATAAACAGATAAGTTTATAAACTCTCCTTTTTTACCTCAACACCCAGAGAAGTGGATGTTCAGGTAAGGAGGAGAGGCACAAACAGCAGAGATGGGGTAGAGGAGGCTCCTTTACATCCCCTCACAGAAATCAGAAATGCCATGGAAAAGGCAAGGATATGTGGAACTCACAGCTGGATGTTCTGTCCTTACAGTATGGGAAGAGTTTGCCTTCCCCATGAATAACAGTGAAAAAGAAGCATTTATCCAAAAGGAAGAAAAGATGCCCCAATGAATGTGACTTCATTCTCTCTTGAAATAAATAAAATCTTTCTGACTCGGACCAACAGAGATGGAGGAGGGCATAGACACACTGATGTAGGTTTTCCTTTGGGTTTCCTGCTGGGGGAAATTCCCACTGGAGCTGGGATGTCCTGTGCACATCACAGGACGTCCTGTGGATCTTCTTCTCTAATTCCATCACAGAGAAGCAAGTTAGAGGGAGGTGATTTTCAACAGGCTCATCAGCATAAAGAGATGCAATGTCTAGACACCTATCTGGGATCAGTACAAAATTCAGGATGAGGAATTCAAGGAGAACTTGGCTCATAAGAGAAATGTGGAGTAGCAGAAGTTCTGTGTGGATTTCAAGTGTAATTGAGGACATTTTGCCCTGCTGTGGCAGACAACTTTCCTTGCAAGTGCATAACTTGCATCTTCTCTTTTCTTTTGCCATGAGATTCACTTCTACAATTTTTCTTTTTTATTCCACCAAAGAAGAGACATAAATCATAGCCAGAATGATTTCAAAATCCCAAGGCTGATGTTATAAGATAAGATCAGCTGGTTTAGCAGACACATCACAAGTACTTATTTATTTTTTAAAAGAATACAATGTGCTGTGCTTGTATTGAATGCTGAAGCTAAGATTCTTCTCTCATTTGTAGAAGGCTTTTTCACCAATAAATCTTTATATCATTGGATGGGTGGTGGTGGAGCTTCAGTAACCTTTCACAGCACAGTATCGACCACCAAAATAACTTTACCCCAGGCAGCTTCCTATACTCTTAAGAAGCAGAGCTAATAAATGACAATATAGCTTCTGGTTTTGTGCTTTTTCAAGTTTTCAATATGTCCCCAAACCAGCTTTCTTTTGTAATTTAATTAGAGATATTAAATTTTAAAAAATGGTATCATTTAAGATAACTGGCAGTGTTATTCAAAAGTGCATGGTAAGCTCCTTTTGGATACAGCATGTAGAAAAATGATGGAAAAGAATCATGTTGGTTCTTTTTTATTTTAATGACATGCAAATCATGGTTCCATTTTAGATACTTGGAAATAAGTTCTACAAGTGCTTGATTATGTTTAATAGGGGCTATGCAAGTCCTATCCGGAGGCTGGAATGCAAGCCATAATATGCAGAAGGAATGGAAAGACTGATATAGAAGCAGAAATTAAGATCTTCTTCAGTGTTTCTGCTTTCTTTGATTTATTTAACCCTACTTATACAAAATGCAGTGCACTTGGGAAGCTTGTTTCTAGACAAGAAACCCTTTTCCTATTCAGCAGGACAATTCATCTAAACGGGCTTCAACACATTTTGATAAATGCAGCCATTTTCACATACACACAACAAAAAAAAAAAAGAAAATGGAAAAGTACAATGGTATTAAAAGGGAAATGGAAAAGTACAATGGTATTTAATGCTTTTAAAAAAGTAATTAAATATGCAGCTACTGCTTCTCTTCTAAAAACATTTGTGACTTCAGAACATGGTCACAGGTGTGTGTTTGTACAAGGACAGCCACATGCAGTCAAGCTCCATGACAAACATTGTCCAGGACATTTGCAATACTGCATTTTCATTGTGATGATGATCATCATCATTATCTTCATCATCACAGGGAAATCATTGTTCCAAGCTCACAAAAACGTGTTCTTACACATTGGTTTGGTGAGCAAGTGGGATTTTCAAGGGCAATCCAATCAGGCCTTACCAGGCAGAAGCCCATGGCAAGGGTCATTTAGATAAGCATTTAATTACAGTTATATTAACAGCCATCTCTCTGGTCTCTTTTGTCTCTGTTCCACAAACCAGCTCTAGCACTGAGTGCTGTGCTGCTGCAGCTGAACCCTTGCTCACGTGTCAGCAGCTCTGCCAGCACCACACTCCAGAGCAGCAGTGATGGCATTGTCTTTAGCTCCATATCAAAACAAACCCAAGAGGCAGAACCCTGACATCCAGAGCAGCAGTGATGGCATTGTCTTTAGCTCCATATCAAAACAAACCCAAGTGGCAGAACCCTGACATCCAGAGAGCAGTGATGGAATTGTCTTTAGCTCTACAGCAAAACAAACCTGAAAGGCAGAACCCTGATGTGGCATTCACATTCTCTGAAAAAATTCCTTTGCCCAGGTTTTTTCTCCTGGGAAGCTGAAAGGCAGTGAGAAACCTCAGAGAAAAGGAAAACAATGCTTATCTCATTCGCTTCTCCTGTGTTGTGCTTGTCAGGAATGTGTTTGGAGATTGTTTACCCACAGGTGATTGTTTCATTGGATTCGGGTGTTAGTTGTTTTGACTCTTTGGCCAATTGGGGCCAAGCTGTGTTGAGACTCTGGAAAGAGTCAAGAGTTTTCATTATTATCTTTTTAGCATTTAGTAAGTATCTTTTCTATATTCTTTAATATAATATAGTATCATAAAGTAATAAATTAGCCTTCTGCTAAGATGGGGTCAGATGCATCATTCTCTCCCCTCCTCGGTGACCCTGCATTTACAATACCCTGACATCTGCAGCACAGTGGAATTGTTGGATTTTAACCAGCCCTCTCTGTGGGATCAGGATGATCCACCACAGCACTAAGACCCCTCTTAAGTGGGTGAGTTCCTCCCAAGCCTTCTTGTATGAATGGAAAGACTGGCAGAACTTAAAAAAGTGACAGTGCAAGTCTTTAACATGTCCCTGATGGCAGTATCACCCCCAGGCAAAAGCATCCCTTCAGCTGTTATTCCCAGTGTGCTGTTTGGGCAGGGATCTCACTGGTGAGTGCACCTCCATGTCAGCCCAGGGCACACAATAATTTACTATTAAAAAATCTTCCTCAGTCCAATTGGTTTTCATTTTTTATGCTCACTTTTAGCCAGTAGCCTCCAAATATTAATTCAAGAGAATGGTTCTTCCCAAAAGGGGTGGGAAGGCCATGAATAAATGCCCATTTGCTGTTTGCAGGGCCAAGTGGTATTTCCCAAGGAGATCGTTGGGAAGCAGCACAGGGACTCAGTTTATTACCCCTGCCTTCTGTGATGAAGCCACTGTCCTCATCTGGAGAGCAGATGTCCACTGCAGTGTCCATTCTCCTTGGTGTGGGGCAGAGGGGTGCCCAGCCCGAGTGTTCAGATGTGCCCTGTTGAGACCCTTCCAATTTCACATAGCAGCAGCAGCCTGTAGAGCCTGCACAGCTGAATGCCTGCCTGAGAAGCTCATTTGCATTTTGAATGAACCTGCTGATGCCTTTGGGCAATCTTGATGGTTAATAGCTTAGCAGTAAAACACACCATTCTTTTCTCCCCTCGAAAATAAACAAACAAATACATCTAGGCATCAGAGCATCTCTTCTCTGGGTAGGTGCTTTATCTCGAGTATGAGGTCTGCATTTTAAAGGCATTCCTAGTGCTTTTAAGCACTTCTAAATCCCTAATATAGGCAGTGGCACTAGATCTTTTTCTTTCCTCATAAAAATCTAAAGAAAACAGCATCATACACACACCAAAAAAAGGGAATAAAACCTTTTTCATAAACATCTTGGACTCCTTATCGTGATTTCCACAGAGGACAACACCACACTGCCATCCTCTTGCACAGGCAATACAGTTCACTGTCACAGCACTTTCCTTAATACCTCAGTAATCCCTAGAGCTACTTAAAGTAAATTCCACTGGTAATGGGGAGATGAACTGACTGTTAGCAGGTCTCCCCTCCGTGCACCGTGGCTCTAAACAGGATCATTGTGATGGGGATTTGGCTGCAAACACCCATCAGCCACATTAGGTGAGATGAGCAAGCACAGCTTTTTGTGATTAAGCCTTCTCTGGGAGATGCCTTCGTTGATTTACAGTGATTGCCCAGACACTGAGCTGAAGGTATTTCTGTTTGCTGCTCATCCTTGCTGCAGTTTCGTTTTAGATAGCACTCATCCATCTTTCCCTGGCCAAGTTTTCACCCCGTAGCCTCTCTCCACAGCCTGTATCCTTTTTCTGATTTGCTGCCGTTCCTTTCAAGGACATCTGTGTTGCAGATGAGTCTTAGGACAAATAAGCATCAAACTGCCTTTACTTCTCAATGTAGTGGCCATGACCAGGAGGGATTGCAGAACTGCTGGGTGAAGATAATAGAAAATTTCACATTTTGCTGTTAGTCCAACACTCACAGCAAGCTGGGGAGGAATTGTTTTGTGAATAAACTATTATAGATACACATAAAGCTATGGCTGGTCAGATTATGGCAGCTATACATCTTAAAAAGTGCCTCCAACTCCCTGAGGAAAGATGCAGGTTTAGGAGCACAACACAGATCACCTGTGGGGAGATTGAACAGCACCAGATGATGGAGAGGGAATTAAAGGAAATTGTGATGTTTCCTCTGGGAGCCACAAGAGCAAGTTGCACAGTTCTCCAGAGAATTAAATGACAAAAACCAGGAAAAGGGGATCCCAGCTTGCCAGATGGGTCACACATTTCCTTGAGGCTGATCCCATCCCTTGAGCCAGCTCTTGGGAAACCTGCTGCCACAATTGCCTCCCTCCAAGCAGGGTGAAGGAAGCTCCGAAAGATGCTGTTCTGAATCCCTTGTGCTGCACTCGTGATTTCCCCAACGTTTGGCACTCAAAGGCAAATGTCAGCAGAGTGCTTCCTCCAGCAGCCCCTGCACAGGACTGAGCTGACACCCTTCCAAGCTGGTCCAGGCAGGTGTTGTGCCTTATGGCAGGGACAGCATTGCTGCTGGAACCAGGGGCTTGGGCCTGACAGGAAACACAGAGGGAAAATGCTGGCTTGGCTTTCACCAGAGCCTCCCACAGCAGATGGGTGCAACATTTGAATGAGTCTGAGCAGAAGAGCTAAATGTTTTAGACCACATAAGTGCTGATTAGAGAAGCCTTGTGTGTGTCCCCGTGCTAAGGAGGCAACTCTGCAAAAGCAGGAAACACAAGGTTGCTGTAGAAACAGAATAAAGTGGCATGGGAGAAGCCAGTGGAGGGTAAGGAAAGGCTTTGAAAGGGCAGAGCTCAAGCCCACCTTGGCTTCTGCCTTTCTGTGGAGATGGGCTGAAACAGAATGGGAAAGCAGATGCAGATTTAAGAGGGTAAAATTGGTTATACAGCCAAATAGAGGTTGATAAAGAGGTAAGGACTGGTGGAAAGTAGATGTGTGACTTGTAAAGAGAGGGGTTTACAAGAGACCTGTTTCCAGACAGTCTTGCAACTTATTTTCCCCAAAAATATATTTCTTAGTGGAGATGCCAGATTGGGAACAGCACCAGGAGCCCAGAATGTGCTAGCTTTGAAAACCATCTTTAGCATGAGAAGGAGGAAATAGCCTGTTTGTTTACTGGAAATCTCTCCCAGGGCAGCAACAGTCTGCAATATTGATTAGGAATAAAGGGAACACATAAAATGAGTATTAATTTGTAAGACGAAGCTTAAATGTTTTGCAAGAAAACAACGTGGCACAGTTACCTGTAGCTGGTTCTTGGTGATTTAGGAGTGCCTCCCCCTGCATTGCCTGCACTGTGCTCTCCCCAGGCTCCTCAGATTCACCAGCTGGGACTGCCCAGGCAAGACCTCAGCTCTGGATTGTTTCCAGTTACTACAGATCTGTGGAAGCTGCAGCAGATCCACCCACAGTGTGAGGATGGAATGGCTCTGCATCCAGGCTGGAGTGTTTGTGTGGGCAGATGATGAGAGGACAGAGAACAACCTATTACTCACCCACAAACGAGACTCTCTGATGGGATGTGATCTGAGAAAACAAAATTCTTCAGGAAGTGACGGAATATCAAAATTGAACATAGCAGTGAAAGGTTATAAGCCATTTTTCTTTGATGCTGTCTTTTTCTTCTGTGGGGCAGGAGCACGTGTTTCAAAGTCCCCTATGAAGTCATCAGTTAAAGACAGAAGAAACACATCAGAATGGAATTAGACCTCATGGGCCAAAACTCAGTGCTCAGTTGAAAATTGTAAACTAGCAGCAATGTTCAGTCCTGGAATCTAAATCCTTGCTGAGGCAAGAAACAAAAAAATCACAGAGAGGTTTGGGTCAGCACATCCACTGGCAAGCAACTCTAGGGGCAAAATAAAGAGTTCTTAACTGGATCATTGCACTTGGAACTCAGCTGGAGGGAAACACCAGGTAACTTCTGCCCCTAAAATCCACAAGCTTTCCCTTCTCCCCTGGGCCTGTAGAGCTGGTGTTCCTTTTCTGCAGGGGAAAGTTTTCTTGCTCAATTCTCCCTTTCTCTCCCAATTCATTTTTTGATCAGGAAAGTGGAAATTGGAGGAGATGCTCATCTCAGCTGCGGAAATGTTCCTGACAGTGTAGTATCACATGCATTTGTCAGTCCTGCTCTCAGCAGCTAAAGCAAAGAGGCTCCATCACTTTTGCTATGGCAACCACTCCATGCACTTTAGTTAAACTTCACTTAACTTCTTTTCCCTTGGTGATATTCAGCCTGAATTGTCCTTCCCATGGTCGAAAAGGCTGCAACAGCCACTCTGAATTCTGTATGGACAGAAATCGAAGGCTCCGCCAGCCCAGCCACTTTGACAGTGCAAACTGCCTAAATTAAAACATCTGCAATGTCTCTACCTAGACAAATAAATCCAAATTAATTCAATCTTACAGAGGAAAGTTTGTTTATTCATTAAACAGAGTAAAATGGTGAGTCAATTTGTAGACACCTGGGCTGGTATCAGCCTTCTGACACTGCAGTGTGAAGCCGGCAGCACACGTTCAGAGCTAGCTAAAAAATCTCCCTCTTCCATCTTCCAGACAAACAAAGAAGGAAGGAATCAATTTTAAGGTGTCCCTTTCTTTCTTTGGGGGGGTGATGAATCATCAAGGAACTTTCTTCAGAGTTCACCTTCTCCATCCCACTTCTGGGGGAGTCTCTTTCCAAATTTCTGAAGATAAGTAAGTTTTCCTGTACTCCTGTGTCAGCTCCTCCTCCCTGCCTGTGCTGGCCCTGTGATCTGTCTTGTTTGCAAGATATTCCTTATTAGAGAATGACTAATGGCACAGTGATGTCAACTGGAAAATATCCCCAAATCTCTTTAACATTGTCTTAGATATCTGTCATCCCAAATTCTACCTGATCCTTTGGAGCCATTTTATGGATAGGAGCATGTAAACTTATCCTGCTACTGGTGAAACAGGAAAGAAATTTAGGAATTATTAGCCTTTGAGGCACAAACTAAAAGTAGTGGCATTTCTGTTAATTCCCTTAGAGTCATTGCATTTCCTTCCTGCTTTGTTGTTATTTAATCTGTTTGTACTATTTATACATTTGAATGTCACAGGTTTGAATGTGATCCAAATCATTTCCCAATAAATCGTGAGTAACTTGGGGAAATCAGAGGTGTGCTGGGGAGTTCAGATGAAATCATAATTTCCAAAACCTTTCTCCCCAGTGAAATTTCTCTCCCCCAGAGGATCCGGGGAATGCATGCAGGCAGTTCAAAGCCTAGGGATTAGACTCTTTGCAATGTCCCAGTCAGTTTGTTTTACTGATCCAGCTTGTCATATTACCAATCCACTCCTGCACAGAATTTTACCTGGTGGTAAATAGATTTGCCTGGAATTGCAGATTGCTTTGCAGCCTGGATATTTGTAAACCTCAGGATATTTGTAAACAGAGAGACAAAGCAATAAGTAACAGTATATATATCTAGACATACAAATACAAATATTTTCTGCAACTTTGCTCGCATCTTGAATTGCACAGGTTTAATATTGGCTGCTGCTGAGATATTGAGATTCAGGGGCTTCAAGTCCTTAAGCAACAACTCTGAATTGTGCAGAAACCATTGGTGACAAGACCACTGTATGCAGGTGCTGGTGCAGTTTTCTTCCACATGACTTTGCCGGTGCTGAAGGGCTCCTGGTATTCCAGCTCCGGGTTCCAAGCAGACACAGTGTCACCTAGAGGAGAAAGCGCAGCCATGCACACCGAGATAGAAAGGGAATATATTTTTTAAGGGAATAAATGTCCCGAATGGAACCAGTGTCCGTACTGATGCAGTTTGCCCTTCCTCATTATCTTTCTGGGCTGTGTGAGTGCGTGGGCACAGGGCATGGCATGAAGGTCTCTTGGGAAACTCCTTTGTGATCAACCATAAAGAATATCTCGCTGATTTGGGTCATTTCTGTCTTTCTATTATCTCCTCCTTATTTCCCTTCTCAAGAGCACGGCGGGCTAACAATAACTTTTGATACTTCAGTGCCCAGTTTGAAATGTAGAAATAGCTCAGATAGTGAATTATTCCTTTGTAATTGGAGACAAGAGCCAGCAGGAGCCAGAAGGAGGATGATTGGCTTGCATTCACATTCTCCTTCTAAAGGCCCTGCTGTTTCTTTGCTTCTACTGTACAGGAAGCAGACAAGCTGTTATTTCTCGTTGTTGAGTACAATAGGGCTTGGAAGAAATGTGTTGGGTTAATATTAACCACCTTTATTGAAAATCTTGGCAGACTTAACTCAGTCCTGTACCTTTGCAAGATGTGATAGATAAATGAATTATTGAGCAGTTCACTGCATGGGAGGTATTTCAGTCCTGCTGTAGAATAAAAGATATTTCCTCCATGGGCATTTCAGAGCATCGTGCTGGTTTTGGCCAAAGTTTCCTTGTGCACGTCCCTGCTGCGCAGCCTCTCCTTTTGGAGAGCTGGTATAATTTGTCCCCACAGATGGATATATTTATTTTATAAAGCACCCAGACAACTCACTGGCATTTATACTCCTTAATGATAGACATTAGGAGAACATGAAAAATAGTGGTCCTGGGGTTAGTTGCTTGATTGCGTGTTAGGATTTCATGCCGTGTAGGAGGGGGAAATGAGCAGTAACAATAACACAGCTTCAAAATCTGCTCTTCAGTGAAAGTGAGAGCAGTTCCAAAAAGGCTCCCGTGTGGGAGAGGCATTGACACAAACCTGTCAGGAAAGGTGATCACAGTCCAAAGTGAATTGTGCCCAGGTCTTGGAAGATAAGCATCCATGAGCAGGGATAATTTTGCATGAGTGAATTCTTCCCCGAGAAATGCAGATGACAAACTCATTTGGAGAGTTTCTTGAGATGCAATCAGCTGCCTCCAGGCTTTGGAAACAGCGTGTTATTCAGATATTACCTCATGGCAAAAAGGGTTTAAGAGACCTTTTGTTTAAAAGTATGTGCTTTAACCAAGCCCAGTAATTATAATCAGAGGACTTGTTAGGATCACATACAAAGGTCGCAGGAACCCCACTTAGTTTAGGAAAAATAAAGGTACTACTTGTACAAAGAAAACTGAAAAATAACAGAGGATAGCCCTGATAAAAACATTCAATTGAAGTGCCAGAGTTTCAGACATTCTGAGCTACAGATTTTCAGGATCACTGTTAGGGAACATGGAAGGTCTTGAATCTGCATCAGAGGAGAAATAGCAAGTCTGATTTTCCTGCTTCTTATTCATGGAGAGCAAGTCCCAGTTCTTCATAGCACTAGATCTCATCTCTGCATTGAAGTCAAGGCATAAGTGTTCTGCTCTAGAGCAGGACATATGAGTAACTCAACAAAAAAACCCTCAATTCTTACAAGGTGACAGGGATTTTTTAAATTTCTTCTTCCCATTAGAAGCCACAGAGAGTTCGTAAAGGTTAGTTTTGGCTCAGCAAGAATGAGTTCTTGCAAAGAAGCACCTCACTTGCTAACTGACACAAGAAGAACTCCAATTTACATTTAGAGGACATGAGTAAGTGGTCGGATATGCATTTTTTTTAGCAAACAGAACTATTAATCATTGTAATTATTGTAAGATTAGACACAAGGCTGAGATGTACTGAACATGAGCTTCAGTTGTTGTGAGGGGCAGTTTGCAGGATTTTGGGCAGCTCTGGATTGGATCTTCCAGAACCAAGACTGTTTTAGCTGGCTGCAATGAGTCATTTTGAAGATGATTTGATGATTGGTTCCTGAACTGGGAGTTTGTTTGCCCAGACACTACTTGTGCTCACTCTGTAGTTGGTAGGATAAGTCGCCTGCAGCGTTAATATTTAGTCTCCATAAGAACAGCAGACCTGACTCACAGATGTCTTTAACATCTGGTACATCAGTTCATTTTAACTCAGGATCCTCTACCCACCCAGCTGTCCCTATCCCTTGGAAGAGTCACTCTGTTTAGGCCATAAAATCATAATTATGCAGGTGATTTCTGAGCACTTGTGTGCAGTGGGCTACATGCAGGAACTCCTGCAAATATGATGGTATTTTACTATCCAGCACTTTTGTGCTGTAATTGTTCAGACAAAAGTAGATACCTGCAGAAGAAATGGGGTGAATTTGTTCAGATATTCATACTCAGAAACATCTGACTGGGACAGACATGACTTTGTTAATAAGAGCTCACAAAGGTTCTTCAGTTGTTATCATGGCAGGGGGAGTACTCATGTATTTTATAATAATTTGTGATCATATTTCTGGATTGATGTGTTCCTGTAGGTTAATAGGTACAGGAACCCCATAATTCCTTATTCATAGCAAGCTAATTGATAGTGGGTTGGGGACTGTGCTTAACATAAGGCAAACCTCACATTTTGGGAAAGGAAGAAAAGTAATGAAGAGAAATCCTATTAAGTCTTGTCCTCTGCTAACACCGGACATACTGCACATCAAATCCTCTGCTTGTGTGCTAATCACCCCACTCATTAAGCAGTGGAAGCTGATTAAACAAAAGTCACTCAGAGGGTCTGATGATGGAGGCTCTGTTAAGTTCCAAAGCAGACCAAATTAGATGGCTGGATAAGTATTTGCATACATTAACATTAACTAGCCCTTTCTTTTGTAAAGACCCAGGCAATATCTTCCTGGGTGAAGCATCAGGATTTTAATCATATTCTCTCATGATTAGTTCACTTATGTTTCTAATATTGCAGGTCTATAACTACAAACTAAGAGATGATGCCTCATTAAAAAATCATTAATAAATACATGATAGGTAGGTGCAAAGATTGATAGGAAGGTTGTCCCTTTTAAATCAACATGCATGGAACAGTTACAGCTACATTTTGTGCTGTTTTAGATTCAGGAGTCACTGAGATCTAAATCCCCAATGACCTAGAGATTAGATGTGCTCAGTGTCCCGAGTCATCCAGACCCTCTGTTATCTGTGTGATGTATTAATGGCATTGCTGTTGCATTTCAGGGCTTATCCAATCTTGCAGTGTCATTTCAAGTTCCAGCATTATGAAAACCTGTGGTGCCCATTCAAGTGTGCAGGTAGGTAACCACAAACAGAAAAACTATTTATGCTATTTCCCAGTGTTTCCTGTGCTGCTGCTGACATGCTGGACATTCAGGGATCCTGCTGAAATCTGTGGAAGCTGCCCCTTATACAGGAAAGGAGGTGCTGCTGGCACTGCCAGCACAGAGCACTCGCCTGTGTGTGATTGTGACAGGAACACTTCCCACCTTCACGGCCTTTGGGAATGGGACTTTCTGCTATAGGCGTGGGAGATCAATAGGAGGCACTAAGCAGGACAACTTCTTTCATTACTTCCAGTAAGAGAATATCTGTGTGTAATTATGGTCAGATGTGTCACCTTTGCCAGCATATCCATAGTAACAGGTCTGTATTGTCCTGTGCAGCAGTGAGTTCCCACATAGTGTAAGACTTTTAAAAAATAACAGCAAAAGAAGTGACAAAACGCAGCTGTTGGCAGGTACAGGCAGCAAAGCAGAGGGAAAAAAAGAGAGCAGCCATAAAGCTTTATCACTCCTTTCCTGCAGAATAAATTCAAATGCACTCTCCCCTATCAGTTTTAGGCAGACGGATGACAGATGCCAGCAGACTAGAAAGGCTCGATAATATTGCATTATTATTATGGCTCCTTTAGAGAGGATAACATTTCAACTCTTACAATGACTTGCTTTGTGCTGGCTCATTGTTAACGACCTCCTTTATCACCATCAGTAACCTGAATAGCAAAGCTCTCTCTGGGTATGGTAATCGAGAATCGATTTGCAGCCGGGGCTGAGCCTGGCTGGAGGTGAGGAGAGGCTTCCAACCTGTTCATTTTTCTTTCTCCTTTAAAAAGCTGGTTAGGAACAGACCAGTATCACCTCACTGGTACATACCTGAGCCTCTCTTACTGTAAAATAAGCCTGTGTCATGCTTCTGGAATGAAACCTTGTGGAAAGTCCTGGTCTGTCAGGATTTGCTGTCAGACTGCAAGTAGTTGACTCAGCCAGTGAGTCCTGACTGGTGTAAAGAGCTGAGAAAACATCTTCCTGGGAGCAAAAAAAATCCTTTTGCATCATTACCCAAAGACTAAATATCACTGTGGGTGGGCTAATTGCTGGGCCCATCAGAGTTCAGGTTCTTTGGCCACAGTGCACATGAAGGATCACAAACTACTTATTAATGCTGATGATATTATCCTTTTAACACACAAATATTTTTTTCTATCTCACTAGTAGGAATAGGTCTCAGCACTGAACCTCTGTCACTGTATTTTAATCATGGCAATCAGTAATCAGAAAACCTTACAGGCTTACAACATAACCAAATTGAAAACCTAAGGGTGGCTCTGAAATCAGATTTGAGCTGTCTCCAGTCCACTGTATCACTTGTGTTAAGCAAGTGAGGCTGGTTACCTTCTGCCTTCAAAGAGAAACAGAAGTTCCAGATGTCTGTTTTTCTGCAACAGGAGGTGTGCTTTGAAGCCTGCATGTCCCAGTCCTAAACCTGACAGATAATCTCCAAAGCAGTGTGTCACAATAAATGTACTCTGTATTCTTGTCCCCAAACACCTTCTAAATTCACACTCTCTGAATTCAGAATGTCAAGAGACTCTTTAACTCACCTCCCTGCCCTTGGGCACAGATCCATTCCCTCTTCTGAGCAGAGGTTGCAAAGTTCCCCAGTTTGATGTGGCTGAACACCTCAAGGGTTCTGCTCAAAGACTCAGTGAGAAGAGGTTCTTTCTAGGTTATTTTTATGTGAATGGTTGGGTTCTTCTGAAATGGACAGAAAGTACCATCTCAGGAGCCTCCTGTCCTTATAAAGATCAGAGAGTGTGACAGTATTTTCTACAGCAATGGAGTGAAAGAGCTTGGATTACCTCTTAGGGCACTGAGAATATGATTTGAACCTTAACACAGCTGAAATTCCTCCCATTCTGCAAAAGAAGGAAAGATGTTGCTACCTAGTGGTGACACACTGTCCTGTGAAATAGTGTCCCACCACTGTCAACAGGACCAGGGCATGACAAGCCACAAAAAGCACAATTTATTCTGGGACTGGTGGACAGGAGGCACAGTTTGAGCTGCTCCAGTTGGTCCCTCCAGTCTTTTTTTTCTTTGTCATTGGATAGATCCCTTCCAAAGCACCAAGGAAAGAGAAAGTCATTGCTCTTAATTGCTCATTATGAATTGTTCCAGCTCCTTGAGTCCAGTCAGAGCTTGTGAGCCAGTCTTTCAGCATTGGCATTATGAGATGTATTTATTCCATATTAATTAGTGCACACATTTGGGATTATTGAGCATCTTCGTCTTGGGATATTAGACTTCCAAGGAAGCTGCTCACCTCAGGCAAAGATATCCCCCAGTAAGCAGATTCCCACTGGGCAAAGCTCATTAATTAATCAAAAGCTCTGGATTAGCATTTTTAAGCCAAGCATGGAAGTGACCAGCTAGGAGCAGCTGAATAAAAATGAAACCCGACTGCCTCATGACAGCAGCACACAGCTGCACTCTCTCCATTTCCCTTCTGACTTCTCTGTTTCCCTATGGGGTTATTCAGCTTCAGCAGAACCTGTCAGGTCTTCTTTCATTCCCTTCAGAAAGTCCTGGTAGTGCCTGTAAGAAAAAGAGGGAGAGGGGGAATTTGGCAACACAAGGAGATGACAGTGCCAGAGGTGGCTGGAAAGCACTGTCAGCCTTAAGACTCTCTCATCCTGGAGACTTCCAGAAGATTTTAAGCTCCTTAATGGGAGCAGTCTTACAGAGGCTGATATTATAGAAGTGTTTACAAGGAGAAAAGCCTTCCGTTGCAGAGAACTTATATAATGCTGACTCAGCTTGTCTGATGGATGAGACAAAGGGAAGGTTGGCAGCAAAATGGACCTGCTGCAAACCACAGGGCCCTGGTGGGGAGCTGCCAAATGCTGGTGAGCAGGAGGTGATGGGGGATTTACAGGTGCTGATGACAAAGGAAGTTTTAGATCCTGGCAGTTCTATGTAGGCACTAAAATATTTACTGTACTGTTCTGTCTGCAGTAGAGTGATGAAGCCTCAGCCTTGGTTTAGGAAGATGAGTGTCCCACTGCAGTCAATGGAAAGAAATTCAGCCCCTGTTGAGCCTCCTTGCACTGGCCAAAGTGAAGTTTTATACACATTCCCCAATGTTTCCTCATGTTCTTATGGACTGGCCTCTTCTATAGATGCCTGCTGAGAGAAGACAGCAGTCACCTCCTTCTTGTCTGTACTCTGGTTTTTATAGAAGGAAAATTTGAAAGTTTCAGGGGTTTCAGACAGACTTGCTCCTTTTGTCCTTCGTCTTGGAATCTCAGCTTCCATGACCACAGGTGGAAGGTGCAAATTTGCCTGTGAGGCCGTGGTAATCGTGTCTGTATCAGCAAAATGAACACAGCTCCTGTGCAGCCCATGAGCATGACCTGGCTTCTCCTTGAACTGCAGGCAAACATCTCCAGTGCTGATTTAAGGGTTCTGTGTTATGACTCTTGGCTCTGCTTGAGGCAGTGCCTGACACACCCTGCTTCAGCACCTCAACCAGAGAAAATCTCATATCAGACAGATGGGTAATACACTCAGACCTCAACACTGACTGAGCCGCTGCCTAATGAGTTTTCAGTTTAAGCAGACATGACAGATTAAGGGTAGGGAAAAGACTGCTTTTCTCCCTATACCCCTCTATTCATTCATCAGACAGAAAAAAGAAAACATTGACTGACCTAAAACCCCATCAAGTTTAATATTGGGCTGAGGGAGAGGAGGACCTTGGTGTCAGCCCTGGCTGCTGTGACCAGGGCCAGCAGCTGGCCAGGCTCGGGCTGTCCTCTAGTGGAGCTGCAGGAAAGAAACTCAGCTTTCTGGAAAGAAGCTGATAATAGCTTCCCTAAGCATTGCTTTGGCTTCCTGCAGAGAGAAGTCTGGAGAGTTCCAGATATTTTAGTCTGTTGTTAAATTCAGCACACAGTTGCCATCACGGGCCTCTCTGAGAGCCCGATGGCTCCCAGCATGAATCCCACACTGCAGCACTGAATAAAGAGAAGTGCTTGCCTTGCCTGCAAGAAGGAGAGAGATAATGCTCCCACATTTCCAGAGGGGCTGTAAAGCAGATCTGAAGGCTCTGTGGTGCCAGGCTTCTCTGGGTGCTGGGAGCTCAGTTGGTGTGCAGGCACAGAGCTCTGGCTCCGTGTGAACGCCTCCCTGTTTTAGGATCAAACAGTGCATGGGGCAGGGAGTTTGGAATGAGGCCCCATCTCTAAATAGGAAGGATCTTGGTCACACAAATAAAGCAGAAAGTTTAAGGGAAGTTCAACCTAAAGCTTGGGTCACAGCAGCACATCTCACCTGGCTGAGGTGGGAGGATGGATTTCGCCTCTGCCAGTTTTTTAAAAAGCCATAGTCAGCTGAAGTTGCCAAGTGTTGGGAAACACTGTAAAATTCAGCTGGTGCCTCTGTCTGGGGGGAAAGTGATGAACAGCTCTGGTGTTAGATTTCTCCATAGGAGAAGAAATAGGTGCCTCTGTCTGGGGGGAAAGTGATGAACAACTCTGGTGTTAGATTTCTCCACAGGAGAAGAAATAGGTGCAGCCTGAAGAAGCCAAGACTTATTTTTCACCCAAAGTACTTAAAAATTAGTTCAACTTGAAGTAAATGTTCCACTACTCAGCCTGCTTTGTTAGTAATGCAAGAGTAATAGAAAAAAACACATTGACAGAACTGTATCTGCAGAGCAGAGAGCAAAGCCTGCCCGTGCTCACAGGGAACACTATTACCAGTTGCTGCAAGAGTGTTTCTCAAAATGGTTTATAAGGCATCAGCAAGTCTTTAATTTAACTGTGTGCCATTATTACATGCTGAGTGTGGTTTATTATTGTGCTAATAAACCATAAAGAAGACTCTATAACTTCATTACCACAGTCAATTGCCATGTGCAGTGTTAATTTGCCAACAGATCATTAATTGCCAGCACTTGCTGCAATGTAGACATAAAGCAAAACTATTGGGCAGAGTTTCTTTCCCAGATTCTGTTCTGCTGACAGCAGTAAGACTGAGCACACACAGAAATAGCTGGGATTTGCCAGCAGAAAGGTTTAGGAGAAAGAAGTCATGGAGGTTTCCAATCCCAGCAGTCAAATCAAGGAATCAGAGAATAATTTGAGTTGTAAGAGACATTTAAAGGCAACCTAGTCCCACACCCCTGGCATGGGCAGGGATATTTCCATTACATCAGGCTGCTCAGAGCCCTGTCCAACCTGACCTTGAATGTTCCCAGCACTGGGATGTCCTGTGCCAAGGTGCTACCACCCTCAGCACAATTAAACTTCTTTATAGCTAATCTAAATCAACACTCTTCTAGTTTAAAATCATCACCCCTTGTCCTATTGCTACAGGCCCTGCCAAAAAGTCTCTCCCCATGTTTCTTAAAGGCCCCCTTTAAGCAGTTGAAGGCTACAATAAGGAATGCCCAGTGACTTCTGTTCCCCAGTGCTCCCAGTTCTGTTCTCTCAGTACTCCCCTAACTGACCTATTGGCCCAATAATAAACTTCTTTCAGCTTTCAAATAAAACTAGTTGTATTCTGATTTGAACCTTTAAAAATCTATGTTTTACACTATTTAAGGATTTCACAGATGTAACTGGGAAGTATCATTTTTCTGTAGGGGGAAAACCAAACCAAAATATCTCATTTGGCTGAAATTATCTCTTCAGTAAAGTGCTAAACTGCATTGTTACATTTGGTCTGTTTTGGGGGTTCTATTTTGCACATGAAGTTGGTTTGATCCCTCTTTATGTACCTAATGGAGAGTACCACATGCACATATATATGGTTTTATTTTATTGAGCCCTCCATGGTCAGCAACAGCTTAAATTGCCTTGAGAAAGCTGCTGGGGTAAGAAAATGCAGCTTAATCCTGACAGAAATAAGGATGTTTGCACAAGTCCAGCACCGCAAAACAAAACATTTTCCTTTCAAAATAGTGAAAATGCCAAAACACCCTTAAAAATCTCTGATCCTGTGTTCATCTTTTGCCTGATTCACAATAATCCTGAACACTGGAATTTTATCTGGGGATGAAATTCCAAATTGTACTCTGCTGCATCAGTGCATTTTTTCCCAGTTTCAGAACAAAAATGTAATGGTCCTGATGCTGCATGTGGTGAAGCTCTCTCTCTTAATGATGCCATTACAACAGGGAATTTTTTAATGCTCACTTTCCCTGGAGATACACAGCCCCACTCAGTCCAGGTGCAGTATGGGGTTTATTAAGCTTCACAGGAGATGATCTTTAAACTCCAACTCAGATTTGCTGGCATACCAATGTCCTGTTGCAAAGGTTGCCTTGCACTTTATTACCTGGAAATCTGAAAGGCCATAGGGGATAAAAAAATTCCTGCCAGAGCCAATGTGGGATATTCCTTTAGTTAAGGACAAGTCAGAGGGACTTGACCCTGTGAGACAGAGATGGAAAACTGCTCTGAGCTCTCAGCACCCCTGATCCCCATTCTGGGAAGGAGTTGATGTCTAACTGGGAAGTTCCTGTGTCTCTGATGACAAAGTGGAAATGTAGCACCATGGTCATCTTTACCCTGAAGCTTGTTTCTAATTAGTAGGAATAAGGAAAGGGGAAAAATACCAGTGAGAAAGCGCCTGAAAGTTTAAGGGTATTAATTGCCTCCCAGCTGTCAGGATTGTAATTAAATTCATCTTGTTGACTTCAGCTTTGTTGTGATTATGTGAAATTAATCTTCAAGCACACTGAAAGCTTCCATTGCTGTCTGTTTTAGTGCTGAAACCAGCAAATCCCAAACAATATGCAGAGAAGCATTGGCATGTATCTGGCAGTCACCCAACTAAAAATGTCAAGTTGGAGAAATGCAATTAAACTTTTTTCCCAGTTTGCTTTTGTGCATTGTTTTTCCCCTTGTTTTTTTTCTCCCAACCAGGCTAAAACTGTGTCTGTCTCTCTGGAAGGGCAGAAACTCAGCTGACAAATCATTTGAGGAGGTCACAAAAGTCCAGTTGCAATTCTCCTCCCGATCCTTAGCTCAAGCTGGATTAGATGTAAAGGATTACTTGGAAATTTCAGCTCTCAAAGAACAAATCCCCCCTGCTTTTTAACTTTTGATTAGTGCTGTCAGCCTCCCGGTGCTGTGCATCACACACAATTAAAAGCAGTTTCTGCCCCAGAAAGCTGGAGCTCAAACCCCCTGCTTAGTATGCAAATGCATTACCTGACTTGTGCATATGTGTTAAAAATTTATGCATCAATGTAGTCAGTGAAAGCTTGCTATTAACATCAACTGATACTCTAAGCCCTTTTTATGTAAGTGAGGTGTTCATAAATACGTTCATGCATTTTACATCCCTACTTTCAGAAAAAAAATGTCATTTTTCCATGAATATATAAATACCCTTGTAGCTGCAGTTACTGTATTAATTAAACAATGTTCACTTTTAAGCAGCAATGTACCAAGGAGTAATTGATGGGGTGGGTGCTCACATCTAGGCAGAAACAATGTTTATTATCTCTGCTTGCTGCTTTTAGCTGCTAGGTTCTGCCTACAAGAATTTGATAAAACTGCCAGCATGATTTAGTTTTTTCTGTTGTGTTTTGGTGTCATCTTTGAGAGGCCAGAAACCTCAGTAACCAAAACTTGCAGCAAAAATCACCCCCTTCTCGGGGTATGAGGTAATCAGATACCCCATGATGTGTGAGATCTATGTGGAGGAAAAAACCAATGAAATCCATATTGTGTGGACAAGAAAGCAGCAGAAGAGCAGCAGAAATCAGCGTTGTTTTCTCTCCTGAATGTGAACAGTGAGTTAATATTGTTGAGTTGCATCCACTGAACAAGTCACTGCAGGTGAACTGAATGCCTGAACTTCCCTGCAATCAGTGCTCCCTTGTGCCTGCTTTAACAACAGAGAAACTGCATGGAGGATGCTTTCTCTTATCCCAGGAGTGAGCAGTGGCACAATAAGGAACTGGGATGGAGGAGTTTGTAGTGCTGCATTTCCTATGCCTTCCTATGCCTTGGTCTCCTGCAGAAATATTCACTACTCAAGGAGGACACTCAGTGGTCCCAGAGGTGCTGCACCTGTGGAAGGTACCTGGAAGCAATGCACCCATGATGGAGAACACTGGGAAGTGCTGGGATCCAGCTGGGCCCTCTCTGACTCCCCAGAAATCTGCTCAGGTGAGTTGCTCTGTGGTCTGATTGACTGAAAAATCCAGAGCCCTTTTATCTGGATATTCATCCCCACTTCTTTAGGGCACATTCCTGACTCTCCAGCTGCTCAGAGAAGGGTGTAATCAATACCTGCCCCTGCAGGCCGTGTACAAAGGCCCCAGAGGATTCCTTTGGGGTTACTATTTGACACCAGTCTGGATGATGGAGAGCCCTACTGACCCTTTTTACCTTCAAGGCCCACATTCACTCCTGTGATGCTGTGTTACAACACATAACCCCTGTTCCTTGCCTCTAATACAGTTATGCTGTACAAAAAATGTCAACTGAGAGAGAGCAGAGCTCAATTTTCCAGAGCTTGTATTACAAGGGGAGGGTTTGCACGTGAAAGCAGCTGCTGGCTGCTGATGTGGCCAGCCTGTTTCTGAAACCATTTGTTTCCCTGAATCTTACTGGGTATTGCCTTACAGTCCAAATTTGCAGAAGTCCCAGTACAAACTAAAATCACTGGGGTATTTTTACCCTTCTGGAAAGCAAGAATTCTTAATATTAGCCATGATTAATTCCACTGCCATTGGCTACACACCAGGCAAGCATCCCCAACCACAGGCTCGTGTTCTAGCTCAGGGTTACTCTTGGCCTTGCTGTTTGTCAGCTCCCCCTGGAGGGAAGAGCCACAAGGAATTACTGCCAACACTTGTAATACTGCAGGACTCCATCAGCAGAAAGGGATGAGACTGGTGTCTCAGAGAAATCTTCTCTCCTTCATTGACTGCATCATCCAAAAGTTCTCGTGTGGATTTCAGAGAGAAATACTCATCCATGTGGGCTGGAGCTGCATTAGATCTACAGGTAAACCTCTAAGAGAGGAGTGTAAACTACTATAGGATAGTAAATTACTAAAGTTTTGGGAAATTTAGTTAAATCTATCAAGGAAGGTCAAGTGTGCTCTGTTAGGTCAATCTGAGCTGGCTCCTTTCCCAGAAAACCTGACCTGTTTAGCTGATATCTAAGGAGCCTAATTGCTGGAAGCTTTCCCTGTAGATAGAACCCAGTAAAAACAAGGAATAGCCCACCTAAAGTATGGTATAAGGAGAATTGAAATGAAGATTGTAAGGCACAGTGTGGAGGGTGAGACAAACCACTGCAAGGTGTGTAAAGTGTGTTGTGTTCTGAAGGAAGTGCTGAGGTTCCTGGAGTTCATTGTCCCAAGACCTGCTGACACCTCTTTTGGCAGAACTTGCTCCAAGCAATGTTCAGATTCTAAGATCCCTGAGAAAATAAATTACAGGCTTGGGGTACAACCTAACTGTTCATTTTATGACCAAAACTAATTTCCTCATACAATTAGACCAAGCTCAGCTGAAAGTCCTCTGGTAAGTGCAGTCACCACATTCCTTAGGCTATCATTCTGAAATCTCATTCCTGCTCCACAAAGAAGCTTTTCATCCCCCCTGGCAGCCCAGCAGAGGAGGGCACCACAGTTTGGGTTTGCAGCAACCCCACCAGGATGGTGCTGCTGTTACCAAAGCCCAGCTCTGAGACTAGGGGGGGTTTGCAGAGCTCTGCCACCTTCCCAGCAGTTCTGGGGGGTTTGCAGAGCTCTGCCACCTTCTCAGCAGTTCTCAGAGGGTTTGCAGAGCTCTGCCACCTTCCCAGCAGTTCTCAGGGGGTTTGCAGAGCTCTGCCACCTTCCCAGCAGTTCTGGGGGGTTTGCAGAGCTCTGCCACCTTCCCAGCAGTTCTCAGAGGGTTTGCAGAGCTCTGCCACCTTCCCAGCAGTTCTGGCTTTCTGTGCTGCAAGGAATCCCCTGCAGGAGGGAGCTGCAGCCCCAGGCTCAGCACAGCACAGGCAGGAACAGCCCAGGAGCTCCAGGCTTCTCCCTCCTGGAGCTGGCAGGGTCTGCACTGCAGATGGATCCTGCCTGGGACCTTCTGGGTTATGAGGATCTTAAGCACAGATTCCCCCTTACAAGGCTTTTTCTACCCTCTTCGTTAAAAAACAGGAAAATTGCTGACCCTAAATTTAACCCCAAGGTTAACATTTTAACCCCAATTTCTTTCAGAACTATTTATTTTAGGCTGCTCTATTATATTTTGAGCAGTGCTGACAAGCGATGGTTCTGGAATAGTGAAATGTCTTGCAACCATGGTAACACAATGTACTCATTGGAAAGTTTCCTGATATTAAAAAAATCATTTTGCCACAATCTTGCCCATTAGATTTCCTATGATATTCCAAGGCTTTTTGTTTGAATGCACAGAATCCTTTGAATGATCAGGATAAATTGCAGAGAATCACTCTGACATGATACACAGCATTTGCCCCTGGAGCACATGACAGGAAAAAGCCCAAAGGAATCTGCTTTTGAAAGCTATCAAGCTGGAAGAATTAGAACTATCATCATTAAATGGTGCTTTTGTTCTGGTCCATTGTAGAATTCCCTTGCTTCAGATACAAACACAGATAATAAAAAGTGTTTTTATAAATAGATTAACAAAAAAAGGAGGGCCAAGGAAAATCTCCATCCTTTTTTGGACACAATGAGGAGCATTGTCACCAAGGATGAGGAAAAGCCTGAAGGACGGGGCAATTCCTCTCCACTTTTTCACTTTGTTACCCTTTCTCCCAGTGGGATAGAATTCCTTCTTGCTGAAATCACCACTTTCTTCTCTGTAAATATTACACACAGTTTACCTCTCTCCATTATCACTGTCTCTCTCCTTAATTTATATCCACCCTTACTCTTTTGCTCCTGTATTATGCCAAATTAAAATCTCCTAAGTGCATGAAAAGTGGTGACTGTAATGCCTGAGCAAAAATTAATAAAGCCAGGAGAGAACATGAAATCAATAATCTGATTCTGACAGCTTGCTTTGTCTCTGTGGCCAGGCTCTAAGGATGTACTAGTGTTTCCCTCTGTTTAAAATTAATTGAACTATTTTATCATATCAGATAAGAGTGCACTCTTTGTGCTATTGAAGTGATAATTATGACATGATAATTACAGGCTGTGGCCAGCATGATTCTGTGAATGAGTCAGCACAGGCAATTAGTTTGAGACAGCAACTTTGTGTGAATGTGTCCCTACAGACAGAGCCAGAGGATGGTCTGGCTGCTTATTATCTCTGCTCCTAAAGCTTCCTTATTCACAGGAGGCTAAGGCTTTTTTTTAATGGTTGTTGTGGTTTTGGAAGGGAACTGGGGGGGGGGGGGTTGTTACTGATTTTGTTTCCAGTTTGGCCAATCTGTTTGTACAAATATAATGGAGGAAGTTTGTATAAATATAAGGGATCAGAGACAGAAAAATACAGCAACAGGGCTAGTCCCTGAGGCTGGGGGATCTGAGCTCTGTGGGGGTGTCCTTTGAGGAATTCTGTTTGATGCCAGGACAATTTGGGCTCCCCATGCCTGCTGCATCTTAGCCTGACTCCATTAGAGCTGATCCACCTCCGAGTTTCCCAAATCATCCTTCCCTGTGATTTCCTGCTGACAATCTGTGCCCCCTGGGCTCTCTGAAATGCCTAAAGAAGGTCCTGCAAGAAGGAAGACAGAATACTTGTTAACAGGAGAGGCTAGAAGCATCAAATGTTGCTGAGGAACTGTTTGGTTTTGGCAGCTCAAAGCACGAGGGTATTTCATCCCAAGCCACTCACATCTGAACCAGGAGACAAGGTAAGCAGAGATGTGTGCAGATAATGAAAGAATGAAACCATTTTGGGAGACAAGAGAGAGTGCAGGGAAGTGAACTTGTTGGGTTTTTTGCTCCTAGAGGGAAGGTAGGAAAGGAGGGGTTGTTTGATTTGAGTTCTTGCCCTCTGTGATCTCAGGTGAAAAAAGGAATAATCCTGATCTCAGAACACACCAGCAACTCATTGCAATAAATAACACACAGGGCAACAAACTGAAGAATGAAGAGACAACACAACAAGGACCAGCTGCTGACTAAGGTGAGACAGTGGAAGGATCATTATGGGAAAGTGCAATTAATGATGATGCCTCAGTGTGATCCAACAGAGCTGGTTTAGGAACACCTTTCCTTGCTTTGCAGGGCTCAAGTTTGCAACCCTAATTTTCTTTGGCTCTGTGTGTAATTATATTTTAGCTGTATTATTCATTTATCACAATGTTTACTTCAAAGCTTCTTCCACCTTAGATATACAAATATGAATATCATAATATCAGGCCAGATCCCAGGCAGCAAAAATGGAGAGGGCATATTTTTATTCCTTGAATTCTGTGCTGTGTCACCATCTGTGAAATTTCATGAAAGGTGCCACTGCCTCATCCCAGATCCCTGGTGGATGTGATGAGCTACAAGGAACTGTCAGCAGGAAGGGTTTGTGTAGAACATATTGCCTCCTGATAACAGGAACCAACACGTCAACACATGTACAGCAAGTCACTATTAGGTCTGGATTTGGAGTTCAAGAGACAGATGCTCTCTCATATCCCAGAGCTCCGTGGAATTCTGCAAACACCAAGTGAGAATGTGGTTCACACAAAACCAGGGGCCTGTCCCATGGCTTGTAAGAGAGAAAAATGGTGTCCTGTAACCTGCAAAAGAAAGGCATCTTTATTTATTGGGAAAGGCCCTGTTGGCTTGAGGATAAACACGTGCTGTGCTTGTGTTTTGCAGGTCAAAAGGAAATTGGAAATACTGTCCCATGCAGCCTAAGTGACAACTCTGTGAGTGGCACCCAGCAGAACTCCTGGACATGTAGTGCCTGACCTAAACTCAATTATAAGAATAGTAAGAAAAAGTAAGAAAAGTAAGAAAAAGATCAATGTCAATACGTTTTTTTTTAATAAGGAATTACATTCCTTATTTTTCTTTTGTTCTCTTCATGTGGCTGCTGTACCTTTATAAACACCCTCTCCCCTCTTCTTCCCTCACTGACTATCAGAGAAAATAATTGGACATGAAAGCCAGACACATCTTCAGGAGCATTTTCCTTTCACTTACATAACTAGTGATGAATATTGATAATTGCTATCTCTGACACTCTTCTCGTTAACAGGTTTCAACCTGCAAAAGAATCCAAAATACCATGTATAAAATCCTAAATATTAAAATTCCTAGTCTCTGCCAAAAACAATGTTTCCAGCTTTCCACTTTCTTCCCTTGAATAAAGAGGGGGAACAAATATTACAAAATAGTAGAACGAGAGAAATGTTGGCTGGAGAGGACCTCTGGTGGTCAGTAACTCAAATTCCCATTTGGAGCAGGGATATTGCCAGCAGAGCCAATAAAGAAAGCTGCTACAAAGCAGAGATGCTCCCTACTTGTGTTTTTAATTATGTATGCTCATTCACTTCCCACAATAGAGCGGGTTTCTGTGTTACTGGGGAAGCCACAGCCCAGGGACAGAGTGCAGCAGCCCAGGGCTTGGCAGGGAAGGAGAACAATGGAGCACCATGGCTAGAAGGGTGGTTTGTACCTGAAAAGTGGTTTGTAGCTCAGCCCTGCTGTCCTGGTGTGTGGGATCAGCAGGAAGAGCTGCTCCATGTTGGTGTCCCACAGCAGAGATGTCAGGGTGGAGATTCAGGATGTCCCCATCATCTCTGATCCTGTGGGGTACGGCTGGGAGGTCAAAATTAACAGCTGAAGTTATTTTGGCCAAGATTTTGTTAAGGAAACAGTAATGTTTAGTGTTTGAATCTCAATTGTTGGTTTACACCAATGTATGTTTTTCTGAGTCACAGTGGTGCTGAAAACCCTGCAGGGTCAGCAATTGAACCAAAATGTACACAGGGGTAAATTTCATAGAGCCACGGATACAACTGGAAGAAAGTAAATAAAAAGTAAAAAATATTATTAAATATTAATTATGAAAAAGAAGCAGTACAGTTGGGACTGTGCAGTGTGAGGCTATTTGCTCTGACTTTAACCTACTGTGAAATCCAGCCTATAAATGTGATCCACGTTCTCCAGTTTCTCTCATTATGAGGGAAGGAAAGCAGGACATACGGTCCCAATGATGCCCTGCATGGGATTCCTGCAGAACCAGTGAAATAATCTGAGCTTTGTTTGTGCAGTTTGAACAATATTTCTCAAACAATTTATCCTACAATGACATCTGGTGGTTGCTTTCTTTGACAGGAGATTTCTTGCAGAAGTATCCTGCAGGAGTAGGTTGGGGTTGAATATTCCTGGTGTTAATAATTTCCTGGGGTTCTACTTTTGGGGAAAACTGGAGAACACTGAGACCTGTTCCCTGCCCCTGGCAGCAGCCTGGTGCACACTCAGGAGCTGCTGATGCCCAGGATTTGCCAGGAAATTCTGCAGGGCAGCCCAGGGTCTCCTCACCCCCTCATTGCTGCTCCCACCCTGATGGCAGTGCTTCACCTCTGCTCCTCGGATGCCTGAACAGGACATCCAGGTGGGCATTGGGGCACCTGTGGCTGGCACAGGTGGTCTTCTGGCCACCAGGTGGAACCCAAGCCATGTCTGTCTTCTCAAACTCTTGCTGCCAAATGCTCCTGTCAGAATTTGAAGGTAACTCAATGCTCCTCTTCTGTGGGTTTTATCCTGCCCTGTTAAAGGAGAACCCAGGTGCTCAGGGGCAAACGCCCAAGGGAAAATTTTGCAGGCAGCAGGAAGACATGGAGTTTTAAAAGTGATTGGTGGAAGGAGTAACATGAAGGAATTTCGTGGATTTTGGTCCATATTAAAGTGAGGCAGCAAGGTAATAGCTAAGCCCTGGCACCTCCTGGAGTCAAATATTGCCTTGTTTCTTGGGGGAAATAGCACAGAACATCTGAGCTTGGTCTGTAAAATCTCAGTCACACAGTCAGGCTCCAGCTATCCTGGGCTGGATTGCTGTCTGATGCTCATCATATTCAAACCCAGCATTATTAATTAAAATTGTTTCAGTAGACTTCAAACTAAATTCTTCATTTTGATATCCTCTCACTAGATCCTCAAAGGTTTTTGCCTTGGAAAGTCAATGGTTAATGATCAATGGTTAATGCTGGGAACCACTAGTGGTGGTTAGTACTGAGTTTTGCTTGCTACAAAATTATTTTTATCACTCCAAGATATTACAAACAACTTGGGGGATTTATGTAAATTATGTGTTTTTATAAAAGATTAACAGAATTTTGGTTGTGTTTTATTTGTTGGGTTTTTTTCCCTGTGGCCTTTTAAAGACTTGGAATGTGCCAGGAAAAAAATGGTGTACATATATAAATATATATATATATGTATATGTATATGTATATGTATATGGATGTGTGTATCCCACTTAAAAACTATTTTGGGAAGTATATATATATATATACACTTTTCAATCTTTCTCCTGGGGTTCAGAAGGGCCTCCCACTTGCCAAGCAGGGTGAGGATGCAGCAGCTGTTGTGTTTATGCTCTGGGATTGCGCAGACTCACCCCAGAGAAGGTACATGCACAGCAGGTCACTTATTTGGACCCCTATAGCTCTGCTGCCACTGCTGCAGCTCTTTCCCCTTTGTTTCCCTGCCAGGACCAGTAATTATGGGTTTTTTATTCCTCCCCTCAGAGAGGGAGCCCAGAGTCAGCCATTGAAGATCATCCATGGTTAACACTCTGTGGCTTGTTGACTCACACAGCAAAGATAATTTCTAAATATCTTTGTACTCTTTAACCCACTGTTTCTTCTCATTACTGGCACTGAGAGAATATCTGTGACTCCTGCTGAAATCCCTGGCTGCTCAGGATGCACCACGGGTGCCCTGCTCAGCATCCCAAAATCTTTATCATCTTTATCCACTTTGCTCTAATGTTTGCTCTTGTTTATTTGCAGTGCTTTCATGTCACTGAGGTATCAGGATCTGAACTCATTTCTTTCATGGTTTAACACTCTAAATGTGTGCTATCAATGATGCATAAGATGCCATAACCCAGCTCTACCATCTGTCTGCTGGCTGGGGAGGGGAGCATTAGGATGTTTTACCAGCAAATGCCACAGGGTTTTGCTTCAACATCAAAACCACTGTGAGTTTTCTTCTTTAGTTCTTTTTTAAAAAATGTTGTTCTTCTATTAAAATTTGTTCGAATCAGGACAAGCAACTAGAAATCAAATATTTCCTTTACAGACTGCTGAAAACTTTCTAATTTATCTAAAATTTGATCAGAGTGTATTTCATTTTCCTTGAAGGGGAGTTGCCCTTATTGAACTTGCCTGTTCTTCTCTTCCCTTAAAGGAATTATATGACTTGAGGCCACAGTGGTTGGAAAACCATGCTGATTGGGAAGTGTGGTGTTCCCCTGTTGTGCCTGCCTCACAGATAATTTATTAGTGAAATGGAGCATTATTTCAGCTGCTTTATGAGAGGCATTTCATTTCCTGAGGTGTCAGAGCAGGATTAGGGCTCTGACAGCTCAGCTCTGTCACCTCACAGCAGCTTTCCCACCTCTTCTGAGCTTTCCAACCTTCTGCTGAGGTTGTCGTGGTAGGAGATGGCAGAGCTGATGTGTGTCAGCCCTGCACATTTGGCTCTGCAGGACCAGCTCTGGAGAGGGTTTGTGTCAGCTCAGGGAGCAGCACAGGTTCATTTCTGCAGCTTCTGGCAGTGACAGGGCAGATGTGACTTCTCTGTCCTTCCAGAGCAGCACCCTGGCACCTCTGCACACTTTTTGTCACCCTTTATGCTGAAATACCTTGAGCTGTACCTTCAGCTTGTTCCCTTCCACCAGCCAGATCAGTGCAGAGGTGAGTGACAGGCACGAGATACACATGTAAATTTTATAATGGCAAATACGACCCAGGAAAGTACAGCAAAAGTGGTTGAATATTGTATAGAATGCAATGAATATGCAGAAGGGTACCAGATTGCACAGGGAGATTTTTCTGTGTGTAAAATCACTCATCTCCACAGCCATCACTTAGCAGGAGCCCCATCCCTCTCGGTGCCTGGCATCAGTGTCACCATCTGCTCCCTGGTGCTGCCACTGCACAATGGCCTCGCTGTTCTCAGCCTTCCAGAAAAGTCAATTGCCTGAAATACAATTTTAAAAAGCCATTTCACTGCTTTTCAAACTATGTCCAAAAAGAAGTGGGTAGGAATGAAAGGTTTTAGCGGGAATGGTGAGAAATAATCAGGAATCACTGATAACTCACTGGAGTGCTGCTGCAGAGAGAAAAGGCAGCAGTAGCCCCAAGCAGTCCAGGCAATCATTTCCCCCCTGTGGATTGAATTTATTTACACTTTTCTGTGCCTTTGTTGAGCCAAGCCAGAGCAGCTCAGCTACCTGGTGTGGTCATTCCCCCTCTGCAGTCATCTAAATCAGGTTTTGGGGGAAATGGAGATTAATTTCAACTGCTTTGAGAGTACCATACCTAAACTCAACCATTACCTGCACAAAACTTGGGCACGGCCCCCAGCCCTGCAGCAATCTGAAATTAATTCACAGTCTGAAGTTGTGGGTGCTGCTGAGAAGCTGTGAATGGCCCCATTGCAGTCCTGGGTTTATGACTTAAGAAGACACTGATAAAGTTCCATTTTCATTGGACAAAGCACTTAAAATATTTCATTGCCAGCAAATTTTGAGCCTTTGGGGAAAATTTTCAAAAATATATTTCTTCTGAAAAATACAGATTTTAGTTTGTGCTACAGTGGTCATTATGGATTAATATTGCTCAGCTAAGAAATACTTGAGATAGGAAAATTTAGTTTTAAGGCCAAATGTTTATTTGTTATCAAGTAAATAATGAGAAAATAAAAGTTGGAAGTGGCCATGAACCAGCACCTCCAGAACCTGAGTTTTCAGCTTTGGAAGAGCAAAATTACAGCCTGACTGAAATCTCTGAAAAAGCAGTAAAGAAACCTTCTGTCAGGGTGTGAGAATCAAGTAGGGAAAAGGAAGGGGAAGTGTTGCCTTAGACACTCAGGAATGTGATTTATTAACAGATTTCTGACAGTGAACTGGATCTGCCAGGAAGTTCTCTTACCTCAAAAAAACCAGTAGGTGTTTCTTCTTTTTGATAAGTGAATGATGTGAACATTTTGGGCTTGTTTTGTGTAAAATGAGATTCTTATGTCTATTTTGATAATGTAAAAAACATGGGTTGCTCTATGAATTATTACTTTAAGTAAATATTAATTGTTTTTTTTAGTATTAAGAGTTTTTCTGTATAGTCAAACAAAGAAGGAAATGTTGAGAACACCCACTCCTGCTAAAAATAATGGTTCAATAATCAGTGGGGAAATGGGAGGTTTTTAGCAGGTTAGAATGGAAAATCCTCATTAAGAAATATTTCACAGGCTGTGGAAGCAGGAGTTATTGGGGCAGACTGTCTCAGGATGATGTGGGAATTGAACTGAGCTAAGAAAAGCCCCACTGTATTGAGCTATTAACTTGAACAAAAGAAGAGCGGCTCCCACTGGATTTGGTCATGGAGTTGATGCTTTTTTTTTAGTTCCTACTGTTGGTTTTCCAAACCTCTCAAATTAGAAAATATGAAAGGCCTCTTTTAGTTGCTGTTTCTAGCGAGACAGAATTATTTATTTCAGTTTGAATCAAACACAATCATACTTGTACCATCTTGTAAAGCCGTGGTCCCTGGACAATTGTGGGTCTGCCAATCTGCATGTCCAGTAACAGTGAGAGGAGTTGCCAGATTAATGCAATTAAACAGATTTATGTAAATCACACTGAATGGCTGAGCTCTAATGGTAAATATTCATCTTCATAATGGGGCAATTTTTATGGGCAAAACAGGCAACAACACACCCTGGGCTGGGTAATTCTGGGGGTGCTGTACTGGAACAGGAAATTGGGTTCACTCTGTACCAACTCTGAATCACAACAGCTTTCTGTTATCCTGATTGAACAAGAAATTACTGAGCCTGGAAGCCTTCAATTTCCAATCCATACATGTCGTGCCATGAGAATTTTCTCTGAATTCAGCCCTGCAATTTAGCACAGCAGCACACGACTGGAAGAAAATGATTTGCTGATTAAAAAGTCTGAACTTCACAGCAGCAGCCCAGCTAATATTTCCTGAAATTGGTGTTGCACCACAGACAGACACATTGTGTTGGCTGTAGGGCACTGTCTCATCTGGAAACACCCATTTCATGCTAGTTCCACAATTAATACATATACTGCCAAATAGCTCTTTGTCTGAATATTTTAACCTTTTTTAAAATGTTTTTTTAATATTATTTCAAGAATAGTATTTGAAATTCCTTAGAATTTGTCTAATACACATTTTAAATCACACAGTGCCGTCCAGGATGGAAAGGATCCCCCAAAACCCATCCCAGTTGGGTTCCTCTCTGCACAAGCATCCGTCTTGCTCCTCCTGCCCCCATGGTGAGCAAACCCTGTGTCCACTCTCAGCTGGCCACATTTCCAGTCTGTTTGACCCAGGGTGATTCAGAGCAATCTGAATTAATTCCCCCATCCTTGCCCGGGGCTGGCTGAGCTGTAATTCCAGCAGCAGTGGTGCAGTGGATCCCCAGCGGGGCTGAGCATGGGGAATGTGCTGGGCTCAGCCCCCTGCCTGCTCACCCCAGCCCGGCCCATCGGGGCTGACTCACTGCCTCCCCTTTCGTTCTGCTTTGGCCAGCATCAGGCTGTAATTTTGTTTCTAAAAGAATTCATTTAGCTGCATGTTAAGGCACAGTCTGTTTCCATCTGAAGAGTTGGGGGCACTCACATTTATTTCTATCATTCGTCCTGGAGGTGCTCAGTTCTCAGGGGAGCTGGATACATGGAAGGATCAGGAGAGTGTGACCAAAGACTGAGGCAGCACTGCTTCAGGAAAGATGTCTTGCCTAAAGGTATTGAGAGCAGGCCTGGGCAGGAATTAGCAAATATTTTCAAGCTCTAAAAATGGCTGAAGTTGTTCCCCAGCTTTTCTCAGTTTTGAGATTTTTTTGTTTGGCTTTTTTTCCCTGTTTGTTTGGGGTTACATTTATTCTCAAGTTGGACAGGCTCTAGGGAGCCAATTAAGATTTGTAAAAGAATAGAAACATTTGCCAATGCCTTTATTAGGGCCACGGGCATCCTGAGATGGTTTTTGTGTTTCTGAGGGCAGTGTCTGGATACAAAGGTTGATTTTTTTTTGTGTCACAGATGAAAATGAGGATATCCCAAATCCTCACAGATCTCTGCACTCCCCACTCAGGACAAGGACAGCTCCTGATCTCTGAGAGGGCTGTGGAAGGGACAGAGTTTTCCATGTCCCTGCTGGACAACCAACACCTTCCTACTGAATACTCTCTTGCCACCACAAAATCTGTTACTATTTAGTCAGGAAAGGAGAATCATAAACAATTTTTAAAAATATTTATGATGAAATTACAATATTTTCTACTCTGACAGTGCTGTCCACAGATGGTCTTCTGAAATATTTCTTAGGTTTTAATCAACAGTGCATATAACTATTAATACACTGGGGGTGATTGTCATGGAGCAGTTTATAAATTGCAAAACTTACAGAATAGCTATTAACTGTTAAATACTATGGAAATGGTAGAGTTTGGGGGAAGAAAAGCTGCAGTGTAAAGTAGAAAGAAATTAATTTGTTTCTTCTAGAAAAGGGAAATTAAAAGGAAAGTCTGATAAGCCTCCAGCATGATAAAAAGAGGGGTTTTGGTTTTTACATGGGCATTAATCTGTGTTTCACCATGTTCACAAATCTGGGGTGTAATACAAAACCAAGATAATACAAATACAAGACTTGTAATTGAGATATTAAGAAAAAAAACTCTGGCTACAGAAAGTCCAGCTTTTGACAAGGTCAAGTAACATTTGGGATTCTTTATGAAGATATTATTTGAAGAACAAATACATTTTAGAACAATTAATATTATACCTGATAGCTTTTCTTGTTTATGCTTAGGCTGGTGGGACTGAGCTCTATTTGGAGATTAATGTGTCTGTTGGAGGACACAGATAAATTTAGGGGTGAACCCCAGAGCCAACTCATTGTACCTTCCCTCACAAATTTTAAGTAACACTCCAATCCCAATGTTTACTGGTAAAATATGAAAATATCCCTGAAACCTTTCAGATAGTGGCCTTTCCTGTTATTATAGAGGCACAGGGGTGGAAGGGAGGAGGACACAGGTGACAGGGCAGCCCTGCTGGCTGCAGGGACACCAGCCATGAATAATTCAGTGCATTTCACCTTGCTGCAGTGAAATAGTCACATTTGGACACTTGCTGTGTCTCACTGGCCAAGAAGTGACTTGGAGGCACTAAGCTGCCATGCAGTTTGCAGCAGAAGAAGGGATTTGGGGGATTAGCACTGGCTGGATCAATGCTGTCATATTGAAAGGGCAGCTGAAGTTGGCACAGGGAGGCAATTTGGGAGAATTATCTGCCTGTTAGAGTTCAGGCACCATCTTTATCTCATTTTCTGACATTTCCCTCTGGTCTGGCCCTCTGTGGAAACAAATAATTTTTCCAGGAGCTTGTTTATGGTGCTTTTCTCACACTATGAATTCATTGCCAAAGACTTTATGAATGTTGTGAAAGTTGATTGCTTGGACTCACCTCCACAGGAGATTTGAAGCAGGGCAAAGTGTCTAATTAGCATCATTATTTCCTTTACTCTCCGATGCCACTTCTAAACATGGCTGAAATGCTCCTCTTACTGACTGTAATTTTATTTTCCTGACACTGTCCTGACACTGCAGGTGTTTCCTAGAGCTCCCTGCACTCCTGGGCATGATTCCCCCTCTCAGATTATCATCAGTCCATGCCCTGCTTCCTCCTTGCAGCTTAGCTGGTCACAAGGCAGTCAGATTGAAGCTGTGTCCCAAAACTGAACAGAAACATCACTTTGTTCAGACAAAATTAGAGAAAGGGAAACTGTGGCATTGTTCCTATTTGTTGGTGGTGGGTTTTGGTTGAGTTTTGAGAGAAAGATATTCTATTTTTTGGCTTCAGTCAGGGTGGGCAAGTGAGCCCTGGATTCTTGGAGGTGTTTAGGAAATAGCTGCTTTTGGTTTTCTAATCCTCTAAAATTAGAAAATATGAAAGATTTCTTTTAGTTGCCGTTTCTAGCGAGACAGCATTATTTATTGCAGGGTTTGTTCACACAGACACTGAGAGCTCTCTGCCCCTGAGTTCTGTAGAGCTCAGCCTCACACTGGGAGCTCATTCACACAAACCCAAGCCTGAGCAATGGGATTTTCCAGGGCTTACTTTTCTGGCTAATAGAAAGATTATCTTCTGATAGAAATATTAGCTTTTGTTTATCATGTTGTGCCCACCAGAGGGAGAAATTCACTGAGCAGTAATGGTCCTTATTTATAGGATTATATGAAATTGAGGCACTCTTCCTAAGAGTATTTGCTGCAATAAGAACCTCATAGATTTTTCAGATAAAGTGTTTGCAAAGATTGGGTTTTCAAAAAGCTCTCACATTGCTTATCTCTGTGCTGCATGTTGGCTTTTTTCCCTTTTTTTCCCACAGAAGTCTGATCCTTTCTGTACACAAAGCTCAGGAACCACTAAATTAGCCAATGTGGGCTCAGGATGAGTTGGCATTTTGCTACCACACACATTTGGTTTGCATCTTCAGAACTTTACCACAGCAATTCCACTATATTTCCTGTGAAATCGTCCCAGGATTTCCCATTCTCCATGCTCAGGTATTGCCTTGTGTTATTAAGAAGTGGCAGGAATGGAAAGAAAGGGATGCTGTTACTAACTGGAGTTTAAACACATTAATTACCTCTATTTCTCTTAGCCATGGCAGAAGGTTATTACTGTCTTGTAGACAGTGCAGAATTCTGAGCAGGTTGTTTGTCTTTGCTGCCTGCTTTCCACTCATCTTTAAATAATAAGAGTGCCCTTTTTGGAATTCAACCACTTTGCCATTAAGTAGTAAACAAAGCACTCATGCTCTTCATTCTGGTCTGCATTTCCAAGACACATCAATAATAAACACTACATGCACTCTTCTCAAATCATGGAAGACATCTGCACAAAAATATGGAAATCAGAGCTGAATGCTCACAAGGTGAAGAGAAGGCCAGCTCAGAGGGAACAAGGGTTGGGATGATATTTTTTAGCAATGCTGGATCATCTTTACTCCTTAAAGCTCCATTTTCTTGGTGTCATAATAGATCATAACATACAAATTTCCAGTTTTAATGCCCTTGGGTTTAGAGCATGTTCTCACACTGTCATGTATGTCAGATGAGGCTCATGGGAGGTGGATATCAGTGTAAATGAACTTAATAACACACTTAATAACTTTATATCAACAAGGGTTGGGATGATATTTTTTAGCAATGCTGGATCATCTTTACTCCTTAGAGCTCCACTTTCTTGGTGTCATAATAGATCATAACATAAATTTCCAGTTTTAATCCCCCTGGGTTTACAGCATGTTCTCATGTATGTCAGATGAGGCTCATGGGAGGTGGATATCAGTGTTAATGAACTTAATAACACACTTTATGTGGCAGGTGTTGCTTGATTCTTAGCAGCACCTGAGAAAGGCTGAGCAAATGCCAACCACATATCCAGGAGAGAGTTACACAGGGATGGATAAGGATGGTTACCCTGGGAGTGGTGACACCTCCAGCTGTTCCAGCAGCTGGAAGGATGCAAAGGAAGCAGCAGTGCAGGCAAAGCCCAGTCAGTCTCATCTCCCATCAGGAAGAGTTTCTTGAGCATCTCCTGTGCTGACATTGCACAAATGCAGTTAAGGAATTTGTGATTTTTCATAGTTGCAGTCCTGTTTGGGTTTGGGTTTTGTCACTTTTCCCAATAAGGAGGTGAACAGATTTATTTTAAAAAGGCAATTATTGAGTTCGGAGGAAAGCAGGAGTTACCTGTCGCTATAGGACATGAAAGAACAAAAGCTCACACCTCTGCTCTCAAGGTGAAGAAAAAGGGAAGTTTATTTTCTGACTCCAACATTTATAGCTTTCCAAGAGTGACAGTGGATTGGAGGGTGACAGTGCCACCTCTCCAATGACACTGGACAAACCAACAGTCCATCAACTTTCTCCTCCTCCATAAAGGAATGCAAAACAATGAGTTATTTACAGAAAGTGTGTGAGAAAGTTCACTACAAAAATGTCAACATCAGAAGGCTTAGATAATAAAAAACCAGGGTGACAGTTACCAGCTCCTGAATACAGTCAGAGGCAAAACAAATTCAGTCTCATCTGCAGGAGTTTTGTTCCTTATCACTCTCATTTTGCTGGGCTTCTCTTATTAGACTTCTCTTTTGCCTTCTAGAAATCTGCATCCTGAACTATACATAGAAAAGATCTAGTCCAAAGAGAGTCTTAAATATGAGCCTGACTTTGCTGTAAGCATCTTGAAATAACTGCAAGTCTATTTTCATGAACTGGACTTTTATGTTCCTGTTACATTCCAGCCACTAAGATGATGATTGTTTTTAAAAATGGAAGCAGTTGTGCTGAAAATTATATAGATATCGGGTATTAGTACAATAGGTAATTTATTGAAGCAAATTTCAAAGTAAAATTACTAGAATATCTTCTTAAAGATGCAAAAAAAATTTTAATATATGCAATATTTTGGTTTGTGTGTGTGTAAATAAGATGTAAATTCCATGCCACTGCTTTTTTATTTGCTTTAAACTGCCTACCTGTTTACATTTTCCCTTTCCAGGCTGCAGGGGTTTCATTGCTGAAGGTATATTTCTGAAGTACTTCTGAACACTTTAACATTTAGAAGATAATCTTTATCTATCAGTTAATAATTTCAAAACTATTCTAAACAATCCAATTTTTGTCATTGCATAAACACATGTTGTTTATAAAAGCTCCTTTTTATTCTTTAGGGTATTTTCAGTATGCAAGGAAAACAACACAATGTAGGGAGGGAAAGAGGTGTCTGCGAGCCCTGAACATTGCATTCTTACAGAAGCTGAATTACTGACCCATTTTCCAGCCTGGGGAAAGTCACTGAAGTTTTTACATTTTGCTTGTCATTATTAATGGCCTTTGTTTGTCATATAAGGGAGAAGAAAGGAAGAAAAGAATTTTTGCTTATTCTTTGGAAAAATTTCAAAATTCTCTGTTTATCTGCTCATCATTTAGTAAGAACCTATCCTCACCAGAATTTCCCTGAATATCAGCTACCTTTGAAATTAAGTTCAGATCTTCAGAAGAAATGCCTCCTCTGTCAAATCAATACTTTAGGGTCAGTTTTCAGATAAAACAAAGGCTGTGTAGGAATGTTACCCTGGGCAAACCCAGAGTTGTGACCGTGTTCACGGGGGTCTGAGGATGAGGGAAGAGACAAGGATCTGACTCCATGTTTCAGAAGGCTTGATTTATTATTTTATGATATATATTATATTAAAACTATACTGAAAGAATAGAAGAAAGGATTTCATCAGAAGGCTAGCTAAGAATAGAAAAAGAAGGAATGATAACAAAGGCTTGTGGCTCAGACTCTCTATCTGAGCCAGCTGATTGTGATTGGCCATTAATTAGAAACAACCACATGACACCAATCACAGATGCACCTGTTGCATTCCACAGCAGCAGATAATCATTGTTTGCATTTTGTTCCTGAGGCCTGTCAGCTTCTCAAGAGGAAAAATCCTAAGGAAAGGATTTTTCATAGAAGATGTGTGTGACACCCAGAGCTCATGTGGGACCAGCCTGAGGGGAAGGCTCACCCATGGTGGATCCAGGTCAGGCTCTGACAGCCCCACATCAAATCCCCAAATCTGTTCAGCACAAGCAGAGTTTAAGTGCCAGACTTGTGGCTATTTTGGGTTGTATTTCAGAAGTGTGTGGGAATGGACATCTGGCCCTGGACATGCTGTGTCCATTCCCAGAGCCCCGAGCTCCTGGCTTTTCTTGGAAAGGGGCAAAGTCTTCCACTGTCCTTCTTAGAAACCACACAAAGAAATCTGTCTCCAAGTGTTCAGAACAAGTGTCTTTCCAGGAAAGGCTTTGAGTGCAACAACTTGACATTATGTGATGACAGCTTGCTTCCTACTGAAAGAAAAGATTACAGTTGAATTGATTGCATAATTAAGTCTAATGCGTTCTGTGCCCCTTCTCCTCACCACTCAGGAATAATACCTATACAAAACTGCAAAATTATTTCAAAAATTTCAGCCAGGATCCCACTGAGTTAAAAAAATTCCATTGGGGAAAAGATTTGGTATTTGTCTGCACTGAAGCAGTGTAAGGGAGAATTGCTTTGTTTTAGCTGCACTGAAGAGGTTTAAGACCTCAATCTTAAGGAATAGATATTGTGCAGAAACTGTGCTTAAAATGCTGTTCTCAAGAGAATTAGAAACTATTAGCTGTATTCAGCAAATCTGGGCAGATAAATCCCCACAAAATCTTGTGTCACCTCACATACTTAAAAATGCAATGGAAATGCAGACAGAGAATAAAAGCACTGATTTTCTTTCCAACAACACCAACACCTTGACCTTTTTGAAGTGATACAAAATTTTAAAAACCCTGTCAGAAGCATGACTCATATTTTTGTCTTTCAAAATATAGACTAATACAGTTTGCCATAGTGGGTAGGTTATCTCTATATTTTCATTTATTTAAAGACTTATTTTATGTTTAGAACTAGGATAGACTGCAGAGAAATGAAAATTCTCCCCATATGTACTTTCATATGTATGCTTCATAAAAGACTTTACACACATACATAAAACTGCACAGACAGAGAAGTCCAGAATGTTCTGAATTTATCTTGTTAGCATTTAATAGGGTCTCTCTGAACTGAGCCCTGCTTTTGCTCCTCTCCTCTGTGTGTAACCCAGGTCCTGCCCCTGAGTTTGTCTGTTTGGTGTGAAAATGAGAAGTCTGGTGATGCACCCCTTAAAAGCTTGTCTGCTCTGTATGTAAATACAGCCCTGCCTGCCCAAGGTCTGCAGATCCTATTTGCAAAGGTGACTGTGGAACACATAACCAATCTGAGAGAAAGAAAATTGATGGTTATTAGAGTTTGTTGGGAGTTTGAGTCCATTGGAAACACTAAAGCCTGAAGAGTTATTTTCTTTCTGAAACATGAGGAATAACTGAAACACTGAAATCTGCTGGTGTGGGGAAAAAATACTAAAATTCCAATGGTTTTTATAAAATAATATAAAAATATATAAATATAAAACATTTTTTTATATGTTAAAAAAATGTTCCAGGCAAACACCAGACTATAAAAAACAGCTATTCTGCATAGTGCTTCCAGTACTGCTCTTTTCTTCTTGGTTAAATGAGAAACACACTGAAAGGCTTCATGGTGCTTTTCCAGTTCAATCTCTATTCAGTAGGAACTGTACTTAAAACTTATTGAAAAGGTCAGAAAACATGTAAGTGTTGTCCTATTTCTGGCTCTATTTCACACTGTAACTTGACATATTCCCAACAAAACATATTGAGCAATATCTATGACTGACCTTAAATAATACAGAAATGTTCAAACTAATATAAATGAAAAGTCATAACAACATTTTTATATTAAAATCTTTATTTTGGCATATCCAAAGCAGATCAGTTTTTACTTTCAGAAGTTTTCTAGAGGGGAGTGGTCTCATTGAGATTAATAAGCCTCATGAGGCACAAAAATTTCTGGTTTTCATCAAAACATTATTTCCCAAAAGAAAGCTGGTTTAACTACAAGATTGCAATGAGAATTTGTTGCTACCAAGAAATTCATTATTTTGGCTTCTATATTATTTGTATATTACATTTGTAAACTCAAAATGGATTCACAAGGGTCAGGACCAACCAGTGAAATGTGAGGAAGAGTCCCCACGCTGCCAGGAAGGTTTGGAAAGAGAACAATGAAAGACAAAACACTTTGATACAAATTCTTCATTGCATCAGAAGAGGATGAAGCATTCCCAGGTCTGATCCTGTGCTGCTCCAGATCCACTCAGACCTACAACAACCTCTGGCAACACCTGGAGCAGCAGTTGGACATGTGGAATGTGGGATTGATGCTGCCAACCAGAAAAGGGGCAGTGCCCACACAACTCATCCCATTCCTGCTGCAGCTACAAATGGAAACAGCTCTGATGGGCTGCAGCACATCCTCCAAGCCTTGGACCTCTCTCCATCAGGAATGGGAAAGAGAAATGGCTCTTTACAGCACTTTTGTGGCACTGCAGTTTCATTTGAAGACATTTGTTCCTTTCTTTGCCTTGAGTGTGCCAACAGACTTTAGAGCACAGTAGCAAACCTTTGACATTAGAGCAGAAGAGTAGAAACCTTTTTGGTTTTTTGGCCAGGTAACTGGACAAAGAGCCAGCATTAATGTGGGTGCTGTCAGAAAATATCATTATTTGAGAAGCACCTTTGGCTGTCCAGCTCTTCAGATTTGGGTGTGGGATTTTTCATTCTGCCCTTCAGCTTTCACATGCTTCCATGACACTTGTTTGTGTTTCAAATTTGGGCATTTTCTATCTGAATGATGCAGAGCATGTATTTTACAATACTCAAGGTAATCTCTCTTTGCAATTATATACAAAACTATTAAAAAGAGGGGAATTTTATTAAAGATCATATTTAATTTTGAGCCTCATCTTTTGGGCCCAGTTTGCATCTTGCAGTTGCCTTCAGATGTCAGAAGTCTAGCTGCAACAGAGCAATACATCTGCAGCAGCCTGGCTGTTATAAAGAAATTACATATTTTCCTATTTTTACCCTTTTCTTTGATATGAAACCCTTTCATGGCCTGTACTTTTAAAATGCCAAGAGCAGATGGGAAAAGCATCCACATCACGGTCAATATGCATAAGGTCTGAAGAAAAAGCCTTCAAGCTAATGTGTACCAAATGTATTAGCAGTTTAAAAATATTCAAATTATCATTGCAGCAGACTCAAATGGGCTTTTAAGATCTCCAGGGCTCTTGACATTATGGTAATTGTTGTCAGAGAGGACATAACATCTCTCAGAGAAGAATCTACATAATGCTCCAGAAAAGGTGGAAGGAAAAACAGCATTTTGTTTGGAAAGAGGCAAAAATGCCTCATGAACTTCCTACAATGTGTTGCTAGTACAGCACAGGACAAAATGCCTCAAAGTTTAAATCACTACATTTTTAGAACTTTAGACTTCCTCTTTATCTCTCTGGGATAACATCTTTCTTTGAAGGGCTGGGTTATCCATATAGCACTTGATAATCACATGGGAATTTTATAGCAAAGCAAGGGCGGATATGCTCAGGAAAATGGGCTTTTTCCCCAGCAAGAACAGCCTTTTTAGCCTGTGAAGCATCATCTGCATTGCTCTGTAGATTGCTTTTGAAAGAATCACTGGCAAAGTGCACAGGCCTTGATTCTCACATCTTTGGAGGCAAAATCATGGCCTGACCACTTCACATGAAAAGCAGCTGTTCAGCTCAGAGCCAGGGTGGGAGCTGCACTCTTACCATTGGAAGTGTCATAAATGTTCCTTCAAATGGACCAGAGATGTGCAGATTGAACATTTTTCCGCCTAGCCACTAAGAGTGGCTCCTTTTCTCTGTCTGACTAAGAGATAGCCTTTAAACCTTCTGCCTTCCCAAATATCAGGAAATTCACTGGTTTTCCAGAACCTTGGGGGCATATATTCTCTATATATTCTCAGGGCCCTGTAAAACTCTAAGAAATACAACATTCACACAAAGAACTACCTGCACCTCTTCCCTTTCAGTTCTGTTTGCTGTTAAATCAATTTGCATGGATGTTGTGTAAAACGCTGGTGATTGTCAAACAAAAGGAAGCACAGCATCTTCCTTCTTGAAAGGGGAACCACAGAGATGCTGAAGGGTTTGACAGCCATGGGACACCCAGAAATTTTGGGAGACTTACAGATCAACACTGCAAGGGCAGTGCAAGGGCAATCAACAAGGCTTGTGGGGAGGAGCTTTGCTCTAACTCTGGAACACTTTTATGACTTGAGGAAAAAAAACCCTAAATGTTTTTTATTAGTGCTAGGAGACTATCCAGTACCATCTCATCAACCATTAAATCTTCCAGGAAAATGGTAAAGTGGATATTTAAGTAAGACAGTCTCAATTCTGGAAAAAATTATGTTGCAATATTTCTCTTCTGTTGCTGGTAACATAAGCCTGGGCACCAAAGCTCTGAACAGTCTTTAAGATTCAAAATCTCATTACTACCGGAGAGACTTAGGCTCCCAGACACCTCATAAATCCAGTCTGTGGATACTGCTCCTTTTCACTTGTGGGATGATTGAGGGATGTGGAAGCAGAAGAGAGAATAATGAATAACAGTGTGGGGTTAATCAGGTTTATTCACAGCATTGTCTTGGAAATAGCAATGCTGAAGGGCCATTCCTTACATTTTAGAGGTAGGAGCTTCCACTCAGAGGAGTGCTGGGAAAGGCAAGTGCACACCAGAGTGAAGCTGGATGGGGAGCAGCTCTGTGGGGTTTGGTACATCTCAGTCTAAGCAGGAGGTTGGAGTGAAGAGCTCTACAGGTCCCTCTCTGCTTCATTAGCCTGTGATCCTATTTCTGTCCAGGTCACTTGTTTTCCTTCCTTCCTTCCTTCCTTCCTTCCTTCCTTCCTTCCTTCCTTCCTTCCTTCCTTCCTTCCTTCCTTCCTTCCGCCACTTCCGCCACTTCCGCCACTTCCGCCACTTCCTTCCTTCCCTTGATATATTCTATTAATATTCATATCTAAAATCCATTCTGTCCTTTTTCACTCCTAATCCTCAGTGTTTCTTTATTTATCTTCTTACCAGGTTATTGTTTCAAGGTTGTCAGCTCTCCTCCTCCATTTTATTTCCTTTCTTTGTCCCACCAGCAATCATTAAGCTTTCTTGTTTCAAGCAGCATTAATCTTTAGCCATTGATCTCTAAACAGAATTGAAAAAATAAAACATCAGACTATCTAGTTCTGCTTTCCTTAACCTAGTCTGTTCCTGATACCATTTAAGTTTACGTTACTACTTTTTAAACACAACTTCCTGTATTGAGAGGACAACAGCCTGGCTCAGATTTCAGTCATTTCTGTCTGGTGCAGAGATTTCTTTCATTAGAGGTACAGCAGAACATTCAGATGTTGGTCAATACAAGATGTGTTTAGCATTTAGGACAATCACAGCAGATCAATAGAGTTCTGGGTCAGCTCAGATTTGATTGCTGATCAGAGTTTGCAAGTTTGCAGATCATGAAGGTGTCTTGGCTAGATGGAATATCTGACAGTCTGGCTGTTGATAGATCTCAGTCTGGACAGTCTAAGCAGGAGGTTGGAGTGAAGACCAGTAAAGGGAGGAGGCCCAAGCCAAATTTGTACATCTGCAGTTAAACCAGCATTGGGGAAGAACAGAGATGCACTGCAGCAGCTGTGGCCTTAGAGCCCCTAAGAAAACCATAGATCAAAGAAAGTTTTGAGTTCATGATCTCTTTCCAAGCCCAGGAACACCTTCCACCATCCCAGGTTCCTCCAAGCCCCATCCAGCCTGGCCTTGCTTCACCACCCTCACAGTAAGGAATTTCTTCCTACTATCTAATCTATCCCTTCTCTCTTTCAGTTTCAAGCCATTTCCCCTTGTCCTCTCATTTGTCCTATCACAAATGCCCAAACTGCATTGCTTTGCATCTGAAATGAAGAGGGAACAGCCTTCACCCCCTTGTCTGCTTGCAGCGTTTTGTGGGAAGCTCCTGAGACTCACACTGACCTCCAGTTTCAGTGAGGGGAATAAAGCTCCAAACTCCAACTGGCAGATTGATCTAAATCCTGGCGGAGAAATGGCTAATCACTGTCCTAATAAAGCCACTGAATCCCAAATCACAGGTCAGAGGGATACTGAGGCCATCAAACCCCCAGCCCTGTACAGGAGAGCTGCTCTCCCTGCATGGGGACTGCTCCTGGTTCTGTTCCTCAGCTCTGGAAGTCAGAGATGGAATATTTTACCTTATTTTGCAGTTTTGCCTGGGGTCATCTCACTACTGAGTGGGTGGTAAAGCACAAAAATGTTTTTGTGGTGTCCAGCACAATTTGAAGAAAGCTTTTTAATAATTTGATCCAGTTTGCTTTCCATGTGTAAGGTCCATTAGGTTATTTGACAACTATGGTAAATTATGCCTCTGGCTCATATTTTTGCATCACTGTTGTGTCTAGAGTTTTCTTTCTCTCTCTAACCTTGTATCAGGAGACATTCAAAAGAACATTACCATCCCTCGCTGCATTTAACTTAACCAAGATATGACTCCTGGGGATAGTCTAATGTGGAAAAGAGCAGCAAGAAATCATCATCTGTCAGCATATTAATGTTCTACATTAATGCACATCCTTCTTCATAAAAATGGGTTCTTCAATTCCAAGTCAAATAATATTGATTCTCAATGTGACACAAAGACAAGTGATCACTGTGATACAACTTAAAAAGCAACCTGAAGAGTAGTTGAGGCAGGAGGGGAATGGAAACTTGACAAGTGTTTTTGCTGAAGTGTCAGTAGAATTATTCTTTTAGGGAAGACAAGAAGTTTAAACATGCACAGGTAATTCAAACAAGCCTTTTCTGAAATTCCAAGAGGAAAAAATGCTCTCTAATTTCCACTTTAGTAAATTGTGATATTATTAATATTAGTATGTAAGTAGCTCTGAACAAAATGTTTAATGTTTCATAGAATATAAATTAACACATCGCTGCATTTCTGTGGGAAAGTGTATATAGTATTCCAATAGGAACAAAAGCTTTCCAATTATCTTTGTCTTTCTTATAGCCAGGCTACCTCCCTTAAAGAAGGAAACATTCAGAAAAGAAATTCTCTTAATATTTCTCTTAGATTTATATATGATACATGCTTGTAAATTCCATGTGCCCCATTTATATTTTCATTGATGGATTCAGTTGTCCTGTCACAATTTCCTGACTGTCTACCACCTCCAGTGCCACAATACATCCCTTCCTTTCTTTGAATATTTTAAGATTGTCCCTGTGGTTCCTTCTGTCCCCTCAGTGTGCCTGTCTAGCACACATCCAGGCACAATGCAGTCTCTAGGGTCTGGATGGCTTTTTTTCCATTGGAGGAAAATCCCTGCCTGAACCCCCAGTGAGGGACAGAAGCCAAATGGATGTGAGTTGAAAAAATATCTCTGCTGTGTCGGGGAAGTTAAGTCTGTTTTGGGTCAGACAACCAAGTGAGTCGAGGTCTCCTGAGAAACATCCAGCACAAGGAGAGGAAGAGATGCAGGGGAGTGTGGAAACTGGAACGGGTGCAGAGAGCCACAGAGAGGTGCTGAATCATCTGATCCTTCCCACGTAAATCTGAGTCCTGCAGCACCAGACCCCTCCTGACTCAAACAACCTGACTCATCCTGTACCCTGCTTGTGACATTTTCTCTCATGACAATCCTTTCCTCTTCCTCCACATAAACCAAGATATGATGGACACATTCAGTATCACAAGATTTTCTGTATCAGGGTTCTTTTTCAGCTCTTTTTGCTGTTTTCCTGAACATCAAGTCTGAACCACATCCCTGGCTGTCACCCACTGTCTCTTCAAAGCATGAACACACACACAGACACAACACACAAAAGGCTTTCTAAAAACAAAATACATCATTCCCAGTAATTTCTGGAGTCAACACTAACAGAGCAATCCATTGTTGAAAATGTGTCAATAGGGACCACCCCACTGGGTAAGAGAGGAGTAGGGAGTGATTTTAGCACTCTCTGTCCTCGCCCTGGACCTGCTGGCTGCCTCTCTGGCCCTGTTTTCAGCTGTCCTAAACATCTTCTCAAAAATGAAATCTCCCTCTAAAGCCTGATGGGAAGGGGATGGAAAAGATTGTACAAAACTGAGGTATAAATTCATCTCTGTTTAATAAGCCTGCTGTTAAAGTTATTACCCACTTCCCCTCTGCAGACAGTGAGAAAAATTAAACTACTCCATGTCATGTGTCTCACCTTGTGCTGTGGCTTAGGAGAAAGCCCTGCTGGAAGTTCCTCTTTCCATTATTGACTAAAGCAGGAGCCTGAAAAATCTGTGAAGACTCATTTGCTGGTTTTAATGACTAAAGTTAGTCAAAATGTGTTCCACCCCTGAAATGGCCTGTGTCTGCACTGCCTGTGTAGGATGCCAGCTGCTCCAGGCAAAGAGGGGCTCTTATTGGTATTTTATACTGTAGTCATGAAATCCACTTCTTATGTGTGTTGATTGATATCCTGGGGACTTCAGATGTCATGCACAGCCATGGAAAAGCTCTCTGTGAAGAGCCAAAGTAATTGCAAAATGACTTACAATGAGGCGTGGAAAGGCTACTGCAGATCCAGCTTTTGTTGTGATGCATCCTCCAGCCTTGAGGAAGAGAAAATGCACAGAATGTACCAATGTAGTTCGTGGCATGTTGAATTTTATACTGAAGGTACTTGGGAAAACAAGGATTTACATTCCAGCTACTGTAGGGAACATTTCAAACAGGCCTTTCAGAGAAAAAAGTCAAATCCATGAGCTATAATTATAGCTCAGGAATTTATAAGGGGAATGGGGACTGTATTTTTCTAGGAAATTGTGTTAATATCTTCAATGTAGTATAACTTAACATTTCTGTTTTCTAGCTCTGCACCTTCTTATTTGCATCCTCTTCTTTGCATTCCTCTGGGACAGAAACCAAGTTCTGCCAAGTCCTCCAAGGATTAAAACAGGGAGTTTGAATCTGCAGCTCAGAACTTTGTGTGGCCCAAGGGCAGCTCAGGAAAGCTCCATGAAAGGAGCAGGGAACTCAGGCTCAGACAGGGTGGAGAGCAGCTCCCTGACACAGAACCCCTAAAGGCTTTTTTCCTGCCTTCAGTATCCTCAAACTGCAGGGGAGAAACCCCTGAAACAACAGCTGAATCTGCAAAAGGAAATTAGAAATGAGAAAAAAGCCAAGTTTCCAAGCTTCACCTGCTGAAGATAAAAATATTGGACCTTCTCACCAAGAATTCTGGCAAACCCAGCGCCTCCCCAAGCCCTTCCAGTGAAGCAGGATGACTTCCTGAGGGTGTGTGCACAGTAAGAAGTGCAGCATTTCCCTGGAAACTCTGAGCAAAATGCCCTGCAGCTCTTCCGAGAGATGCCAGCTCCAGTCCTGGGTGCCAAGTGGACATGTCAGTGCAGGATTGCACTGAATTGATCTGTGTGGCACACCAGGGAGTTCTCACAGTTCTGTTACTTCCAGATCCACAACCAGAGGATATGATGCTGAAATCTCCTTGTCTCACTACATAGGTAAAAATATCCAAAACCAACTTGTTTTGCATGAATGCAAGTCTCCATTCTGAGATAAACCTATGTTCAGAAGAGTCCATCAAAATGGCTCATAGCTCAATGTACACCCCTGTCAGTGGAGCCAGTGGAGCATTTATCCATTTTCTATACTTTGGATAACTTCCACTGTCCTCTGCCTCTTTTGATTAATGTGCCAACTTTTCTCATTTCCCAATTACTCACCAGGTACTCATATGAAGTAGTTAATGGTGCCCTTACAGGGGCTTTGACAAACATGGAGTGCTTGAATTCAGCCCTCCTTAAGTGTGCACTTTGCTGTTCACAGTGGAACCCAGGGATGTGCTGCAGCACATTCCATTGGCAAAGGGAAACATTTTGAGGACATGGCCAGTGCCTCCTGTGACTCCTGCATACTGCCAAAAATCTTGTCTGGGTTAATGTTGCCAATATTACACTACATTAATGGAAATATTACATTACATTCATTACGTTGCTATTGTATAAAGCTGCACAATCCCGAGGCCAGCATGCAGCACACCCTCTTCCTTCCAGTGTATAAAAGCAAGTACCAATGAGGTTTGCTTTATAAAGAAAAATACCAAATGCTTTAATATCACTTTCATAAGGAAAAATCTGTTTTTATTTTCTGTCTCAGTTGTAAAAATAAAATATTTCCATTCATATAGAGCCAGAGCAAGTCTTTGGTTGGATACATTCTTCTATCTTTATTGAGACAGATGTGATATAGAACACAAATAAAGCTTTGAGAAATAAACTGAAATATATTTTCCACTCTCTTTGTCCTCTCCATCTGCAACACAGTCGTGGTCATAGCAACATTGGTCCATTGGTTATCTGGTTTTCTTCTGCTTCTATTCTTACAGGCTTTCAGCATCCGAGCTCAGCAGGATCAGAAAGGATTGAAAACAAGTGGAAGCAGGCTCAGGTGGGTCTGGCACATCCACACTTTGAGCTGACCTGATGAGTTTGCACAGCCCATTGCTTTCCTCTCATAGAGATCACAGTGGGTGCTGCTGCCCTTCTGGCTTTTTAGTAAATGACTCAAACCTCTCTGGTTTCCTTTTCTGTAAGACTGGGTTCAAGCTGAACAGACTCCATCTTTCACTTCAGTTTCTTTACAGAGGTTAATGTGCAAGAAGAAAAATGAAGCCAATTTGGTAGCTACTTCAGAAGGATTTACTCACCTCAGGTATGCTGCAGTGTGGAGTGGAATGATGGAATTTACCAGGGGAAGAAAAAGGAGAAATGGAAAGAAACTAAGTATTAAGAAATTATGTGGGAAAAACAAAACAAAACAAAACAAAAGGCATAAATAAAACAAAACCAAAAAAAAATTGTAAGTGAAGCAGAGGTACAGAAAATGTTTAGTCCTGCACAAATTTTCAAATACTTGTCTTCTGCTGTGCTCTGAAAGAGTTAATCCTGGTGTCAGCCAGGAACCCAACTAATGATTCCTCTGCTCTTACATCAGCAGCAGATCAAGATCAAATTTAACATTGTTAAAATGCAGGGAATAGCCATAAAATGAATCCTTAATGAAAGGAGCAATGGGTCAAAAGGGCACATTTGCTATTCAATAATCCAGTAAAACTTTTCGATCTGCTGAATGAAATACCTCTGTGCAATGCTGGAAATAAATGGGTTGGGTCCTTCTGATGCAGTTTATGTGTGGGATAATTTCAGCAGGTCTGAAAGTCATCACAAGAGACTTGCTTCTGCCTTTTAGTATGATTGTTGTGGTACCTTCCATGTCTTTCACATTTTAAATGATTGCTCAGTGATTCCCAGGCTCCACATTTCGAATGTGCCTCAAAGGCACCAACCCTTGGTCCCTCACGCACTGCTGCTATTTTGGAGGCAGTCTGAGCTTATTGGAACAATCATTTTTTTTCCTTGAGAGGTCAAGCTAAAGGGTCAAGCAGAGAAAAGAGATACACATACAAATAGCAGATTCGAGGAGCTCCTTGCCAGAGGATGTCAGGGATGTAAAAGGTTTACATGGCTTCAAGGAGGGGACTGGGCAGGTACTCAGAAGTGAGAGCTAACGAGAGGCTCTGAGCAGAGAAATCACACAACCAAGCTGACAAAAATCCCATAAATTAGCCCTCAGACCTTGCACCTCTTCAATTCCAAACAGCTGAACATTTTCTGAATTTTAGAAAATTGTATCTACAGACTTGGGACCTTTTCTCTTTTACAGAAATTCAGGAAGGAATCAAGCATTCATACAGAGCTAAATGATCTATTTTGGTAAAGCTGTGGTGCTTGCAGGAGACACTTATTTTTTGGCTCAGAAAGCGTGTTTGCAGGATGTTTGTCATTCATGAAGAAATAAGATTTTATAGAAGTTATATGCCCCATAGGCATATAAAAGTTATATTATATGCCCCATAGGCAATAAATATGGAATAATATGCTGTACAGAAATATTCCCAAAACAAGGCTCTCTAAGAATATAGGATCAAATTCCAGCATATTTGGGAAGTGAGAAAATATTTTTATGTCAATAAGAATTGCAATTAAAATCTTTAGTGAGATCTCAGGAGAAAAACAATTGCAGTGGTTAAAAAAAGGCTGAAGCCTTATAATTCCACAGAAATGGCTACAGAAACCATTTGGCTTTCTACTGATCAAACTCTGTCTCCAAGTACTTGCTGCCACACACAACAGAAAATAAAAATCAGCAGAGATTTGAACAACAAAATCATGCCAGAATCTTTTGTTTTGCTGTATTTTGCTTGTGGCTCATAACTAGGATGCAGCACCATTATAATTTTGTAAAAGCTTTTTGGACTGAGTTTTGGGGGTGTTTCTGGTCTGCTTCCCCACCCTCTGCCATAAACAAATAACCTGCATCTGGTTTTGTATCCCGCATTTCAGACTCGCAGCTCCCTAATTCCCACTTTTGTGACTCTGTGCGTGCATCAGCCCCGGGAGCTGATGCAAGTGGCTGGAACCTCTTTCCGTACACTATAATCTAACGCACTTAGCGAGCCAATGAATATGTGGCAAAGGAGGGGCTTTCTGGCTGAGGGGCTCTGGCAGGGGAACAGCTGTTGAGCAGCAAAACCTTACCCAGAGCCAGGCAAACACACTCATTCACATCCTCGGTGGCTCTGTGCTGCCAGGGGTGGCAAGGCAGCTACCCCCCTCCTCCTGTCTCTGCCAAAAGTGAGCAAACTTGCACAGAGAAACAGAAAGGACAGCAAACCTCAGCTGTGAGGCATTTCAGCACATCCAGCGATGGCCTGGGTCAGTAATTTCTCCTGGTTAAACCACCTTGTTCTACATGAAGAACGCCTCAGGGGGTACTTAAACAGCACTGAGGATTATTTAACCTTCCTGTGCGGGCCCAGACGGAGCCACCTGTTCCTGCCCATGGCTTTGGTGTACTCGGTGATCTTCATCGTGGGGGTGGTGGGCAACTTCTTGGTTTGCCTCGTCATCCTCAAGCACCGCAACATGAAGACGCCGACCAACTACTACCTGTTCAGCCTGGCGGTCTCGGACCTGCTGGTGCTGCTTTTCGGGATGCCCTTGGAAGTGTACGAGATGTGGAGCAACTACCCCTTCCTGCTGGGGCCCGTGGGCTGCTACCTGAAGACGGCCCTGCTGGAGACCGTGTGCCTGGCCTCCATCCTGAGCGTGACGGCGCTGAGCGTGGAGCGCTACGTGGCCGTGCTGCACCCGCTGCGCGCCAAGCTGGCCGCCACGCGCCGCCGCGCCCGCGCCACCATCCTGGGCCTGTGGCTGCTCTCGGTGCTCTGCGCCCTGCCCAACACGGGCACCCACGGCATCGCCCTGCAGCGCTTCCCCAACGGCACCCTGGTGCCCGGCTCCGCCACCTGCACCGTGGTGGTGCCCCTGTGGATCTACAACTGCATCGTGCAGGTCACCTCTCTGCTCTTCTACGTGCTGCCCATGGGGGTGATAAGTGTGCTGTACTATCTGATGGGGCTAAGAGTAAGTCCTGCTCCGAGCTGTGCTCAGTGTTGGCTTGGCTCATTCTTGTGTGTTTGTGGCTATGTGTGGCTTCTGAGTGAGATTTTTGCACCTTTTTTTGTTGCCCGTGTTTTCCCCCTCAAAACAGCAAAAGTGTTTCTCAAACCTCTGGAAATAGTAGATCCAACTTCTTCTCTGGTGCAAGCCTGTTCTGAAATTAAGATAGCTATTAGCTATTAAGATAGCTAATTTACCCCAATCTTCTTATGAAAACTTACCATCACTGGTGCTCACATCTGAATGTTAATGAAACACCCAAGTCTATAGATTGATTCCAGCCTCTCAGACATTTACACCTTTGCAGTAGGGACTAGAAAGAAATGGACCAAAAGGAAAATGTGAAAAGAATAAAAAGAAGATGGCTAGTGATTGAATCTTGTGTACTGTTTATTTTCCCTTTCCTTGTGACTGTAGAATTTCCATTGCATTACTTTCTTCTTTTCTTTCCCTGGAGCTGGTGGTAATATTCACTTGTTAAAATTCACAAAGCTCATAATCTGAAATCTTACCTTGTTGCTGCAGCTAGAAAATTCAGCAATCATTTCTTCATATAACTACAGCCTTGTTTCACCAGGCTACCTTAGAGCTTATATTCATTCTCTCTTGAAAAATTTGGACTACTTTTGACAAGTATCCATCATGTAAATGTGTGGACAAAACAATCAGGATCACAGTGTTATAAAACTACCTAGCACAAGACTGAGATGCACTGCTAGTCACAGTGACTTGATGACCACTTTCTTCTCATAAGTTACAGACATTTATACAATATAAATCCCATTTTATCACACTGAATGTAACTTAGAGTTTACAAAGATCTGATCCCATATCAAGAAAAGGAAGCAAATGAACTTATTAAATAACATGCAGTAAACTCAACCAAATCTCTGCTGGTGTATATATAATTTTGTTGTGCTGGCTGATATTTACTGTCACCTGAAATTATACAGAAGCAATTTTTACTTACCCAGTGAAAAAACACAGATTATCTGCCAGAAATCCACAGCAACGAGCAGATCCTCGAGGCAGTGAATGGGTTAAACTATCCCAGATCTCTGGAGGCTCTTGAAGGATCCTTTACATTGCATCAATTAATATTTTGCAAAATTAGACCTGAAGGGAATAAAAAGTGATGAAAATAGAGTTGTTACAAAGAGAAAAAGAGAGATCCCTGAATTTATAGAAGGAAGACTTGAAGGTTGCAATAACTTCTATTTGCAGTAGCAGATATTCCTATACCCCATCCCAGAAGAGAAGCTCAGTACCAGATGAGGGCTCATCCCCCAGGACTTCTGGAAATTCACACATTTGTTCAAGCTGTCTTTCCTAAAGACAGTCATGTTCACTGTTTGTGCCTCTGCTTTTCTGTATATCCAGCTCTGACTTCCAAATTTTAACAGGATCCATCCTGGCTAGATCTGCATTATCTCCAAGCTGCACTGGGCAAGATGATTTCATTTCTTCAGCAGAAGTGATAGAATAATGATGAATATATATAATTTTCCAAGAGGAGATACTTTTTATCTACTCACAGACGAGGAAATTCATGAGGCTTCAGCAGCACCCTGCAGTCTCTGAGTGCCATGTATCACTCACAGAATGCAGTGGAAAAGCTCAGGGTTGATCCAAAGGTTGTACAACAGCTCAAATTCAGCAAACAGAGACGTGACCTTTTCATATTCAGGCTTTGTAGAAAGGGCATTTCTTCACCATTTTCTCCCTCAAGCTCTGCCAGTGCTGGACAGTCTCAGGATGCAATGGAGATGGGGACAGGGCACCTGCCAAGCAGCTGTGAGAAGGCAGCAAACATGGGTCATAGGGTACCTGAGCTAATTTATCATTTAATCCCTTCAAAAATGTAAAAATACATTTGCCTTTTTCACTGGGAAATGGTTGATTACCTCATTATCTATTTGGGTATAATTTTAAGGCTTGGTGGTTTAATATTGCAATGTTACGGTCAATTGATCAGTCAAGCATCAGAATAAAAAAGAGGACACTGCTCATTGCACTGTAAACTCATTAGGCCTGACTGGGGAAGCTTCCTGCTGCCCCTGTCATTGAGTTCCTATCACAGACACCTTTAGGATAAATCCCTAAATCATCCAGGCTCTTCAAACCCAGTCCAGCTGTTGAGCTGCTGGATGCAACCCACAGCCAGAGAGCTGAGGAGGGAGAGGAGAGGGATGAGATGAGAACATTGAGCAATATGGAAGTTCATCCCTGGGACACTGAGTGAGATGGGATGGGAGTGCTTGGGGAAAAGTCTGCATTGCAGCAGGATTCAGTGCAAGGTCCCTGCACATTTCTTTCAAACTGATTCCTAAAAGGACACAAGTGTAGGTGCTGATCACTGCTTGTCTAAAAGTCATACTGTATTTAACTAGGGTTTCTGACAGCTTAAGCTGGATGATTCTTCTCCCAAGATTCCAACTTTTCTCTTAGCCTCTCATCCCAAATAATAATAATAATAATAATAATAATAATAATAATAATAATAATAAGGATATAGTGAAAACTTTAGCTGTCTTCGAAGCAAGACAACTTATTCTTGCCAATGCACATCTGGTCCAGCTTTTATCCTCAAAATCTATTTCTCCCCCTAAATGCCCAGCTGTTAAACACCCAGAATCGTCTGTGGACTTTGGCTAATTTCTGCAGAGCTCAGCACAGCTCTTCCAGAGCTGTCCCTTTCCATGGAGGTGGTTCAGCAGTCCTTGTCCCAGTGTCTGGCTCTCCTTTGCCATGGGGTGAGCTGAGGGCACACCAAGGCTGCAGCTCAGCAGCAACTGCTTCAGCCAAACCTCTGAAAAAATTTTTAGCAGAAGCCTTGTGGGGTTTAAATATCAATTTTTCCATCAGCTGGAGAGAAACTTTGATCACCACTAGTGTCAGACAGGCCAAGGAGTTTACAGAAAACTGTTCCTCTTTTGCAGATTACAGAAAACAGTCATTTTGCAGAGTGGCCTTACTATATTTGTCTGGGGATAGGTGAGACCTTAATTTCACTCAGCCTTTCGATTTCTGGGGTGTAGCTAATAAAGATCTGGTGGGGGGAGAAATCCAATTTTCAGCTTATTGCTCCAGTCACTTGCAGTGGAAGAGTAGCATTCATCTCAAACCTACACAGCCTCATACATCACAGTGATGTAAAAGTACCTTGGCTGGGGTTCTACCCCTCTCAAACCATTGCCATTAACTCAAGTTACAACCTTTGCCGTGGACTCATTTATTTATTTTTCCCCTCCCTGTTTGTAATGTTTCATTGTTTCATTAAACTGCAGCTGCTGAGTTGTTCTTACCTGTTACACCTTCATCACTTGAGGTGAAGAGGAGCCTTACAGCACCATCAAAATGACAGGAGGAAGGGGAAAAATAAAGATACATGTGTCTCTGGTTTATTACAGCATCAGCACACTGTACTCTCTGAGGCTTTGGAATATGCCTGGAATAGATTACTGTTGAGACTGAAACCACTGAAGGGAATCCATGGGTTTTAATAAATCTGATCATTCATCATTGGATGTGTTACAAATCAGCTGAGTCTTTTCCTTAAGCAACTGTGGCTATGACTGAAAGTTACAAGGGGAATAATGTAAAATATGAGAGGCTGAATTGCACTGCACTTGACTATAATTCCATGTATATGCTTTTTCCTTTTATAAATAGAATAAAGAGAACATTGACAGAAGGGCTCATTTCATCATCCTTACAGAAAAGTATTATTAATCAGAAAGCAAAGCCACAGTATAAAGGCAAAAGCAAACAGCACAGCTAGCATGTCTTCACAAGGCTTTCACAAATCCAGAGATTTGTAAAAAAAAAGATTTCTATCTTTTCCCTCATTCCTGATATTGTCTCTAAGTTTTGGTTCCAGTTTCTCTACTTAGAAACAGACAAAGCTGTTGGCTAATCAGGAGTTCCCACTGCAGTAAGCTGGGACCAAATATGATTTGATATTGCCAGATATGATTTCTTTGTTATTCAAACCAATTGCCCTGTTTACGTAAACTTGACCTTTTCATCACCAAAGCAGCAAGTCTTCTCATCATAAACATACTGGGGATGGATTTCAGGGATGATCAGATTATTGTTCTTTATATATTATCTATGTTATATTTATTTATATATGTATTTGTTATTTCTATTATATTTATTTATATATTATTCCTATTATTTTTTTTTAATATATATTGCCCCTTTTTTTTGAAGTCCAGGAAAAACTGCTGGAGAAAAACCTCTCCTTGTTGTACCGGAGCAGTGTGTGGCTAAATCTGTGTGTATCATGCACCCTGCCCATCTGCAAGGCAGAGTTTCTGGGGTTTGTTCATTAGATGGGTTGAATATCAACTACTCCCAACACTCAGGACATGAAACAAACTCCCTTGAATTCCACAGGATTTTTTCCAATGATTACAGCTGTGTTGTACTCAGGCCTCTCTGGGTATTTTTTGGATCATTGGTTTGTGCTTAATTGTGGGGAACACTTTTAGGAAAATAAACAAACTATATTTTGCTGGAAGAGAAAATAATGCCTAATGCCACTGCTGAAATGGAACATAAACTGTGAGCAAAATATTGACTCATTGAGAAAAGGTAAGTGGGGAATTGAAATACAAATTTGCTGTAATCTGCAGATTGTTTTGAACCTAAAGCTTCCATGTTTTTCTAGACAAAAACTGAAATTTAAATACAGATTTTTTTTTCAGTGAGTCCCGAGTGGCCCCAAATTTTGCTTTCTCAAACCACAACTATCAAAATATCAAACAGTCTGTGTCTGGTGTGGATGTGGTCTCGTGCCTAAGCTGTCCTTTGGTTTTCCTCCTTTTGCCAGTTGAGAGGAGATGAATCTTTGGAAGTGGAGGAAATGGCTGTGAATGTTCAGAGGCCATCCAGGAGATCAGTCACCAAGATGCTGTGTAAGTAGTGAGTCCTTCTGTGCTTTATTTACCATGAGCAGAGCGTGACCAGACCCTGCAGGGTATTGAGCAAGTCCATTGGATACAAGAGTTATGAGATGAGTAGCTGTCATATTAAACAAAAAGACTTTTTCTGTTGTATCTGAACTTGCAGGAGTGAAGCATCCGGGGTAACTACCAAAAGAGTAGGAAAAAATTTGCTCAGAAAGCAAATTTTCCTTCCCAGCACAAGAGGAGGGGAGGAAACCTTCATGGCAGATTCTTGCCTGGCAATTCTCCAACATCCTTCCCTCTAAACCAGTTCTTGCAGCCCTCCAGGGAGGATCCCCTTTTTTCAGAGCCCAAATAGTCTATCTTGTACATTTTTAAGAATGTACATCTGTTTTGCATTACACCAAACTCTACTTTGGAGCCAGCCTGGTTTTCTGAGCCTGGAATGGGTTTGGCCTCCATATATACCCCAACATTGCCTGGCTGTTACCTGCTGTGTTTGAAAGCCACCCTGTGTGCATGCATTGGATCATCCAATACAGAAATTAATGGAAAGATTGTTCTTTTAGTTGGTAATGGTAAGACAGAAAGGATGGCAAAATTTTGAAACCATTAATATAATTTATATACAAAGTCTCCCATCCAGCTTTATGATCTCTCTGCCCTGTGCAGGCTGGTGAACAATATCCTCCCATTTCTGACGTGTTTTCCTTCTCCCCTTTCTCCACACCAGTTGTCCTTGTGATAGTTTTTGCCATCTGCTGGGCTCCATTCCACATAGACAGACTTTTCTTCAGCTTTGTGGTGGAATGGACTGAGCCCTTGGCCAATACCTTCAACTTAATCCACGTGGTGTCAGGTAAAGCTTTCTTCTTCCACTTGCACAGGGATTGGGGGGTGGGGGGGAAAGGTATTTTTTGAGTGGTTTTACTTGGAATGTGTGGTCATTTATTTTGTAGGGATGTGAGACTTGTGTGGAAAACCTTCTTGAGGTTTGGTGGGCAGTGATGAGAACTGTGCCTGAATAAAAACTGCAGGCAGGTTTCTGCAGCTTTCAAGATCTGGACATGTTGCCAAATTCACAAAAAAAAAAAAAAAAAAAAAAGGAAAAAAAAAGTATATCATGCATCATTACTAGCTGCTTTTAACTCTTGGGAATGTTCAGAAGTAAAGGCTGCTGTCATTCAGCTGCTTTTAAGAAGTATACAGGAGCAAATAGGAAATCTTACCAAATGCAAGAGCCTTACATACTGCTCAGCACTGGGTGAAGAAACCAAATGTTTGTGGCCCTGCCAACCATAAAATGAAGGGCTTTTCAAAGAGGAATTTTATTTTCAGTCTGCCATGGGAAAACTCTGAATGTGGCCATTAGGCAGCTCAGACAAATCCAATCTTGTGCCATTGTCCTGGTGAGCTGTAGAAAATTAGCTTCCCCTGGCTGGAAGTTATCCTCTGACAGCTTTGATGGGGCACCAGCTGTGCAAATGCTGCTGTGGGGATGAGGGCAGTGCTGGAGGCAGGTCAGGGCAGCTCAGGAGAGAGCTGGTTCCTGAACAGCTGGAGAGCCCGAGCTCCAATGCACAATCTCTCCCACTTTCCTTTCACCGCAGTGAAAGCTGAGCTAATCTTGGTGAGACATACCTTGCCTGAGCCAGGGAGGCAGCAGAGCTCCACTGCTGCTGTCTCCACCCTTGCATCCAAGCTTAGTGGAGCTGTACAGGCAATAAAGAGATTTTCCTCTTCTGAGATCATTTCACGCACAAATAAATATTTCTCTCTTCCCCCCACCCTTGTTCTCTCAGGTGTTTTCTTCTACCTGAGCTCTGCCACCAACCCCATCATTTACAACCTGCTGTCCCAGCGCTTCAGGATGGCTTTCCTCAGTGTGATTGCTCCTTGCTGCAAGCACTGTGCCCCCAAACATCCACCCTGCAAGATTTCATCCCAGAAGAGCACGTTTGTGGTTGAGGATCACAATCTCATGGACTCTGCAGAAAACTCAAGCCTCCCTGGCACTCACAGGACATCTGTCAGCAGCTCTCAGCTCTCCACTGGCCTGTGACTTCCTGTGCTGTGATCCAGGTGAGAGAGAAAAGGTTAAGAAAATTGAGAAACTAAAGCAGAAGAAAACTTCCTAAAAGAGTGATTTCAGCAAGAATTGCTCAGGAGGTGTCCCACTGAATGAAGGAAGGAGGAAGCTCTATTTAGGCTGTGTTAGTGAAGCACTGTGCTGCCCCCAGGCTAATGGGAGGGCTGGAAATGAGAGTTTGCTCACTGCAAGCTGTGCCAGCAAAGAGCTGCTGTGAAAGGTGAGAGACACTCCCAACACTGCCAGCACAGGAGAGAGAATCAGTTTAGCCAATCTTACCAAATGGCTTCTTGTGCAGCAACCAAAACATCAGATTTTACTTACTTCGAAACAGGACAATTTTCTGCATAAGCCTTCTCTCCCCACTTCTAGCTTTAGGCAAGCCAGTCCCACTACCCTCTGCCAAAACATTTTGAGGTATGGCTGTTGCAAACCTCTGCTGTCAATATTAGCAAACAGGCAAGAATGAGAGCAGCTCAGAGCTGGGCTGAACACCAGCTACCAGCAACAGCTATGAACCAGGGAGCCAACAACTGTAAAATAAATGTAAAGCAAACTTCTGCTTTCTGAGCTTCTTATCATTACTTCAACTTCAGATATTTATGTGAAGCCCTGTGGTTGTGCTTCAGCAGACTTCACTGCTCCCACACCAGGTGGATTGCAGAAATCAGAGATCCACATGGATCAGCAATCACCAGCAAGGAGTCTGGACAGAACCCATCACAGAGGGAATTGGGACAAACCTTACATATATGGGCAAAAAAGGGGAATTTTACAGTGATATTGCATGTACTAATTCAGTTTTTGCCACAAAGCACAATACAAGGTCTGAAAAACTTTCCTGCATCCCTGTGGTGCTAACAGATCCTGAAGGCAGTACACCCATATCCGAGTGACAAATTCCTGACTGCAGGGACAGGAACATATAGAATTTTGCCAAGGGAGGGTTCATTATGTGATAGAGATTTTGTAAACCCCTGTCTCACACATTTCAAAGCCTGTTCATTGTGTTTCAGGGAAATGCCTCCCGTGTGCCTCCTGACACAGGGCTGGGTTTGTCCCCAGGCTGGGCTCAGGCTGGCACTGCCACAGGGAATCATCCCAGGAGTGTCACCAGGGACTGGCAGTCACTTCCACAGCCAGGGAACACAGAGTTATCACAGCAAATAACAGCATCAGCTCCTGAAGGATGATACACTGCATGCATAAAGACGTTTTCCAGTCTGGTCACAGGGGATCCAGATGACATTTCCTACCAAGGAGGAAGGGATTGTGCTCCTGATTACCACTTTGTCTCTTTCCTTGTTTGCCCCAAAGTTTCCTGTTTGATTCTCACTGTGGGACTCCAAGGTGGGAGACTCATGGCAGCTGAAGAAGAATCCCCTTTTCCTCAAGCATAAGGGGAATATTTTCAGACTCTTTATACAACCTGCAGTTTTGAGAAACAAGCCTTGGAGAGGGGAAGAGCCACACACAAGCCCTGCAGAGAAAAGGCCATTCCTGCTCCCTCAAGACACAGCTGAAATGCTTTGCCACCCCCAAGTGGACACTTGCATTTTACCAGTGACATTTCTAAGCAGACATTTTGCTTTATTTTTCCCTCTGCCAGAGATTACAGCGTGTTTTCCCTCTGGACACCCCATGGCAGTGGTGCCTGGCTGCCCAGGTCCCTGTTCTCCTGCCTGTGCATTGCTCCAAGCTCTGTGATCCCACCTGGGCAGTGCCTGTGCTGGATTTCCTCCCTCACCTGTGCCTCCCTTGTGCAGATCCCTCACAGAGTCTTGGGGATTTTCTTCCCTGTCCCAGCTGTGTGAAATCTGCCCTAGACACCAGCCAAAGGGGTGAGGAGTCAGTCACACACCCAGCCATTCCTCTGCCAGCTTTTGTGGCCCCTTCAATGCCTTTTATGCACTTAGGGTGAGACAGCACCTTGTGCTGGTGCAGAGAGAGCCATCCATGAGTGAGAGATCCTCGAGGGATGCCCTCTCTCCTGTCCTCATGGGACAATCCCAACCTTCAGCTGCAGAGCCCAGCGTTGGGAAATGCATCCCTTGACTTGCAGATGAGCACAGAAACCTGCAGAGAAATACTGTGGGGTGAAGATTTCCTGTGATCTTAAGCAAAGTGGCCATGGTTTTGTCCCAAGGGAATTCAAAAGGGTCTTGTGAGGAAGGGCAAGCAGAGGTGGGAGGAAAGTGCATGGATGGAATAATTTTCAAAGAGAAGTAGTGAGAAGCAAATCATCATGAAATCACCTGAATTAACTTATTTTCTTGTCCTAAAATCAGCTTTTATCACATTTGATTTATCACATTTAATTTGTTGTCAGCCAAAAGCGGTGATATGCAAAAGCAAAAACAACTAAGCTTTTTTGGCCAGATATCAAAATCAAAGCTGAAAACATTTAGTCTTGCACGAAACCAAACCTTCTGTGAAAGTCTTATTGGGAGGGACATGTCAAAACTCCTCTGAATTCTGCTGAAAAATAAAATAAATGCAGTGAAAAAATGCAGACTAACTGCAGATTTCAAGTTAAGTTCCCTGTGACTGCACAGCTTGGTACCCCTCACTCCTGAGGGAGGATCTCTAGAAAATATTTAATTCACTTTTTCCCTCAATGTAGTCAATGCCCACTGGAGGCTTTTCTCCCCAAAAGGTCAGTGCTGGAGTTATTTATCACTCTGCTCTGATATTTACCTCCTGCATTTTGAAAGCTGGATCCAAAGATGAAAAAAACAGGAAGATGGATAGAGATGTCATGAAAGCTGATGCTGTTCCTTTATTTATACATTAAGGAGCTTTCATAGCCAACTGCTGAAAAATGTTGGCAACTGGCTGAGAAAAACTCCTGTTGCACAAAATGGAGAACAACTCTCCTTCCCCCAGAGTGGTCTGGTGTGATAAAACTGTATTTATTTGAAATCAAGCGTGACTTTGGAGACAGAAACTGTCTATTGATTTATTTCTCTGCTTCTGTTTCCCTCTGGGAAATGTGCAAATGTGTGAGCAGAAAGTGTGGAGAGCAGGGCAGTGCTCCAGCACTGTGAACAAAACGTGGAGAGTCTGAAATGTGCTACAAGGAAGACTCAAAGGGGAGAAGAATTGTGGTTGTTGCCAGTGAGTGATGCTCAGATCTAACACCAGGTTCAGTTGGAAAAACCACCCTGAACAGCAAAAGATGGTTCAGTTCAGTTTATATGAAAAGTTTTTGAACACCACTGTGTTTTGAAGTGTTTAAACCACAGCTTATCAGTAAAACTCAATGTACATTCCAGTTGCAGAGATGGTTATCTGTATCTGTAACATGAAAATAAATATACTAAACTCTGTCTACCTAAGCCTGGTCCATGCTCCAGAAATCCTTCTTGTTTCTCCCTCTGATTCCATGTGAGCGGCAGAAGATGGACATTCCCCAAATGTTCATGTGCAGGACACCAAGAGCTCATTCCAAATCACAGTCCTTTAAAAAAAAAAATATATATATATAAAATATGTATATATATAAAATATATAATATTTTTGCTATATTTACACAAAACCAGACAAATCCCCATGGACCTTGTGACCAAGAATTTGCACAACTGCTTCTACAGGGGAGGAGGTTACAAACTGGGCAGCACAAAACTCTCTTGTCACAGCAAGGAGAGGGTCCCAAAGCAGAAATTTCTCCTTCCCAGCCTCTGGAACAGCCAGGCCTGCTTTCCCTCTCTGTTTTCCCACATTTGTCTCATTTTCTTTGCCTTTGTTATGACACTTGCTAATATTTTCCCCACTGAGGTTTCTTCTTCTACAAACTAGCAAATTGCTGAGCTGTGGCATTTCCATATCAAATGGATATTAATGTAAGGAGAATTATGATAATGAAAGCAGAATGAACAAGAAATCAAACAAGCTGTTGCAAGGATTAAAATTTGAGTTTAGAATTTGATCCAAGTCAATGCAATGATGGCAAATGTCCTTCAGAGTGAGCTGGGGGTTAAAAGAGTTCCCAAAGAAACTGCAGAAAATTGCCAAATCTGGGCCCTGCAGGTTTCCTCTCCTGGGGAAAAACACACATCTGAGGTTGTTAGGGCAGGTCACCATGCACCAAAAGACAGTGAACATCTTGTGCATGATTCCCTGACTCTGAAAAAGAAATTTGACACATACAAAATGGACCATAATGTAAGAACCTCTCCAGGAGAGTCAAGGGTTGTTGATTTTCCTCAACATTTCTTTCCATTTACATTCTGGGTAATCAATAGCCTGCCTTGGTCATACCCAGACAGAGCTAAGCTCATTTGCTACCAGTAGAAGAAGACTTTCTTTTATCACCTAGACTTCTTGAAACCCTGAAAAGCTGTGTCTGATGTTTTAAAAGCAAATTAACTTAAATCCACTTAATTTTTAAAGAAAGATTAATTTTAGGTGTATGGGAGCTGTTGGAGTAATTTGCTTGCCACTAGGATAGCTAATTCATGAATAAAAGACTGATTTTCTAATTGTAAAATCCCAAATAACTTTTTTCTTGCATCCCCAGCTTACATTATTTTATGAAATGCAGTGGATCCTTCCCAGAGGAACAGGATTTTGTTTGGTTTTTTGGCTAGATGTGGGTCTTCCAGAAAACCCTTTGACTCAGACGTGTACAACACGATCTCCATCAGAGGAAAACTGTATTCCTTTTTCCAGTCAAATGAGAGGGGGAAAAAGCTGTGCTTAAACCAATTTATCTGACCTACTTCAGTCATCTACTTTAGGTGCTTTACAGGTAGTTTTTATGCATAACTTCTGCAGCTGAAAAACACAGCCAGGCACAAGTCACCTTGGAGCGCTGTGAGCTCTTTGTTGCAGAGCAGGTGTGTTTATCAGACCCTTCCAATTTGTTTCATTTCTCCAGAACCCGAGAGACTCCCTCACAAATGACTCAGTAGGAAAATCGTGCTCCAAATGAGCAAAGCAAATGGCTCACAGCTAAATCACCACTAAACAGAGGGAGGAGAGCACCCTCAGGGGCTCACCTACCCCTTTGTTCATTGCTCTGGGTTGCTGCCTCCAAAGGCAGAGAAATTCCAACAAAGCTCTAGCACTGTACCATTTGCAGCATTTGTTTGCAACCTTGCAGTTTCCTTTCCTTTACTCCTTTGGAGATGACAAGGGCAGGGAAGAGATCTGTCCTGCCAGAGCCAAACAGCTGCCTGGACTCAATGGAAAGTCTCCAAAAAGAAGTTTTTTTCGTGCTGCTGTTGACTGCAGTGCAGGTGGGTTGGGCAGCACAGAGCAACTGCAGCAAAAAAGTACAAGAGTCACAGTTGAAAAGAGTCAGAGTTTTGGGAAACAGAAAAACTCACCAGACTGTGAGGAAGGAAACAAAGCATTAACACAGGAACCTGGAGGTATCTTTAACCATGTTTATTTAGCCAGGTACAGCCTGGGGTTTGTTAGCTGGCTTGGTGTTAGGGAAATCCTGCATGAAAAAGGGGTTTTTTGAGCGTGAACAAGCCTGGTTAGCACCACAAAACTCAGCTTCCCCTAAGCCCTGCAGCACAGTTTCCTCCCAGCTCAGGTTACCTGCTTCCACAGAAAAACAAACCACAGAAACAGAGCAGGCATAAATTTCCATTTCAGCAGCACTGGAACTGAGACACAGCAAGCTCTTAGCTTAAAATGATGCAAACCAGTTTGTGCTCCTGCATATAACAAAGACGAACAGCAGTTGACACTGGCCCAGATAAATCTGCTTTGGTTATGGATCCCAGTCCCAAGATGAGGGGCTGAGTCATGTGGAGCTGGCTTTCTGTGCCTATAACACTAAATAGTCCCAAGGCTGGGGCTCACATGGCAGCCTGGCAAATCCCAGCACACCCACTGCACTCCTCCAAGAGGCAGCAAGGACTGCCAGACATGATTCAGCCTCAGCACAGCCCAGTTTTTGTGTGTCTCTTGCATTAACAGCAAGGAACACTCATATAAGTGTTCATCTCAGCCTGGTTCCTTCAGGTCTCATTTCATTCCCTGTCTGCTCTCCCAAGAGGAGCAGGTATATTGAAAATCATCTCTTTCCCCCCATCCATCCAGTCTTTTTGCTGCTAAGAAATTCCACTGAGGACTGAATCTTTTCCCTGCAACTTTATTTTCCAGCTGTAGGGTTCTCACACCGTTATTTGTATTCCAGTCCCGATTTCAATTACCTGGCTAACCTTTTCAATTTTCACAGAGAGTGAGAATCAGAAAACAGCAGGTCCTTTATTACAGCTCACACTGGTGGGGAATTCTTTGCCCCCCTTGCCTCCCCCATGTTTGCAGGAAAGCTCTGTCAAATTCAAACAAACTCATTGATAATGACTTGTCTATTTGCTTATGCTTTGCTGGCTGTTAAATATTCTGGTCCTTTCTGTGGACCTCTCTTCCATTCTCCTTCTGGCTTGAACATATTATATTTCTAAAAGCCAAGGAGAAGCAATCTTAAGCCTTCACACTGATGCTTGACTCCAGTGGGAATTCTCAGCAGGGTCAAGCACTGGAGAAGTTCAAAGCCTTGTGCTTTGGGCAGGGCTGTTTCTGATCTTTGATAAGCAAGACCTGGATCTTGATAAGTGGTGGTGGCCTGTCCTTGTGTCCATATCTCAGAGCACTTGCAGTGGAGGGTCAGGGCACTGGGAATTCCCTCAAACAAGGGGTGAGTCAGGCACAGGACACCCCTCTGCTGAGCCCAAAGCTCTGGCACTGAACTGTGCTGGCCACAGCTGTCACCCTTCCTGCCTTTCTCAATTCTCCAAGTCACTCCCCTCCTCTTATCTCCTTTATTATACTGAACTCTTGATCTAGCAGTCATTTCCATGCCTGTGCTCTGTCTGCCCCATCACTCAGCCATAAAGATCCTAAAAATGGTTTTATTTCACTGGGGAAGGGAGAGGATTTAATGCAAAAGACCTGTTCCTTAGCAACACCTTCCCATCTTTCTTCTTTTGTTATTTCCACCTCATTATCTTTGCCCATGTTCAACTCCAAATTAACTTAATTACAGACAGATTTCATATCTCTCTGAACCAGAAGGGGCACTTGTAAAACATCCCTGCAGTCAATAGTAAATGAGGGCCTTGGCCTATGCTAAGCAGGCTTTGGGAAAGGCAGCTCAGCTGTGCCTGCCCTGCTCCCTCCAGAGACCTCTCCCAGCTCCTGCTGTTCCTTTTCAGTGAGGCATTTCATCTCTCCATTCTGCAGCCTGTCCAGGTTCACCCCAACCCCTGAGCCCCACAACAGACATCAGCAGAAATCCCCAGGTGAATGCTTCTCTTGGTCAGGGCCAAGGGCACTGTGACCTTTCCACCTCCCCTTTCCAGATTCTGACAGGGGACAAGTGCCTCAGTTCAAAGTCTGTGATTGGAATCTGTCCTGAGTACAAATCTGAGCTAAATCTGAGCTTTTCTGAGTCTGAATACCAGATGTACTTAGTCCAGGATGACCTTTGATTACCTACACAGGTGGAATGTCAAAGATCTCTCTTGGTTAATGCAGCCCTGGGTGCCCAAAAGTCACACACCAATGGCAGCTCTCCCCTTGAACACAGAGATAAAAATGCAACTGAACTAGATCCAGGGCAGCCCCTCATACCTTATCCTGTCCTTACTCTGTGATGCCAGGTTTCATGTGGAAATCAGCACCAGGACCTCTCTCTAGCAGCTGGTGGGTTCCTCACCTGCTCACAGATTAATAAGCATTCTGCATTGCTGTGTCCTACCACTCACAGAAGTTCTCCACTGGCACAGGAAACATCTTCTTCCTTCTGTTGGAGCTCCAGTAGCTATCAGCCAGCCAGGACACCTCTTCCAAAAATCCACCAAGTGACTCCTCACTAGCAGAAAGTGCACTAAGGTGCTGCACTAAGGATGAGGAGAGATCTGTATGCACACAGTGAGGGAAGTGTTGTCAGAGAGAGCCACCAACAAAACTGTGTGGAGGACACATGAAACACAGAGACCCTCTGCAAAGACATAGGGGGAACCAAACTCCCACCAGCAATAGAAAATGTAAGGCTCTGTGTCAATTTTAGAGGAATCAGAGAGCTGTAATTCCACCATTAAAAGAGGATGCGTGGTTGATTTCTGGAAAGGAAGGAAAGCCTGAGTGATGATGCAGGTGGTTCCTCCTCATTCAGCAGCTTGCCAGCAGCTTGCCACCCTGGGAATTGAACCACAGGCTAAATTGGGATGAGTTTCCCCCTCACCCTGCAGAGGTAGAGCTGCAAATCATGCACTGTCCTGGGATTAAGTAACTCAAACACAGGCAGAAGAATTTCATTTGCACAGTGAAATTCACTCTGCCCCAAAAGTTTCAGCTTCTTCCCATTCTCTTTTACCCCTTTCTTTCTCACCACTTTGGCATGCAGGGAGAGAAGCCATAGGTAGGATATCTCCTTCCTATTTCATGAGAACATTTTCAGAATTTCCCACCTCACCAGCTCAGCATGTGACTGTCCCCAACATCTGTGCTTATGCTGGAAAGGTCTGAAGAAGGCAAGGAGCAAATATCTGCCCTGAAAACTGAACGTGTGGCCTTTAAAGAGCATTTGCACACATCTTCCCCAGATTCACAGCCCAACCACACAAGTCAGTGCCACTGGAGGTCAGTCTTGTGCCAGGCAAACCTGTGGGACTGAGCACTGGGGTGCCCTGATTGCCTTGGGAGCCGAGCCTGCATTTCTGGACACCCCAAGAGAAAACCTGTCCCAGCTCCCCCAGTGTTGATTTATGATGTAGAGATCCTTCATTTCTTTTTTCTCTCAAAACTACTCAGTGGTCTGTTGGATAAGTTCAGCACAAGATTCACACGTGTTCAGTCAGCCCAGGCTGCTGCTCAGGACAGTGCAAACACAGATGGTGAGCCAGGCTTGGCCACCTCATCCAAACCGACTTAGAAAATACTCTCATTTTGGGACAATTCTCAGTCTTTTGTTTCACAGGGCATGGCAGAATAATTAAATACAAGTTGCAAGCTCTGGATGAGAAATCAGGATATTGATTAATGACAAAAACAAGTACAAGCTCAGTTATAGCTAATTCTGAGCCATATTCCTTGTCAGTGCCTATAATAAAGAATTCCTACACAGAATCCCATTTGGAGAGTCACTTCCTCCTACTCCTTCTGCAAGACCCTCCAAGAAGGGCTCAACAAATATTTAATTGGAAACAAAAACTTTCAGCTAAACATTTGGGTAAAACAGATTGTGCTTCTGCTACAGCATCCCACAGGTGCCAGTGCAAACCCAGCTCTGGCTGTGCCAAGTGAAGTCAGCTCTTGGTAACTCTTATGCCTGCAGAAAAAATATTCATCAGTATGGTCTGAGCAGAAAATGGAGGCTGAAATGCTCAGCTGAGATATACTCAAGTTACTGTTCCTTATTTTATCTTCAGGGTGAGTTAATTTTTCTCTCTGGATCAAGGATGGCAGAGCTGTTCTCTGCCCTGTCTCCAGCCAAGCCACATCTGGAGTGCAGGGTCCATCACCCACACTCATTCACTGAATCTCAAGTCTGAAATGAGAGCCAGCACTGCACAAACCCTCTGCTGGCCCCTGCTACAAACAGCCTTAAGCACAGACTTCTTCTGCTCTGCTGTAATCATTAAAGAGCCATTCCTTTTCTGCTGTTTTTCCAGCAGAGCAATAGAAATATTGATCCCCACCACTGGCTTCTTTCCTGTGAATGATCGGGTATCCTTTGGTGTTAAACAAACTGCAATTATGCATTCTAAATAACCAGAGAATCACAGGGTCCAGATACCTCCTTATTGCCATTATCATTCCCACCTGCCTGGCCTTGGGCAGCCACATCTTTCCAGGGAGTGAAAAGCAGCATCCATCCCTCTGTCCCACACTCACCTCCTGCCTCAAGGAACAGCAAAACTCTCCCTGAATCCAGGCAGCTCTCAAGAGGGACTGCAGCAGACAGGAAAAAAGAGACAGGGTTGGGTGACTGCAATAACTCAGTGAGAGTGGCTCCCCATAATTAGGAAAGAAAACTCACAGAGTGGCCATGGCACTGGAATCACTGCTGGGAACATGTGTCCCTAAGCAGCCAGGACCTTGGCAGCCCCTGGGTGACACAGACAGAGACAGCCAGGGACAGACAGGGACAGCCAGAGACAGTCAGGGACAGTCAGAACCCAGGCAGGCAATGGTAAGGAGAAAGGAAATAAGATTATTAACTTTGGCAGAGCCCATCAGGTGTCCTTGCAGTGCTGCCACCTCTCTGGAAAGTGTGTCAGGAGTGGTTGTCAGGGGGATCCACGGTGGCAAATTCCACACCAACAGCTCAGGCCAGGGGAGATTCACATTCTTTCCTTGCATGTAGAGCTCAAACAACCTTAGTGAGGAACAGAGCACAAGCCTCTGTCATTCTGCCTGCAGTACTCACCACTAGAGCTCTTCCTTCCTCTCACAAGCCACATGTTTTCATTCCTTTCAGGTTTCTTGGGGGTTTTTTTTTGGTTTTTTTTGTTTCTTTTTTTTTTATGTTATTGGTTGGTTGGTTGGTTGGTTGGTTGGTTTTTGTGGTGGTGGATTTCCCCTGTCTCCCTTCTTTGCTGCAACATTTGTGCTGTAAGCTGCAGCAGATAACATGACAGGTTTTCACCTGGATGGTTCCTTACCACATTCTTATGGGGTATTTATTTTCTTGTGGGTATTTTATACCTTCACAGATGGGACTGAACCATCTACCACTGTCAATAAGCCACAGTAGCTAAACCCTTGTTTACTGCCAGGCTGGGCCAGCTGTGGAATATAAATGTGCTAAGGACAAAAGGTTTGAAGCAGGGATGTATTGAGCTGTTCATATTTAAAGAAGGATTGGGAGGAAATGAAGAGTTCAGAAAGTATCTGGGTAAAAAATAGCTGCATGAAAGCTGCAAGTCTCTGTGAGCAGGACCCAACTTCATACATTTTGCCTCATTTACTCCATTGATCTGCCCAGCACATTTTGGAGTGATTTTCTCAGCCTTCCTAAGACCACATCTCTCTCTCTCTCTCCCTGTCTCTCTCTCTCTTTCTCTGCCCTTGCTCTCCAGAGCTGCAGGCTGAGTCCTGTCCATGACCCAGTGAGGAACTTCTGCCCTGGGCATCACTGGATTAAAAAATCCCTTTGTTGAAACACTCAGGGCTACTGGAGCATCACTCTTCAGTGATGCTTTGAGGGAAATAGTGCTTGTTTTAGAAATGCTAAAACAAAAAGCCTTATGGATGCTGAGGGGTTTTTGTTAGTTTGACTCTGGCAGAAGCAGCTTTTCCATCCATTTATCAAGCTGCCTGCAGCTGCCATTTCAAGGCTGATGAAGACGTAATAAACAGTAAGCCAAAAAAAGTCATTTGAAAGGTGCACCCAGACCAGTTTCATAAATAAAAGATCAGGGGCAGTGGGGGGAAGAGAATGAAAAATCATCAGTGCAAGTTTTGACTTTCCTCTGCTGTCCATTTTGTAGCATAAATTTAAATAAATGAATGGTGAAGGTTGGTGGAACCACTCTTTCATCCTCAAGTACCCTCTCTAAAACTTTCTGCTTATGAATTCATCTTTCTACAATGTCTTGCTGGCTCGTGTTTTGCCAGCTACCCTCCAAAATGTCACTCCAAAATTTTTCAGGATATCCATCAGACTCTGCAGAGCCAAGAGCTCCTGGTGGGTGAAAGCTTTGTGGAATCTCCAGTGCAATAAACCCCAACCCTGCTGGATGCCAGCAAGCTCAGGTGATCCCAAGTTTTACCCTGTTCCCTTCCCACTGCTCATGTAGAGGTGACCTTGGGGTTTGCACTGAGCTTTAATCTTCCCCAGAGGAGCCTTTGCTCCTGCAGAAATCCCTGCAGGTCCCATCGTGTGTCAGCTGTCAGTTGTTTCTCTGGGTACAAGGACAGCTTGGCTCACTTTGGGATTGAGTGTCATTTGCCGTTTTCTCTTTTCCATTTGGATTCATGGATACCAGGCAAGCTGGGAGCCTTCTGAGGCCCCTGCAGGGTGTTCTGCCCATTGGTCCCTGGCACATGGCAATGCAGTTATTGCTCATCTTCCTGGTGCAGCTTGGTTATCAAGGCCTGATGGACACTCAGGCTGGAAATCCAGGTTTGAGTTTCAACATTCTTCTCCCAGAAGTTGCCACTTTATTTCTTTGAATTGCAGGAACTTTTCTCCAGGTCTGATTCCTCCTTCAGAGGTTGGGGTCAAGGCTCATATACCATAAAGATCCTGTCAGCAACAGAGAGAACAAAAAGAGAGTTGCAGCCAATAAAAAACATTGACAGGTGAGACATGGTGAAAGAATCAGAGGAAAGTGAGGAGAAAAAGACAATCCCAGAGGAACAGAGAGAAGAATGGAAAGGGAAAGAGAGAAAAATCATATAAAAAAAAGAAATTATTAAAGAACTGAAATGAGAATAAGGATGAAAGAAGAGAGAAGAAAGGGAAGTAGAAGGAAAGGTGAAGACAGAAAAAAGGCCCAATAATATGCATAAAGAAAAATATCTGCTGGTTTCCATTTTTCATTAATGCTTCACCAGATGGAGACGGTATCAACAATAATAGAACCTCTGAGCTGCAGAACAATAGGTGAAATAATTCAAGCACCACTTTCAGATTAAAAAACAGTGAAGAGAGTTTGATTTATTTCCCAGTGTTTCTTTTCTTTCTCTATATATAGAAAATAACCTCATCCACTTACTCAAGTTCTGTGGCTCATCACCACAAAAATATAAATAAAAGAATGAAACCACCCTTCAGCACAGACAGAAAATAAATCAGAGGCCTCAGTGCATTTTCATTGTTGCAGCTGGGTCCTGTCTTCACATTTATTTATCTTTAAATTTCTCCTTGCACTCCAGAGACCACATCCCATAAAATGCCGGGTTAACAAGTTAACCATGAATAATTCATGAGATAATTATAAAACATTTACACTAGAACATTATTATCTTGCAACTAAAAAAACCCCAAATACTTAATGTCCTCCAACATTAATGATAAACCTCTTGTGACTGCAATGTTCTTTATCACTAAAATTAAATGGAATTAATCTTCGACTTGCTTTGTTGCCTACTAGCAGAGAATCACAGGGAAAAAAACACCCCCAGGTGATATGGAAAGAAAAATACATGAATACATACACATATTTGTGTGAGTGTGTGTTTGCACACACACATACATAGGATTCTGACACATGCCCAAAGAGGAGATTCAGTTTTAGTCTTTCTCCCCCAAACACAGTCTGAGGCAGGAGGGATATGAGGTTTTAAACTAAAGGAATTGACTCAGAGCACACATGGAAAGGACAAACACAGACCTGCAGCACTCTGTGCCCAGAGGAACTGTGGCTTACCAGGTTTTCCCATTGCACAGGTGGTCTTTGGTCAGATCCTGTTCTCAAAGAAAGCCTAGAGCTCACTCTGAAATTAAAATTATAATAAATCTCAGTTTTGCACTGGTGTCACCAAGATGAGGATTTGGCCTTGTACACACATCCAAAATTAAGGCTGTCACATGTGTGGCTCTAAAGCTCCTACAAGAACACCACCAATAATGCACAGCCAGCATGACAGCCCATTAGGACTCCTGCAGTTCTACTCTGCATAAAAGCTCCTCTGCCTTCCCTCTGGACACGAGGCCAGGGAAATGTTGGGAAAATTCTCCAGCCATCCTTCAACCCTGTGCTGGTGATCCCCTGAGGGCTTTAATGGGCACACACACAGAAACCTCCAGAAGGTTCTTGCTTAGAGCACAGAAACTGCCAGCCCGTAGCTACAGAGACCTGGGTTATCCAGCAATGACTTCTCCTCTCCCTCAGGAGCTCAGGATAATGGAACAACACTGAAGCAAATCTCCACCAGAGAACTCTTTCTGTGAGTGTGCCCTGCCATGCACAGGAGCCAGCAAACCCTGGGCTGGCACTGCCAACTCCAGCTACAGCCCCTGGGGAAAATGAGAGCAAAGGAAAAACCTCCCTCAGGGAAAATGCAGGAAACTTTCTTGCTCCTCTTTCTCCCTTCCTCCCTCTTTGAATGCAGTCAATCCACACAGAAAACTACCTGTGCCTTCTCACAGACACATTTGCACCCAGGCTGAGACACTGAAAGCTTTTCTGCATGGAACAGAAGGCCAAGGGTTCCTCTTCCTCACAGGATTATTGAGAGGTCACATATGGGAATTCAACAGCTCCATCTGCCTGACAGCCAAGAGCAAGGGCTGGAAGCACCCCCTGCATGCTCTGAATCCATGAAAATATCCCAGGAGATTTGGCACTAAGCTGATGGTCAACAAAACTACCCAGAGCCCGAGGCATTGCAGTTTGATTTAACCATGCACGCTTTTGTTAAAGGATTAGGAGGACTCTATCATTGTGACATTTGAATTGTAATTGAAAACCAGTCTCTCCCACACACTTTACTGGTCTGGGACCTGGGGGGAGAGGTGTGTGTGTCCATGGGGGTGTGTGTGTGTCTGTGAGGGGTGTGCACATCTAGCAGCTGCTTTGGGGCAACAAAAGGGTTCACAGCCCCAAAGAACCATGTTTACCTCCCATCACACATCAGCCCAGCAAACAGTGTGGGATTTTACAAAGCCTATGGACACAGTGAGGAACTCAAGCTGGAATTTCAATCATCTCTGCAGAGCCCATTTAGATATCTGACTGCTGTACATGAGTGTCAACAAACACTCATGAAATTCCATCTCTGCATCAATTTGCAAAATAGAAAAATGCTTCATGAACAGCAGTATAGTCCTGTGTACACAGCTGCCAGCAGCTGCCCTCCGGGGTGATTCTTGTAATTTTCTGTATTTTGCTCAGCAAGATGTCATTTATCATGAAGACTATCATCAATACATGAGCTGAGGATGAACAGGTAAGCAGGTCTGTTATCCTCAGCCCTAAGCACAGAGTTTTGTTTTGGATATTCTTGTCTGGGTACCTAACTCAGCTACACAGCACACAGATCGGCAGTCAGGAGTGGGGAGGCTTGCATTTCCAGACTCTCCTGCCAGGGATGGAGGGATGCAATCCCAATACCTCACTCTGAGCCCATCACAGACTCTCTAAATGCTCAAGGGCTCCATTTCTGAGCATCCATCTCAGTGTTTGCGTTACAGTGCAGTGCTGGCATTATGAAAGCAATGAGGCTGACTGTGAATGGCTGTTTAGGCTGTTCGTGTGATCCTGCAGCTCAAAACCACTAACCATGGTGCTAGAGCTTCAAGTCCCTCTCACATATGCAGCTATAGACTCTTCCTTAAAGAAGTTACTCTATAAGGGAAGAGCTGGTGTCAGCAGGCAGGGAAAGGAGGGGACAGAGATGAGACAATCTTGGCTGATCTTACAGATTGTGAGTGTACCAAGAGCTGAGCTCAGTGCCAGCAGCTGGTTAGGGATGCCACAGAGGGGACAGCCCTTCAGCTGGCTGTGCACAAGCACAGAGCCCCAGCCTGATGCCCGGGGAGCAGGGCAGCACAAGGAGATGTGTTTGAGCTCAGGCATTTGCTCCTGTTCTCCCTGAATGCCTCTCCCCAACATCTGAGGCCATCTGAGTGTGAAAGCCTCCCAGGGAAAAGAGCTGAAGGCTGCAACATTCATTTCTCTCTGTGAGGACAAAGGGAGGATGGAGTCCAAGCTGTTTCTCCTCAAATCACCAATCAATCAAGCAGCTCTGGTGATGTCACTATCCCTGGCACTGGGACCTAATTTAAAATTACCTCAAATCTGAAAGATTGATTTTCACCATCAGCATTTGATGTCTGCTGTATCTTTCTTTTCCCAACAGAGAAGAAAAAAAGAAAGGAGGAGAGAGAGAGGGAGAAAGAGATGGTTCAGATTCAACTGCAATTTAGCATTCATTTGCATTTTTAAATTAGTTAAGCTGTGGACCGTTGCAAAGCAATGACAGAGAAATTCTGTAATAATTAGTCTGCTGGGAGTGTAGAAATGGCTATACAGGCGGGTTTCACTGAAAGAGGGAGCAATATCCCAATGCTCAAACTGGGATTTGCACAGGCAAATTTACTCTCTCTCATATGGGGCCAGCTCCAGCTCAGCAGACACAGAGAGCTCCAGCTCAGACAACTTCATCTGCTCCAGACACTGACTGCAGCCAGTGGGGAGAGAGGGGTGTGCTCAGACCCTGATTCATCTTAACCTGATGTAGAAATCTGAATCAGGCCAGATGATTAGATACCTGGAGTGGGGTGAGAGCAATCTCACCACTGTTGTTTACAATAAAATCTTAAATTCTTCAGCCTCTGTGTGTGTGTGTCAGCCTCTCCTCAGTGGGCTCCGCACACCTGACCCCTTCTGCAGCTCCAGCCATGATTCTCTTACTGCCTGTAACGAGATATATCCCTCTCCTAAATCCAGTGGAAAGCCATCATTACCTCAGATCTGACAGTGAGTGCTGAGGGAAGGGGGAAAGGAAGGATCAGGATGAGAATGAGCTGAAGGAGCCCCAGTTTTGCTGCCCTTTGCTCACAAGGGGGATATGGCAGCACTTCACTGTACAGTGGAAGGTGCTGCATCTTCAGCAACCTGAGCCACTGATTGTGCAATGCATCTCTCCCTCGCTGCTGTTTGAGTGAGTGAATATTGTAATTCCTCCTTCTTTGGGTGGCAGAACGTGGCAGCACCAATGCTCACTTTGCTCAGCAAGGGGAAGAGCCCAGTGGTGACTAAACATGACTTCAGAAATACTCACACCCAACCATCCTGAGAGGAACAGTGGATTTGTCCTTACAAACAAGCTGTGGGTCTGCTGGTAGGTAAAACCAGCTCTGGAGATAAAAGAAACAATGAGAAGAATCCCACTGACTGATGAATGGAAAAAGATATTTGCTTTTATAAATAAACTTTAGGTTTGTTGATAAATGAAATTAGACATTGAAATATGAAAGAAACAATGGGGAAGAAAAAAGCCCTAAATTCCTTAAGAATTAAATATTAAAAGGGAAGGTTATACATTAGAGGGAAATCTTTGGGAAATCTTTGGTATCAGGTGTATCGGGGAGTCTGAACCTCTCAAGTACCTCAGCCAATGGGGAAAGAGAGAAGGGAAATGCAGCTGTGAAATTGGGATAAAAAGGAGGCTGCATGCTCCAAAAATTGGAGAGATCCCAGGGGAATGCCCCATGGCCTCTCCCTTTATTTGAATAAAGCCAGAAAGGACTCCTCTGTCTCCTTTTTGGACATAAACCTCTGGTGTTTGTGGATTAATTTTCCGAACAATCCTGAAAGAAACTCTTCATCACCCATCAGATCTTCTCTGCCTTGCATTATTTGCTGTCCTTTGCTTGCCCTGCTCCAAAAGCTGGCATCTGTCTCTCAGTGTGACTGCTCCTTTTTGCTTAAGTTGTCCCTCTGGGTGAGCAGAAGCAAAGGAACATTCAGTGAATTTCCTGAAATCCTCCCCCTGATCTGAAACATCAACCCTCAGTACATTGTGTTTATCCAGCCTCACCACTGCTTTGTTCAGAAATGTGAACCCATCCTCTTCCAAAGCAGCACCAGCCCCAGCAGCTCAGCAGGAGCCATGGAATGGTTTGTTTTCTCTCAGACATAATTTGGGGTTGCAGAGCATCCCCATTTTACAGACATTTAGTCTATAATGGTGTGCCATGTGCATATATATAGGAAACAGAATGAAATTACTTGAAAACCACTCTACCTGCATCAAATGCATTAACTCTATGACCACAAAATAGACACCCCATTATTCTGACAGCAAAGTGAGCAGAACTGGATTTCCCTGAAGGAACCCAAACCTTTCCAGTTTTATTACCTTGTCACTCTGAGTTTTTGTAGATATCAATCACAAAGGTACATTTTGTTCAGTGTGGACTTAAGTGACTTGATCCAAACTATCTCTGTTGAGGACAGAAGAGCAAGAAGATGAAAGCTAAAATAAATAAACGGCTCTACTTATATTATGGATACCAAGAGCAAAATGTGCACAGTTTCACATTTGTTTGACTTTTGGGGCTGGCATTTCTGGAGTGTGTTCATCCCATCAAAGTTCCAGTTTGTCCCATCACATCAATGGCTCTCATATACAACAACTGGCATTGCCTTTAAAAATTCAAGTTTCAAGTTTCTTGCTTGCTCACCTGTCATTTTGTTACTAGCCACATGTCCAGACTGAGGTAAAAGCACTTCCTAGGATCCTCTGTGCATTTTCCCTTAGGATGTTCTTACTTTCTTCCTCTGGCAGAGAACTGTTGTGAGGTTTGTGCTTTGCAGCTGTGGTGAAGGCTCTGGAAAGGGCTTTTTATTAAATGTACAGGGGTGCATGGAGCAAACCTGCCAGTGCAGCTGAACTCTGTGTTGGTTTCCTCTCAACTGACCTGTGGGATTTCTGGGTTGCTGTTGCAGTCACTGGAGAGAGAGACACCTCCCAAGGGCCATTTGTCTCATCCCAAGGTTGCTGTCCAAGAGAAATGAGAAATTTCAATTTCTGAAAGTCAAATTTTTGTCCTACCAACTACAGAGCAAACCTATACCCTTGTTTAGACCAGAAACCAGCACTCAGGCATTACATTTAGGCCAAGGGAATCCACCCAAAACACCTGTGTATGTTTCCCTAAATACACAGGAATGGACCCATTCCAGCTGTTCATTCCTGAGCCTTTCACAGAAGCATCACCTTGGGAAGGACACTATTTTCAGACGGAACCAAGCCAGTCCAGATTTACATTTACAAACTACAAGCAAACCTCCCCATCCCTCACACAGGCTGTGATTATGATGGTGTCTCCCCTGAGGGGCAGCAGCTTGTGCAGAGACAAGAGTGAAAAGAGGCAGAAAGGAGATGAGAGAAGGAGCTCCACTGTGCACCAGGGGTGAGGACACATCTGCATTATAACCTCCCTCCCTCGGAGACTGAATTATAAGGAAGTTTTTCTGAAACATCACTAACCATCCCAAGGCTTTCAGAGCAGCTCCCTGCGGTATTTCTCTGCCGCTGTTTCTTTGCCTTTTGTTCCCAGCGTGGTGCTGGAGTCGGGCAGAGAGGCTGGAGGGGCACAAGGGCCATTCCCAGCGCCCTCTGACACTCCCCAGACCCCACCCGCTGAGGCACAGCCGTCTATAATGATGTTTTGCTGGATATTTCCATGGGTATGGATGTCTATAATGATGTTTTGCTGGATATTTCCATATGCGTAACAAGCAGCTCAGCTACCCCACAACCCCAGAAAGTACTTTTCCATAAAAATAAGATCCTGTAAAACCTGTACCTTTATAGACAACCCCCAGCCTGACATAGCCCCAGTCTCTCTATTTTACAAAATAAAGGCTTCAGTGTTCATTCTGGGAGTTTTGCTGTGTTATCTGTGTTATCTGCGATTGTCTTGGAAACCCAGCTCACCCTGAGGCCAGCTATTAACATCTTTCAGCATAACAAAAGCCTTTATTGTCCCGCTATTTCTCATGCACTCTGTCAAGACACGCAGATGAATGAGTTACCAGGGGGTAAGTTTGGGTATAAATTTACAAGGCCTCTACTCCATCATAATTGTCTGTATTCATATTCCCATTCTTCATGCTCATCCAGATGTACCTGGAAGTGATTTGTCCTCAGGAAAAAAAAGGGGTTGGTTGCTTTGCATCTGCTCTGTGGAAACAAAGGAAGGGATGTCCTGGGGCTCCTTGAGGAGAAGGTGAAATCCTGGGAGGTCACCCACAAACCTTCCCTGGGAACTGCCCTTCCTTCTGTGGCATCCATCACGTCTATTCCACGTTGTTAGAGAAGGTTTAGTGCAAACATGAAAACATCTATTTAGTGTGAAAGACAATCTTCATCCAAGCAGCTGAAGTGTTTCAGTTGGAAGAAGATGTTTTCAGCAGGGAGAAAACACCAAATGGGGTTTTCTACACCAAAATCCTTGACACTCTGCACATACGAGCAACCATCCATAAAGGACATGCATTTTACATCACCACAAGACTCTTCTTCAAGCACAGCTATAACATTTCTCCAGAGATACAACCCAAGAATACTCCACAATCTGTATTTCTGCATGTGCCCCAAAGCTTTTGTTAGCGTGACTGTGATGGCTCGTGGGCATGATTTGCTCACATTCCCAGCTGACAGCCAGGCCAGGAAAATCTCACTGCTTATACATGCTCCCTGATTCCTTTTATTATTTAGAGGATTAACTGAGAATCCCACAATGGCTCCAATGACTGTTGTGCTCTCAATGAAGTAGCAAATAATTGAAAACACTAAATACCCATTATAACTGGTAAATGGCAATACAATCCCAGGCAGGGAAATATTAGAGAACTCAGCGACCTGAGGGAAGCCAAATATAATAAAGATCATCTTCAGAGAGATGTGCCATGAAGGGCACTTATCTCTCTGCAGCAGTTCAGTGCACCCTTCTAACCCAGGGTGACTTTTCATCGGGGATGAGGACAAAACCAAAAAATTCCCCAAGTCCAGCTTGGACATACACGTAAATTACTCAGTGCTTCTCTGCCATGTGAGTACGCTGATTTAGTCATCTGCTCACACCAGCAGCCTTGCTTCTTTTATTCTTTCTGACTGCTCACCCAACCCACCGATGCTGGGATTGCTCTGTGATTGCGAGTGCCATATGGTGCCCTAATTATTGCAGTGCTTGTTGTATCAACGTGTCAGAAACTCAAGGTGTGGGGAGAGGAGCAACAAGGAGAGGCAGGCATGGGGAGGGACAGACTTGCTCAGTGAGCAACATTTACTACAAACAGCTCCAGGATGGCAAGAGCCACATCCAGGAAACCAAAACGCGTGGGCATGAGGATACCAAAAACATCATCTGCCTGGGGTCTCACTGCAAAAATATGACTGGGGCTGGATTATTCTTTTAGTTATCCGTGTGAGACTTGACGTATTTATAGAGTAAAAAAGATATGTTCTTCAAGATATGACATTGTTACCTATTGTAAAAAAGGAGAGCAAAGAGGATATACAAAAGCTAGAGAACATGACTGTAGTTTATAGGAATAGAAAAGTATAATGTTATTCAAGATTATGACATTGTCACTCTAATTTGTAAAAAGAAAGGAGGAGGAGCAAATAGAGGATGATACAAAGCCCTTGGGCTGGATTCCCTTTCTGGTTTACACACATACGGGACTGGAAAATTCCATATTAACAAGGGAATTAAAATGCAGCATTGAATTTGCATTGCTAAAATAATGCAAGATTTAAGAGGCATAATCATAAAACAGTTTCCCCCTGAACTTCCTCTTTTACATTCACTAACTTGGTCAAACCCCCTCCCTTGTTCAGATTTTACTGAGGCTTTAGAGTAAGTGTGGGTTTTTTATACCACTGGAGGGGATAATAGGTTTTGTTCTAAAAGCAACTTGCCTTTTCCACAGTGGTTCTACAGTTGTGGATGTTCAAGGGCAGAATGGACAAGGAGCTACAAGAGGAACACAGGACAGCTTGCTGAGAATCACATCAGCCTTAGGAAATCCTGAGCTGACTGTACTCAGAGAGTAAAAATGTTATGGAAGAAGATTAAACAGGTTTTTTTCTATTCTTATTCTTCACCAGGTGTCTGCTTATGGCCCCTGCTGAAGACCCATTACTGATGCTGTCAGCCTCCCCTGAAGGCTCAGAAATATCCATTTCCCAGTGACCTTACAGACTCAGCTTCACCATGAACATCTTCCATACACTGCAAGACTGATGAGGAAACAGAAGATGGTGAATATTATTCACCAGAAAGGAACTCTCTGCATTCCTGCCAATGCAGTAAACAGAGACAAAATGCTACAAAAATTACAGACCTGGCCCTTGGCACAGTGATTCTCAAAGTTTTTCCCCAAAAACTGGATGTGGTTTACAAGGTGGACAGAGCAAATTCCAGAATGCCAAATTCACACTTTATGGTGGAATGAGGAGGTGTTTCTCCAGGAGTAAAACACCTAATTGACCCATAACCTATCAGTGAAACAATAGAGAATAAAATTCCCAGTATAATTGGATTATAAATCATTCCTTTGATACCAGGACCTAGCAATTTATTTTAAGTATCTGAGTGTTTATACTGAGGAAATACAGTGCTTTAGTTATATTTAAACGCTTTGGCTGGTGCTTAGAGGGGGAAAATGACAACTGTGCACAGTGATTTATTTCTCCACTTTACTTGGACTGTAAAGGTGTGAAGACAGAGCTTTTAAAGCAATCCTTGCAGGGGCCCAGAGGCAGTGTGCCAGTGCTGGCCCTCCTGGCTCCCACTCAGAACAGCTGGTGATGGGCAATCACCTCCATCCTCTCCGGATGCCTGCAATAACTGCTGGATTTTCACTGCTCTTTGAGGACCATTTTGCCCACAGAAATTTATCAGAATCAGTGCCTCACACAGATAGCCTACACAATAAAAAAATTCACACATTTACACACCATCTCTCAGGTCACTAATATTCGCTTGCAGTCACGATTTCTCTAGGTTATATGAACATTTTCAGAAGTGTTTAGGTGCAAAATGGACACAGGGTATGGTCATTCCCCAATGTCCTGGTTTGTGAGGCACTGTCTTTACTTCCTCAGCAGAGGAGCAGAAATGGATGTTTCTGGAGAAATGCAGTTTCTGGAGGACGTCTTCAAAAGCAGCAGAAGAACTGGTGTGACATAAAGACCAGACCTGAGCTGGGGCTGAGGCCAATAACCATGTGTGCAAATATTTGTGACAGTTTTGTTCAGGCAGACATTTAGCAGATAGAAAAGCTACTCCCACCCTCCACGGAAGGAATAGGAGCCACCTGCCAGCCCTTTCCCACAATCACATGGCCAGGACACAGAACATGACTGGCAATCTCCTTTTCCTGACACTTATTGCCACGTTCATCCCTCCAGGCAGCAACAGCGGGGCCATCCCTGGATCTCTGCAGCTGCTCCTGGCTCACGTTGTGCCAGAACTGTGACCTCAGTGCCAGCAGACAGGAGGCAATACAGAACATCTTCCCTGTGCCATGGATTTACAAGGACAAAACGCCTGCTGTGGCTGGCTTTTCATGAGCAGAATTGCACAAAGGGAATTCTGAGGCTCAGGAAGCACCATGTACGTACCCAAAGCAGACAGAGACGCTCCCAACAGACAGTGAGGCACTAAAGTCTGTGAAAAGGCAGAGGGATAGATAAAATTTTGCACCATGCTGTTCTCTTAAGTTATCAAAGGAAATCTGGAAGCACTGGGCTCTAATTGCAAATTTGGTCATGGAAATGCAGCTCTAGGGAAAAAAAGAACTAAGAATTAGAGCTGTTTCTAACTGAGATCATGGAGAATGGGTGAGCAGCAAGGATCTATATGATCACAGTAATCAGAACAGATTAATCATTGCTTCCCAGTTTGGGCAGTGCTGTCTAGAACTGTATTTTTAAAGCAGATAATCCTGATGGTATATATCTTCTGATTAGCCCTTCAAAAGAATATTCATGTCACTTGGAGCTAAAGCATCTCTGCTGCAGAATTCTGATGACATAATAGGTCATTATAAATAAATGATTTATCCAAGTGAAATAAGTCCAGCTATTTAGGGCAGGTCACAGTGACAAGTTACTATGGCATCTCTAATGTAATTTTTACTATCTCTTAGGTCAGAAGAGCCTGTTTAATGAAAAAGCTCTTTGTAACAGCAATTTGCAAAACAATGAGAGAAATATGCACAACATGGTTTGCTGATGCAGCAGAATTTTGTCAGAGTAGGACATTGTTTAGAGGTTTACCCTGGGGGCACCAGCTGTTTTCTAAAGCATTGCTAAATGACAGAAGAAGATACATTTACACACAATGCAGGAAGGGCCAAGAATAAAACCTGGAAAGCTTTTATTTGTAAATAACAGCACAAATAGAAGAAATCTGTGAGCCCACAGATAGGATACTGATGCTAGAGAGACATTAACCATTATATATCTGCCTCTTTGTCGAGAAAAGAAAGCCTCAGGAGGAGGGAAGGAGACAGCAGCTATTTTATTCTTTATCAGTACACAACCACCAAAGGTGCTGATGTTCACTACTTACCTTTTCATCCATTACTTCCTGTCATTTTCCTTCCTTCTAATACTGCAAACTGCTACTGATTTTTGCAACATGGTGAGTGATGTTTGATACTTAGCTGAAATGAGAGCTGGGGGCAGAGAAGTACTAAATGCAGAGATGGCACTGTTTTAACAGGCTGTCAGCCTTAGCTGTAAGTATGCTATCAAAAATTAGACCAACAAAATTCATCAGGAGAGCAGCAGTTTTGCCAGCAGCTGCTCCAAAGGAAATAAGGAATAAGTCAAGGCCAATAACTGCTATTAGGATTAGAGTAATCTGTAGATGGTGGAACCCACAGTGTCTATGAAAAACAAGAGTCCACATGAAGCCACTCACAATATCTTTAACCAGAAAAGGAGGGGGAGCAGAGAGGAAGCCTTGGAATGTTTCTTTGCTGTGAAAAGGAAGTAGGAGAAAAGGGAAGCAAGGCATCGCAGCGTATTAACCACAAGCAGTATGTTGGACACTTTCCTCCCACATCCTTCAAATCTGTGGTGCTGATGCTGCACAAGCCAAGCCACCCTAGATCTGACAGCAAGGAGCCAGCAGCTCCAAAATCAGGGGAAAAAAGATGAGCACAGCACACAGGGAGGGGAAGACACAGAGAGAGGGGAGGAACACTGACCTGAGCCAAAATAAACAGAACCACTTGCCTGAAGGGCCCTTTGTTCTGGTACCATATGTGAGTTCTGATCACACCAGCCAGGACTCCAGGAGAGACAATTCCTTGTACAGCATCAGCAAATTACTCCAGTCTGCAGCTGTGATTAGTGCAAGAGAGAGAAAAAGTAAATGCAATCTGGCCAATTATACACTGAGGAGAACAGGGAAAACAAACAAAAAGTCTCTGAACCTGCAGGTGTCAACACAAATGCAAAAGACTGATAAGCTTGTTTTCTTACTGTGGGGCTGTACCTGTGAGCTCAGGGCAGGGGAGGGATTCTGCCAGCAGCTGCTTGCAGGAGGGCAGTGCACAGCACAGGGGTCACCCCAAACAGTCTTGGGAAGGCAGAACCACAGGGTTCCAGTATTTAAGATTTGTTTTCCCATTCTTTTATCTGCAGCGAAGTGTTGGCAGTCACATGGGAAGAGACAATTGTATTTCTGTCAATGGCTGCAGCATATCCTGCAAAATCCTGAATCCCTGAGTCTCAAAAGCCAGAGAGTCAGAGAGTTTGAGGCTGAACACACTGAGGAAAATCTGGAGGAGATTAACACTTTATGGACCTATCACAAGGACTGGAAAAACCCCAGCCTATTTTATTCTCTCATTTTTTTTCCCTCGAGCACAGCTCAGCCTGTTCCACTGTACAGAACACACACAGACCCCTCAGGACTGCAGCTGCAGTGAGCTGAGCACCAGGGCAGGCAGGACCAGGGCTGACCCAAACCAGCAGCTTTGAGACCTGCTGCTGCTACCAGGCACAGCCCTGAGTGAAACAAGAGACACAGCAGAGAAGCCTCTCTTTGCTGCTGCTGATGGAATGAAGTGTTACTGCCCACTGAGACTCTCCCTGTGCTCTGCTGTTCAAATACAATCATTACTCCACTCTCAGCAGTGCTTTGTGCCTGGTTCAGCCCAGGGGCTGCTTTCTCTGCTGCATCTGATCTTGCATTGCCACACAACCCACAGGAATGGCTCCAGCCAGACCTCAGCAGTCCATACAGAACAGGCCAGAACTACAAAAAAATCACTGCATTCCCCACCTTGTAACAAAAGCAAGGTCTGGAGGGAAGAGATGCTCCAACTTGTTTTCTAAATAGATTCTTTTCACACTTTCCAATCTCTCACTCCAAGCTTCATAAATACCTGCAGGGTCAAAGTCCTGTCCTCAGGAGCTGGAGCAGTGACCTGGATATGTGACATCAATACAAAGTCCTTTCTTTGGAAGGAATCGCCTCCAGTACAATCTTTTGCTCATTCAGTCTTCTGTCTCGTTCAAGCAAAATCTGCCAGAACTGTCTATTTCCAATTTATTTTTCCTTCTTTCTTCTCTTCTTTATTTTATTTCATGTGTTGTCCCAGCCTCCCCTCTCACAGGTGTTTCCCTGGGGAAATTCATGTCCCTTCTACTTTTTACTCTGTGCACATAATAGAACATTATCTGCATAATTTACCTTACACCACATGTTGTCTTCCTTCTGGCTAAGTGTTTACCTAAAATAAATATATATCCTCATCATGTACACTGTGAAAAAGAGCCAAGGAGCCTGTCCTAGGTGAGAACTTCATAATATCCAAAACCTGAACCACCAAGAATGGGTTAGCTCAGTCCTTCAGGTCAAAGCTAACTTCAAAGCTGATCCTCCTCCTCCTGCCTCTCTCTGCATTTTTCAGTGTCCCATTCCTTGTGTAGATCTAATGAAATCCCCACAAGGTAAATCCAGATAAAATCTGAAATTTAAATACAGCACACAAATCAAGGGATTTTAATGAGATAAATAAAAAAGAAAAAAAAAAGAAAAACCTCTTCCTTTAACACATTTATCACACCTCTGCATGGCAGGGTATAAAGAGCAGCAGATCTGTGGAACTGGGCAGGGCAGAAACATTTTCTATGGACTAATTATCATGAGTAAAACACCAGATCACAGAGATGTTGCTCCCATGCTTCCCTCCCAGGAGCACAGTGCAGCTCTCAGTGTGCAGGGCAGCTGACACAGCACCTGACCATGTTCTGAAGTTAAATGTGCTGGGGCTGTTGTGGTCCAGTCAACACAATCTGCAGCCAGCTCCTCTCCCACTCTCCTGGGCATGAGCACAGCATTGGTGCTTTGCTGATGCTGCTGAGGCTTCCTGGTATTTGTAGCTATCAGCAAGAAAATTTGACAGGAAAACATAACAAAATATTGAAGCTTGAGGTCTTGTAGCAAGTTTGAATCATGGTATATCAGGGTGAAAAACATGCCCTGGATGCTGGAATATTTATTTTTATATTACCACAATTAAAAGTGAATTTGATGTTTCTTTGTTTCTTCCCATTTTCCCTTATGATGATTTCAAACGTGCCCCAGTTTTTGTTCTTTACACAACACCCTTATGGTCCCTATTTTGTTTCATCTGTTCACCAGCAGGAGCAGAGCCTAAGGCTGGAAGGTGCTGGGCCAGCCCCATGTGCGGACTGAGTCATAAATTTACAAATAACAGGAAAATTCAAGTGCAAGGTGTGGAATTTCCACCAAATCCCTCACACTTACACTTTCTATGGATATTTTTGAATGGGCTGAATTGTGTTTGGAGATTTTCTATATCTCCAAGCGCCATTTCTAGGACCAATTCCCTAAGCTCAGGTGTTTGGTACCACTTCAGATAATCAAGCAATTCCCACTGAACTTCTGTAAGTGCTGGGTGTCCAAAAGCCCTGTGTGGACATCCCAGATAATTTGGGAATCCATAGTATCATTAAAAGTATAGACACCTGGGTCTCTCCCTAAATAAATCTCTCTCTAGGTTCACACCTGTCTTTTGATGGCCACTGAGTGAACCTCAGGCCATGGGGCTTTATTTAGGGGATCACACCCACCAGCAGACCTGTGCCAAAGGAAAAGACACTGACTACCTGCAGGGCTGAAAGCTCTCCAGATGCTTTGCTGTCCCATCCAGTGTCCCTGTTTGTGCATCCCATGGTGCCTCCTTTCTTTGGACCAATTTCCATTTCACAGGGGAAGAGCCTGAGCAAGGCAATGTGAGGTTTGCCTCACTAACAAACTCACTTAATTCCCTGATGCATTGTCACAAGACTAATGGCCTATTTTAAAGAGCAGCCCTGTCAGGAGGTGCCTTTTTAAAAGGATTCTCACAGTGCAATTAGGCAGCCCTTACATCCAAAAATTACAGCATGGGAGGAGAGACCTTGATCTCAATGCACCAAATCTGGATTTTATTGAAGACTTTCAGAGCTGGAAAATGTCACCTGCTGGAGTCAGCTGCAAAGTCCACACATTGGAAAAAAAACCCAGTCTGTTTCCCTTCTTTGAGAGTAATGGTCCTTTGTGAATTTTTATGTTTTAGTAGAAGAACTCAAACCAAACTCAAAAGCTGTGGAAAATCAACCTGTTTTCACTACAGGCTCTTTGATCCTCTCTAAGCCTTTGAGGTTCCAACCCAGGGAGTGACACAAACATGGGGAAGGGCCTTTACATGACCTCAGTGGAAGAAGCAAGGAAGGTTTAACCCAAAACACATCAAAACTTTTCAAAGCTCTCCATCTCCTCTCAACATCAGCTGTTCCTTACAAACCTTCCTTTGAAGCCAAAAGCCACAGTTAGGAACTTCCTCGGAGGAAAGATGTTTTTTCTTCGTCCTTGTTTTTTCATATCCACCATTCTCTCCCTTCACAACAAAATCTTCTATTTCAAGTGCTCACCAGAGCCAAGAAGACAGTGTGAAATAAGATCCTGTGCCATCAGGAATACTCTCAGGACCCAAATTTGCACTGCTCTTTCTCACACTTTCTGTGGGTGCCTCATTGTCACTTCTGTGTCAGTATCAGAGTGGGATCCAACAGAGGTGTCCTTCAGGAAGTGGAATCACACTGACCTGTGTTATTTCATTTCCTCTGTGTTTGGGCAAGTGTGGTACCAGTAATGGGGAGAAGATGTCCCTGTGCTGTATCAGTACAGAGCTAATTCTGCTGGCCTGGCTTTCCTTCCAAGCACAAGAAAAAATCTCCAAAACAAAGTTACAATAGGAAAAGGTGAAAAAAGTGACAATTAGACCCCCCCATTTGCTCATTTGGAAGCCCATGTCCAATATCAGCCACCTTGTTGCTTTGTTGGGACAAAAATACCACCTTGTTGCTTTGTTGGGACAAAAATACCACAGTTCCACCCACAAACACTCTAATGTCAAAGTCAGGGTCTGTGGGACTGGGTAATTCCAGTGACACCCTAATTCCTTGGAACAGCTGCCAGCACCCACCCAAATTTCAACACTTACAGCAGGGATGATGGGCTGTGGTCAGCTCAGCAGTACCAGCTGTCCTGGAGATTTAGTGATTTGGAGAAAGAACCAGAGTTGTGATAAAGCTTAATAGTTTTAATAGCATCTTCTGAAAGACAACAGATAAATTGCCACAAGAAGAAAATTATCTGCCACCAATTTCTGTCTTAGTTTAAATTCTCTTTCTACAAGTGTAAGGTGGTGATGGGAATTTGTCATGAGCTATAAGCAAAGGTAGCTGATTTATTTCCCTCAGCTTGTATCAATAAAACCTCAGTTTTATCCCACTGGGGGCACTGGACCTCAACCAAAAAAAAACAAAAAAAAAAAAGGATTGCAGACATTCCAGAGGAGAGAAATGAGAACTATCAAATACCATGATCTATGTGGGGCAACGAGGGAGCTGCTGGTTCAGGCAGAGGAGAGAAAAGCACTGGAGAACATGAGAAAAACACTGGAGACAGCATGAGAGCCATCAATTGTTTAAGGGTTGTTGGAAAGAGGAAGGAAATAATCTGTTTGCCACAACCAGGTGGCAAGCACAAGAAATAATGGGCTTAAGTGACAGCAAGAGCTATGAGGGTTAGACTTCAGGAAAAGCTTCCTAATGGTGAGGGAAGCAGGGGATGGAATAGATTGCCTGAGGCGGGGCAGTCTCACTGTTGGAGGCTTTTAAAGAACAAACATCCATCAGAAATTATAAAGATAGATAGCTGGTCCTTGCTAGAGGGGGAGAAAAATGGATAAAGAAAACTCTTAAAATACCTTCTCACCTGTTTTTTTTGTTTTTCTCTGATCCTATAAAGCCACTAAAGAGACCCCAGCCCATGCAAAATCCCAAGGATGTGGTCAAAAAGAACTAGAGCAAAATCTCCTGCAGTGAAATTGCAGAGTCCTCATAAACCTCTCAACAAGCCAGATGGCTGCCCAGGATAACCCACAGTGTGGGTTATCACACCAAGGTGATGAGTGAACCTCTGCCACTTCATTTTGCATGATGTTTAAATCTTGGACTAACTTTCAGTAATTAGTTTCACTGATACCCCCAAAACTACCTGCATGGTGGAGCCACTGAAATGTGCTCCTCTGCCAGCTCAAACTTTGCAGTATAGAGGTTCTTATACCCTGGAGTAGCTTCATAACTGATCACACGAGGGAATGGTCCTGCCAGTATCAGATAAGGCCCCTGAAAGAGAAAAGCAACATTCCCAGGGTCCAGCGCCTGTGTCCCTGTGATGACTGCAATATAAATACAGTTTTGTTTGTCAGGATGATCTTTTCCAGTCTGTTTCTCCATATCAATGTCAGAGATAGGAGCTCTCTGGGGCCCTCTGAATGTGATTACCTTTCTTTCTGCACAGAGAACGAGATTCACTTTCAGCCCAGGTGCTGTTGTCAGTAGCCCAAATTTAGTCACTTTTATCTGTATGATGAGGAATGTGGACTCTATCATGGTTGTTTCAAGCACATTTTGAGAATAAACTTCTTGCAACTTCATGCAAGAGGAAGCAAGGTTTGTTTTATCTCCCTGCCAGAAAACAGGAGGTCCCTAGGAAGAACTGCCCAAGGTTTCTCTGCCCAGTCTCTCTGTGCCACCCTTGTTTTGCCCACTTACACTGGCACAAGCATCTTCCTACTTTGCAATTGCAACCTCAAATCCAACCTGTGCTCTTTTCATGGTTCCAGAAACATCCACTCATTTTGCAAGTGAGATTTTCTTCAGATGACTGCTAGGGAATTCTCCTCTGTCTTGATGTGCCAAGTGCCATTCTTTTTCTGCAAGCTTTTCCTTGAAATGTGCCCTATAAAAGCCAGGACCTGCCATGCACCCTGAAGTGCTCATGAGCCCTGTGCCCTGGTGATCCAGGCTTCACCATCCAGCAGATGAAGGGGAATATTGCACAAAGCAGCACCAGAAGTCAGTGGCTCTAAATATGGTGTGAGTCCTGCAGGTGTCCTGTGCAGGGCCAGGAGCTGAACTCCAATGGCCCTTGTGGGTCCCATCCCACCCAGTTTATTTTATGATTCTGTGATTTATACAGTTGTGTACTTTTCCCCCAGAGAAATTCAGCAGGACTCTATTTAAGGTCATAGAGTTGTCTCACTAATATTGGAATGAAATCTTTTCCTTTTTACTTCATTAAAAGCTTCAGGCAAGAGAGATCAAGTTTAACCTTAACATCATTCTGTTTCAAACATCATATAGTCATGGTGAACAAGCTGGAAGGAGAGGCATTTATTTAATGTATTTATTTGTGTGGTATTATGAAATTTGAGGTCCAGAGACTGAAATCCTACTCTCCACAGTCCTGTGTACACATTGGTTAATACAGATTTTGCACCACGAGAAGAAACACACTGAGATATGCTGGATGGTGAAAACAAATATTATCATTGCAAAGCAGCAAGGTGGGGAACGAGACAGAGTGAGAGAGACAAATTAAATGATATATCCAAGGACAGACAGGAAATCCCTGTCACAGCAGGGAGCTGAACTCACATCTGTTCTGTTCCAGCCCAGCACCTTTTTACAAGGAACCTCCCTCAATGTGCTTCACTTGTGGTCAAAATTCCAACCAGGGAAAAGAAGAAACAAGGAAATACTGCAGGGACTTTAACCCCTCTATTGAGCACTTTTCACAGTGTCTAGGTAGTTAAGTTTAGTCTTTAATAATGTATGACAGAAAGCAATTTGAACCAGGAGAGGCAGGAGCAGGGCAGGGGAGGTAGAGGTGAGTGCTGAAGAGCACAAGCCAAAGGAGACAATCTTGTAGGGGAGAAAAAAAAAGCTGTGAGCCATAATAACAGCTTTTCTTAACAGAACTTAACTAGGTTAGAGTGACCTCTGAGAGGTGCCAGAATTTTAACAGCCAGATTTTAATGTGAAGGATTATGGCTATTTCTGTATAAATTGCCCTTGTTTTACACAGACCGTTTTGCTGAGCACAATGTTAATTTTGCAGCTCCGCTGGAGCAGCAGCTTAGGAGAAGATAAACAGAAAATGATGCCTTTAGCAGCTGACAGATACCTTGGAATGCCTTAGCTAAGAGGGACAACAAATCTGTTTACATGAAGATGCTGGAGACATGAAGGGGGCACCAGCTTTGTAGCAGTGCAGCTCTGAATGGGGTGGGGAAGGTGGCAAGAGATGGGAAAAGATGCATTTAACTAATTTTTAAGTGGCTCTTCACTCTGAATTCCAAGGTTAAGATTTCCCAAGCCTGATCCCAAGGCTGTGCCAGGACATGTATTGTGTCCAGCTGTGCCATGGCCAGTTCTCTGTTGAGGGATGCACCCACTCCTTGAGGAACAGCAGACAGGGTAGTGTTGCCCTGTTTTACCAAGTTCTTCTAAGCCTTCTGAGGTTTACATTCTTGTAATAAAGTTTCTAACCCACTTTTATGTAAATAATTATTGTTTTACATTCTTCTCTGGAAGAGGAGAAATTTGATGGCCTGTTGTCTTGTCCAGTGTCATTAGACAGGTGGCACTTTCATCCTCCAATCCACTGTCACTTTTGTAAGCCTATAAATATTGGAGTCAGGAAATAAACTTCCCTTCTTTTTCTTCTTCTTACCTTAGAGTCCAGTGTCTACCTTGTTTTATTTCATGTCCTATTGCGACAAGGTAGGAATGGAAAATTGGAGTCGAAAACAATCTGTGACTTCTCAGCACCACCCTCAACAGCTCTGCAGCCACATCTCCAGGGAGGAGATTTGTGTGGTGTTCAGGCTGTGCCAGCTCACAGGGGTCACTGTGAGCAAGCAGGGCTCTTCCCAAGCTCTGGGAAGTGAGGATGGAGGAAGGAAGGGCTGCCTGGTGGGGTCCATGTTCTCCTGCCTCTCTGGCACAAGGGATGATGGACTCCAAAATCACCCAGTAACAAACTGGCTCCTTGACTTAGCTACACTTGGCCTAATTCCAGGTAATTATGACTTAAAACTAGGGATATTTAATAATTATTCATAACAAAATATTTTTAATTTTCAACTGTTTTCCTCTCTTTATACTTCCCTCTCATTAACTCTTTTTCAGTGTGAGACAAGTGACTGGCATTGATTCCAATTAAAAGTAAACACTGCTTTTTTCAAAGAAAAATTATATTACTGTGGTAGCCACACTTGAATAGCACCAATAGATTTTCCTGCCCCAAATGATATAGCTGAACTCAGTGGCTCACAACAAAGTATTATTAGCTCAGGTACAATCCCTCAGAACTCCACCTGGCCACAGACATAAATTCCTGCCTCCATTACAGCTTTGCCAATACCATTTCCATGCTGGCTGCACAGCAGCTTTATGGTCAGATAATGCACACTCACAGGAGTGCACAGCAGTGACAGAATGGGGTTAGGGCTCCAGAAAAGCCACATTGTTTTTTTATCTATAGGAGCTGCAAAAGAAGGTAGGAAAGAGAAAGGCAAAGACACTGAAGGCTCAGCTCCAGGCTGCTGCTGAGTGAAGAGAAAGGCAGACAGAAAAGGGCTGTGCTCACTCACCTACTCTTAGTGGAGGAAACTTTTCAGAGATATTTCCCACTTGTCTTTCACTTATTATGCACCAAGGGCAGAACTGTCTCAGTTTTATTGCACTCTGTCATTCAGAGCTGGGCTAATCATTGCTGCTGAGGAGGGAGGCAGCCAGGTGGGAATTGTCTCTTCAAGTGTCCCTCATATTGCTTGTTCACATGCCACTGCCCTGACTGGAGCTGTCTGGTGACTTTGGAAAAAGGATATGGATAGCTAAAGGACACAGTGAAAACAGACAGGTACGTATGACTAAAGAAATAAAGGACAATTCTGCAACGTCCTGAGCTTGAGTTGAGCTCTCTTGAAGCAACCTTGGCTCTGATCTGCTCAGCACAGCTTTAGCAACAACCAGTGTAATGAGCTCTGGGCAGAAACTGCCAAGAGAGATGACCCAGTGGGTCATCAGCAGGTGGGTTGGAAGTAGCCCAGCACCTTCACTTCCCCCAAGCCCTGTTCAGCAATGTCTGGTCTCACCTCAGCTGTTGAGACACCTGGGTGCAAAGTTAAATGTGGAATTTTTCAGACTGTTAGAAAGTCAGATGGGCTAGCAAAGATGTCTTGGAAAAGGCTGGGTCTGGAGCTGCCATCTCAAGCAGCAATGTCATTTTCTCATCCTGATGTGCCCAGGCAAAGAAAAACACCTCTATCCAAAAATCTTCATATCTATTTTTCTAAAGAAATGAGAGGAATAATAGAGACAAGCTTCCTCGAGGCGAAGGGCTCACCTGAGTCACAGGAAGGTGCTGCAGCTGCACAGAGGTTGGTGTTGGTGCCAGTCACTTGAGGGAGGCAAAGAGCCACACTGGGGATTGCCTGGATCTCCTCTGGTGGCCTCCATGGGAGGAGAAAAGAGGCCCAAGGTGTGGAGACACCTCTCAGCTTCTGGATGGAAAGCAATGAATAACGAGATGAAAAAACAAACAGGGAAATAGAAAATGTAACAGGATTTGTGAGGACAACATTTCAATAAGACTGCCAAATATGAGAGAGGGGGTCAGCACAGCTTCAGATGATGTTTGCTGTAGACAGTGGCAAGGTTGGGGTAGTCTGCCTGAAAGGATCTAAACTCACTGTAACATTTGGTGAGAGAAAGAAAAGCTGAGAAAACAAAGGTCATTTTGATCCACTCAGCATGATCAAACTCTCTAAACACCACAGATGTTTTGAGCAGATGTGTCAAACTTCTGCTTCAGAGTCAAATTATTGGGAAACAGAACGTGCCAATGTTCTGTGCTCTAGGGAAACCACAAGTAATTTCCTTGGTGAGTGCTGTGATCAGATCCATCCAACAAACCCAGGAGGAAATGGTAAAAAATGAACAAAATTTCAAAAAGGATTTTACGGATAATTGAGATTTTTTTTTCTCCCTGGAAAAAGGCTACAAATATAATGTCCATTGAAGAAAAATCAGAAGGATGAATAAGATAATACAACACAGATATGGTCAAGAATATAAATTTATATTTGGCACTTTTATGTCAAACCTGACATTTGAGCAAGCACTTTGGGACAATCTGCACAAGTAAAACAGAAGTTGTTAGAAGACTTAGAAAGAAAACACTTTTAAGTGTTTAACCAAAAATAACCCCTGGAACTCTGTTCTGTGTGACAAAACTGAAGCCACTGAAGTCTGCTGTAAACTAAAAATGATATTTAATATAAGTGCCAGACAATGTGATTTCTAACATAAGGACTGCCAGAACATTTTTTATTTTATTGGTTCACCTGCCATCTTCTTGGCAAGATTCCATCCTCTCCCTTCCACCTAACCAAGATGGATCTTGGTTTGTTAATTCACAGCAACAGAACAGATCCTCGTGGGAAGTTTTACCTGAAAGTTGTGAATCACCTCTCAGCTCAGTTTTGCTCTGGAAACACCACAGAGGGAGCCTCTCTCTTGCCATTGAATGGTGTCACCACCGAAATTAGCTGACAAACACCCTGAGATCAGCTGAGAACACCCTGAGCTGTGATTACTCTGCGAGGGAATCACAGATTCATAGAATGGTTTGGGTTGGAAGGGACCTTGAAGGTCATCTCATTTTCCCCCCTGCCAGGGGAGCTTTCCTCGAGACCAGGCTGTTCAAAGCCCCTGAGCACTTCCAGGGATGTTCCACAGCCTCCCACAACGTGAGAAGCATTAAAGGACATGTGTGTGAACACTTTAAAGGAACTTCATCCAGCCATTAAATTTGGATGTATCTACCTCTTTCTTAGGGGTCACAAATGAGAGCAATTTACCATAAACCTCCAGGGATCCTGCAGTATGAAGGCAGTGGTAGGTAAATATTTCAGCTCTCTGCAGGAATTTCTGCTCTGTTTGTCACTGCAGTTTCAGAGCCACTTACATGAACCAAAAAAACAGTTTAGCAGTTCAATAGAGCAAGACAGGCCCTGTATCCATGCTGGACTGGACATGTGGTGTTAGCTGCATCACTGACCACCAAAATGTCCCCAGGTGTGAGTGCAGCATTCCTGTGTTCTTCCAGCTGACATTTTAGTGTAATTCTACACTGATAGAAGTACAGCTGGAATAGCAGTGCAGAATCCAGCTCAGTGCAATCCACTGGAGCTGAGGAAACACTGTGAAAGTCCTTTTGAAGCTGTGGGTTTGGGATGGGTCAAACAGATCTGTACATCCAGGGAGTAGCACCCAATCACTGCTCTCCCTGTTCCTACAGGCAGTCAGCCCCTGAAATGATGACAAATTGCTTTGGAAATGCTCTGATGCACCTGGATGATTTTAGAAAAGTAGAGGCCTGGGTGATTCCCTTTTGGACCAAAATGGAAAATACATTTTTATGAAAACCAGTCATGTTACTTTTCTTTTGCTTTCATCATTGAGATGTCTTTGGTGACAATGAAAGCAAAACATGCACAGTCCAGGGGAGTCTGGTGTCCCACAGGAAAGCAACAACCCAGCTTGTCTCCAAGAGCTTGGTCAGCAGCTTCACTGCAGAATTGTAGCTAGTTTCCCTCCTTTCTTTACTTAAGTCAATCTCCTCATTACCTGTGGATGGACTTCACCTTAGTTCAGGCCATTTTACAATCTCCTGGACAATCAAATAAACAGAGATATGCCATAACCTTAAGAGTTTCCCCATGGCTGGTTAGGGCTAGCAACCAGAGGGAGAAAAGCAAGCAAGTACTGAAGCAGATGATAAATTCTCTCTCATTCCTAAACACCCTAAGGAAACATTCATTTCTTAGTTCTCATGGATCACCTTGTCCCTCAAGCAAACATACAATTTTCTTTCCTAACAGAGCCATGAGTTACTTTAGATCAGTGCTGGGATTAATACCAGCAGCCCTGGGACTTCTAACACAACACTGGCTGTGCAGCTGGGTTATTATCCCAACACTCTGTCTAAACCAAGGAACAGTCCCAAACCCAAAAGTCAAACATCCTTTTGCCCAGGTGATTCACAACCAAAGGCCCTGTGCTGGACATTTCAGCAAATCAAATCTTGGGCTTGCCCTGACCCACATTATAGAGTCCTATACTGCAAAATTGCAAAACCTCCTCCTTTAGGAGTGTCACACCAGAGGAGGGGAGATTTGTCCTGCTTTTCAGGAGTGACTCCTGGACATTTAACAGGATGTGTAATGATCCACTGATCCAATTACCAGGAGATGGCTCAAGGAAGGCAATGGCAACTCAGAGAAGTGAAGTCTCAAGGCAGAGCTCAGTGGTTTAACCACAAGGTCTTTACATTCGTGTTTTCTGCCTTATTCACACTAGCAACAACTACCACCCATCCCTCTTTCCCCAACCCTTAGTGATAATTCCTGAAGGAGGTAATTCCTGCCCAGTGTCTAATAAAGCATTGCAGAAGGGAAGCAGCAGGTCAGCTGTGGCAGGTGGACCTTGGGGACAGCTGGTCAGGAGCTGCCTGGAGAGGCTCTCAGAAATTCACTCAGCCTCTGAGAGTAGTGAGATTCACAGGAGAAGAATGGCAGTGCAAGGCAAGGGGGTCCCTACAACCTCTTGCGCTGGGGAAGGGAAGGGAAGGGAAGGGAAGGGAAGGGAAGGGAAGGGAAGGGAAGGGAAGGGAAGGGAAGGAAGGGAAGGGAAGGGAAGGGAAGGGAAGGGAAGGTGAAGGGAAGGAAGGAAGGGAAGGGAAGGGAAGGGAAGGGAAGGGAAGGGAAGGGAGGGAAGGGAAGGGAAGGGAAGGGAAGGGAAGGAAGGAAAAGGGAAGGGAAGGGAAGGGAAGGGAAGGGAAGGGAATGTTCCTTCACTGCCTTTATGGACACTTCCTCCAGTGGGACACAGGCTGTGTCTGGAGCCCCTCAGAAGGGACTGTTGTCCCTCCTTGTTTCATTCCAGTCTCAGTCCTGGAGTTTGATCAATCTTGAAACACAATTTATAAAAAAGAGGCAGCTTGGGTTGATCATCCTTCTATATCTCCCCATTCTTTGCTTGCTTGGACAAAATGATTCCACACAGACACCTTCACACAACCAACAGAGCTGAGCCTCTCCTCTGCTCCTGTAGCATCGAGTTAATTATGAGCTGCACTCCCTTGCCAGGAGAAATAACCACCTTGGACACTCTAATCAGACACACGAGGGCTCAGGAGGATTAAACCAGATGCACAGAAATATATGCAAGATGCAAAATATGCAAGATGCATAATTCCAGCCCCTGTTAAAGCAAGACTTGCACAGCCCCCTCTCCACCTGCCTGCAGGTTCTCCACCTCCCCTGTTTGCCAGAGACAACAGGAGGAAACCTGTGTTCAGCTGTTCCCTCTGTGCAGAGATTAATTCATTGACAAGGCTCCTAGGAATGTGCCAGCTCATTAATTACCATAAGAACTGTGTCAGCAAGAAGAAGGCAAGGTGACTGCTGAAAATGGTCAGAGAGACCATCTATTAGTGCTTGCTACCCTGCTCATTACATGCCAAAATCCAAACCAATAACACCTGGCAAGCGTTTCTCAACTATGAAATATCACAAATTGCACATTTAATATAAAGCACTCGTGTAGATCAGCACTGGGGGAGCAGACTACAAGGAAATTAGCCCCACAGGCAAGTCAGTCCTGTTCCAGGGATGAGATTATTAAGTTACTTCCAATGGAGTCCTGGAAGAATGATGGGTCTCCCAGCAGTGAAAGGTAACATGGAAAACTCCCAAAGATCTGACACACTGCCTCATCTGTGTTTCTATGTCTGTTATTAAAGACAGGGTTGCCAGAGGTGTCCCATTTCAAACCAACTGGGAGGGATCAGGATCACCAGGCTGAGATCTCAGACTCAGCTCAAGTCAGCACTCAACTCCACCCTGTCTAAGACGCAGAGAAGTGGCCACAGCCCATTTCAGACCTTACAGCTTCTAGCTCTGTCTGGTCCCCCCCTTAAAGGGAGAACATGAACACCAGAAAGTCTCTGATTTGCTATTAAAATTCATCATTCTTCTCGTAAAGCCAACGCTGGGATAATGTGCAGGGGATTAGACCCAGGAAATCCATCAAGGCCAACACTTAGTCACACTCAAGTGCTTTTATGCCACAGTTGCTATGAGGAGCTCTTCAAAAACAGACCCTTAAGAAGATCAGAAGGGCAGGGGGTCTCCCAACTGCTGTGCAATTGAAGGCAGGGCCCTTCCCCAGACAGAGCCCCTGCATTGGCAGTGAGGGGGATTTGAATGTCAGGCAGTGGGAAGCAAAGTCTTATCAATGCATCAAAGGTTTTGCTTCCCTTAGCGCAAAGGGAATTAAAGGAATAGAGAGAATAAGCTGGGGAAACTTAATGTTGTTTCGACTTGCACAGAGCTCAGAAGAGCTCTGGAGTATCGGTAAGAACAAAAAGGAAGATCCACATTACAACCCCTCTGTTTCATGCTTGTCTCACTGCAGGTGAGCTGAGAGCTCTCACCCTGAGAGCAAAGGGCTACACTGAAAGCTGTGGTGTGTCCTGCCACATTCCAAACCATCTACCCATAAACCTTCCCAATCACCACACTGAATCACCTCCCCTTGGGCCCCATAAACAGCCCCACTTCCTTCTGGTGTTTCTGATAGATTTTCAGCTTATTTCCCCCCTCTTCCTTTTCTTTGGCCAGTCTCACTGCAGGTCATAGCACTAAGAAACAGTAATTTTGTCATCTGATGTAAAAAGGATATGACAGAGTTGTGCTGTAAAATGCCACACATCAAGCCATAAGGAATTCCACAAACAACTGTTCAGATGTCCAAAAAGGGGAGGCAGGATGTGAATGGCCCCCAAGTGCTCAGTTAAGTGCAGAGAAACGTGGCTCTGCCTAAGTCTGCAAGGTTTTGGGAGGTTCTTCCACATGCTGAGAGCAAGATGTGCCAGCAGGCAGACAGGCCATGTCACCCCTGAGAGCTTTGCCAGAGGTGCTGCAGGGAGCCACTGCCCCTGGGGGACAGCATCAGCTGTGTCACACACCTGGAGCCATCACTGCCTCCATGGAAAGCATGAAAGGAGTGACCTGGTGTCCCCTCTGGGAGCTTCAGTGAGCTGTGGGAGGAAATCAGAAAGGGAAATGTGTGAGAGATTCCCGTGGCAGTGAGGAGGCAGGAACAGGCTGATGCTGAGCAGCCGCGGGTGGTGGTGCAGACCGGGGAGAAAGCAGAGAAGGGCTGGAGGAAGGAGGAGGAAGAGGAGGAGGAAGGAGGAGGAGGAGGAGGAGAAGGAGTTGAGGCTCTCTGAGAAAAGGGGAGAGGATCAGATGGGAGCTTAAAGAGACATTTGGTGGGAGTAAGGATGGTGGAGGGGAAGCCAGAAAGCAGGTTGGCAATTCAGATAAAATGGAATAGATGCTGATAAAGGCAGCTGGGAGGGATTCAGAGATTATGAGATTAAGGAGTGAACAGGGGAGATGATGAGTTTTGGAGGGAAATGAGAAGGCAGGGTTGTCTGGATCCTGCTGATGGTTTTTAGAGAAGAGACTCAGCAGTTTGAGAGAGGGGTTGGCCACAAGGCAGAACAGATGTGCAGAAGCCCCCAAGGGGCCCAGAGAAAGGCAGGGGACTGCTGGAGCTCCTGAATGCCCTGTGGGACCATCAGCCAGCCAGGTTAGAAACAGCCCTGTTGCACAGCACAGTGTCACTGTGAGACCCAGCTGCTCCAGGGTGCACACACTCAGGGTGATGCTCAGAGGGGCACAAACACTCTGCAAGAGCTCCTTACTCTGCAGTCTCTGTTTAGCAGCATGGTCCTCAGCCAGCTGGGCTCAGATCCCAGCCAGCAGAGCAGACAGAGCTAAATGAGGCAGCTCCAGTCCCTGGGGACATGCCACCACCCTGAGGGGCACTCTGAGTGGCCCTGGTACAAGATTCCCTCCCCAGGGACACAGGAACCCTTTGCCAGCCTGGGTGGGCCAGACCGGGCTGTGACCCCTGGGCTGGGCATCACATGGGCATGGCATCGCTGCTCTCACTGGGAGAGAGGAAATTGAGAGGTCTGAACAGGGCAGTGAGCAGGAGACAGAGAGGCAGTAAAAGCCTTGGCTCCATTCCTTGATCTCTTTTCTGGGCTGGGAATCAACTCATGTGCCAGTTTGGTCAGGAAAGAGCAGCCACAGCGCTGCACCCCGGCTCCTTCCAGGCTACATCTCTGTTTGCTCCCCTGACATCCTTCAGCATTTGCTGGCAGATTCCTGCCCTGCAGGTCCTGGGAAATGGGCTGGAGCAGACCCTCACTCAGCGAGGCCATCCCCAGCAATGAGTGGGGCTGCCAATTCACCCCTTTATTAGGGATCCTGACTGAGTGGGAAATGCCTCTAAATGGGGCAGCAGATGCTTTAACTTGCTTACAAATTAGATTAATTCCTATTTGGTGCTATGAAGACCATAGGTTATCCAGTTTGAGGTACTTTCTCTGCTATTTGCCCGGTCAGATGTGTAAATAGTCACATCATTTTATAAGCAAATAAATAAATATTTTAAAATAATATAAATAAATAAAAATTTGAAATAAATAAATAAATAAATTCATCACTTTATAAAATTATTCTGATGCTGCTGAGAAAAATCCAAGGAAGAGAATAGCAAAGGCAAACAGAAGCTAAATTTGCAGACCAATTTAAAACTCTCCTTATTCTTATCATAGCTTGCCCCCCATTTTCCAAACAGAAACTGTCACATCTGATGAGGCCAGGTCACCACCTTGCCCAGACCAGACGGTGCCTCCAGTGTCCCACTGCTCAAACACAAGCACAGAGGATTATTTTTCCCTTCTTCCTTACGATAAAAATAAAAAAGGGAAGAGCTGGGAAGAAAGAAGACAAAAGGAAGAAAAGATGAACAAGCAGAACCTACTTTGAGCAATGGGGGTTAATCTGACTCAAAGCCTAAATCCATGTTAGCAGTTAATCCAGTTAGTAAGGCTTTCATTGGGAGCTTTCAGAAATCCTTTAACCTCTTGCTGTAAACCAGGAGCAGCTTAACAGCTCAATGTTCACGAGAAAAGCCTGTCAATAATGCTGCTAAGCAGGTATTTAGCAGGATTTAAGAAACAAGCATGTGACAACTCTTCTTTAATGAAGCAATTGGGTTTCTCTCCAGGAACCAAATGGTCACCATTTCCTTTCGTCTTGCCCGTGATCTGCTTTTCAAGATTCAAAGGAAGATGCTGTTCTGGTCCTGGCAACTAGACAAGTATTCCTTCCTGGGGAAAGCTCAGTAAAATGCAGATTTTTCTACTCATTTTTATAAATCTCATGGGTTCTTTGTCCTAAGAAATCTTCTATGAAGCAGAGTGCAGTAGAAAAAAAAAAAAAGAAAAGTCTACAATTTTTTTTCCTATCAGAGGTGTCTATACTGCTCCAAGGAAAGCGAGCTGACAAAGTGGTTTAACGTTTAAGTCTTCTTACCCCAGCCTGAGTCTGAGGATCGACAGAACACCAAGGGGTTTTTTTACCATTTCCCTGCAAAATCTGAGTTTGCTGTGGCCCAGAAATCACAATGCCACATGTAGCCTGGTGCTGCATCCCTGTGTGTGAGCAGCTCTGGGAAACACCAACATTCTGCAGTGGAAACTTCATCCCTGCCCTGGGAGACCTGGCTGACCAGAGAGAGGTGACATAGATGACTTTAAAGGCAAATATCATGTGTATATCTGTTAAGAGAAGTTTTATGAATTTACAGTTATGTTTTATGGATTTACAGTTACGTTTTATAGATTCACAGTTATGTTTTACCCCCTTGTGCTTTTATCAGGGGGTGATCTGAGTTTGGGACATTTGGGAGGGTAAGCTCATTACTGTGGCAACACCTGAGCTCCAATCAAGATTTAAGGACTTAAACTCCACCACTGGACAGCAAGGAAGGAGCAATGGACAGAAATTTGGGAAGTGTTAAAGGGTTAAAAGGTGAAACCTTCATTGCGTGAGTGGGAAAAATCCTCTGCTCCCGGCACTGTAATATTTTCTCTATTCAGTATTCTGTTATAATTTTGATTAAGGTGTTAATAAACCTTTTGAATTTTGGAAGTATCATTTTTCACAGAGGTGATGGTCCCTCCTTGGCCTCTCTGGGGGTGCAGTTGGTGGAGGGTTTGTGAGGATGTGCACTCATCCTCTGGGCTGTGCTTATTCATCCCTCTGGGCATGGAAATCCCACCACAGAACGTTTCAGGCACAGTTACCTTAATTATCTGTCTGAATTGCTCCAAATTCTCTCAAATGCATGAGATCCAAGGTGTTAGGACCCACTTTTCAATGTGTGACATCCTTCTCAAGCTGCAAAGGCCCTGCTAGGCAGCAGGGCAGAAATCCCTGCACTGCCACAGTGAGGACCCCCATCAGTACAAACCAAGATTTTTCTGCTATGCTACCCCATCCACCCCATTTTTCCAGGGAACAGGGAAGTTGTGAGCTACAGGGAAGAAAAGAGAGAAGGAAAACGAGGGGATGTGTGTGTCAAAGGTGAGTGACACGTACAGAGAATGAGGGACAAAAATCATGCTTTCCTCAACCTTCCCATCTGACAAGGGGAGTATTTAATCCAGCCCTCTCTGCCTCTTCCATTTCAGACTCAGACACTCCCATTTCCATTCACTTTCACAGCTGAAAGGTCGTTTTGCCTATTTTCCCCTCTCAATTCCAAGGAGGAACGCTGCATTACCTCAGGCATTTGCTGTGTTTCTCAGCAGACCGAGCCCATGCAACATTAATCCTGTGTTAGCTGATGCTCAGAGGATCTTTGCCATTCTGGCTGCAGCACAAGGGTCCTTCAAAGGGAAACACCTCGCAGCTCTCAGTGCCTGAATGCAGTTTTCCCAGGTTAACAAAGCCAAAGTGTAGGAAAATCCAAGAGAAAATGCTTCCTCTCTAAGCCCTCAGTCAGAACCTCAACAGTGTGCAGGTATTTTACTTTCTCATTCCTTTAATATCCTTTTCTGCTGATAACAGCAAAACATTTCCACACATGCATGCAGATATTAAACCACTTATAGAAGGATTGTCTTTATGGGAGTCCTACCTAATGAGACCATGATCCTTTGTGAATAACTCTGGTAGGCACAAGGACAGCACAGGTACTAATTAACCTATAACATTGCCATTAAAAAGTCATGACATGAGTTAATGCACTGACTAGGAGAGTTATTTTTCCTTTCATAAATTATATTTTCCTATAGCTCAATTAGCCATTTTCAAGCACTATATTTTCCCCAGTCCTTACACTGTCTTTTCTGAAAGGATGGTAACAATCCATTTTAAGAAAGAAAAGCTAACTTTTAAAACAACAAAAGAGTGGTAAAAGAGTGAACTCCTACTCAGTTCAAATTCCAGCTCAGTCCTTGTTGGCCAGGTATATTGATGGAGATGAGAGGTTTTATGCATTATGCAGAGCCATCTTTTCACTGAAAAACATACTTCAAACAGATGCAATGTTAGCAGACACTGGGATACCAAGCAATTGATTATTCTGTTTACTGCAGAATAACCTGCTGTATCTAGGTTTGATGGTGCTGTGTTTTCACACTCTGGTTTCTTATGAAGCCAATACAAAAGACAAAGTGGGCAAGGGTAACATTTGTTAGACCACAGTCACAGCTGAATTGCAGCATCTGGATGCACGAGGTAAGGTTCAACTGAGGAATTCAAATTCATAAAAGCAGATATATAAATCACACATCAGGTACAGAGGAAAAAAAACCACCAAACCCTCAGTTCCAGATAATTTTCACCTTGATGCAGCCGCCTCCAGCCCCCAGCTTCCATAGGGAACCATCTCCTGAATTACATCCTTGCTATGACTCTCTCCCTTCTCAGCAGGGAGACACATCCATGGCTTTTCCAGCTCCATTTTCCTGCTGAGCCAGCCGGGAGAGTGCAGAGCCACTCGTGGTCTACCAGCAGCCCCAGCCCCACTGCCAGAGCTCCTCCTGCCAGGAGAGCAGCAGCACTGACCAGATGGTCCCTGCATCCCCTCCCAGCACTGCTGGGGACCACACTGCTAGCAGGAATCCAAAGGCTGGTGAGGGGCTTGGAGCACAAGCCGTATGAAGAATGACTGAGGGAGCTGGGGTTGTTCAGCCTGGAGAAAAGGAAACTCAGAGGTGACCTTATCACTCTCTTCAGCTTCCTGAAGGGTGGCTGTGGTGAGCTGGGGGTCGGTCTCTTTCTCCGGGCAACAACAGACAGAACAAGAGGACACAGTCTCAAGCTGCGCCAAGGGAGATACAGGCTAGAATTAAGGAGGAAGTTTTTCACAGAAAGAGTGGTCAAATACTGGAATCATCTGTCCAGGGAGGTGGTGGAGTCACCATCCCTCAATGTGTTTAAAAAAAGACTGGACGTGGCACTTGGTGCCATAATCTAGTTGAGGTGTTAGAACATGGGTTGGACTCGATGATCTTAAAGGTCTCTTCCAACCTAGAAATTCTGTGATTTTATGAATCTGCTGGGAGCACCCCATGTATGGGCTTGGTGGTGCTCTCTGCATTTCCAGGCATCCCTCCCCTTCCTGCTGGCCATCCCTCCCTCCTCCTGGCCATCCTTCCCTCCTCCTGGCCATCCCTTCCTCCTAACCATCCCTCCTCCTCCTGCCCATCCCTCTGTCCCTCCTGCCCATCCCACTGTCCCTCCTGTCCCTCCCTCCCTCCTGCTGGCCGCAGCCCAGCGCAGTTTGTGCTCTTTAGTCCGCCTTGCCCTGGGGGTTTCCCGCAGCCATCTGCCCGCTGCAGCATCCGAGCAGCCCTTCTGCCATCTCTGTCTCCCGAGGAGGGAGCCGATCCCGCCGCTGCCTCGAAATAAATAAATAAATAACAAAGCGGCGAGAAGGGGCTGCTCTTCAGTCCTGATGCGGTCTGGCAGGGTCAGCTGTGATGTGCTGCTTGGAGAGAGCCAGAAAAATGACAGGGTCCGTCCAGCCTTAGAAAATCCCCCCTGCTCAGGCTTGGCAGCCAGGGCTACAGGGAAAGTGAGGATGCTATAGGGTATGATGTCCATGGCAGCACCAGTGTTAAAAATAGGTTAGAAACTGTTGTAAAATAGTTGATAGATCGTTAAGCATGTACTGTTAGTTTGGTTGTTATATTGTAAAACAGGTTAAAAAGGGTGGTTATAAGAAATTACATCTAAGTAAAGTGCACCACCCCCCCAGAGAACCAGCCTGGACAGAACTGTAATGTCCAATCAAGCGCCTTAAACCTTCATGCAAATGAAAGATCCCAACGGAAAAAAAATCCAAAGGGACAAAAAACAGGATAAAAAGGGGCATCTGACCCAGTGAATTTGTGCTGCTCCACCTGGAACATCGGGGACATCGCTGCTCAAGGAAACCCAGCACTGCAGCATCCTCGACGGGAACGCTCCTGCTCAGCCTGCAAGCCCCGATGCTTTAGCCTTTCTTTTTCTTGCAATAAAAGCTGAAATCACTTCAGTTCGGGGAGCTTGCTTTCGTTTTTATCACCAGGAAGGATAAACCACGACCACTTGGAAACTGCACGGGATTTGGGAGCATCTCTTCTTAAGGGGGGTTGAGGTGGACCCCAGGATTGTCTTCCCTCAGGCTGGGAGATGCTGCAGTTTGGAGCTTTCCAATTGCTGTCAGCCAGGAATGAAAAGCAGCTCCACAGATCAGGGAGGGATGGGACACAGCAACCAGCTCTTGTCCCTGCCCATTGCCAAGGAGATGCAAACCAGGACATGCTCTGGAGAGAGGGACAGAGAGCAAGGAAAGGTGGGCAAGGGAGGAGCAGATGCAGAAAAGCACTGAGCTTAGGCATGGCTGAAGAGACCAAGATATGAGGGGAAACACCGAGCAGAGGCTAAGGCTAATTTTACAGCTGTTCTGTGGGTTCCACAGGCAGATAATGGCCTCATGTTTGGGGTCACCCCATTGCATCAAGCCTCTGTAAACTCAGGCTCATAAGCCACCGCACAGTTCTAGGGTCTCCAGCTCTTGCCTGGAGCTGATTTTAAAAACTCTATGCAGACACCCCTGAGAAAGAGGGTTCAAAAACCAACCCTCTGCTCACAGCACCCCTCACCCCAATCCCTTTCCACCTGAACAGAAACAGCCTGCAGTGGCTCAGACTGTGACCAAGGGCTGAAGTGACACTCTCTGAAAGGGGGGATCATTTAACAAATTAGTCTGGGAGGATCTGCAGGAGCCAGGCTCTATCTAGGAGGGAAAAGTTTTGCAGCAAAGCTGTGCAAAGGCAGCCTGAGCCAGAGCCCTTCTACAACAACACGGTCACGCTACTCAGATCAAGCTCCTCAGGCACTGTTAGCAAAACCTGCCCTTCTGTCCTGCTGTCATCTCAGGGCTGACAAGCTCATCAGCCAGGCTGCAGGCAGGGAAATGACAGAGGTGGAATTAATGGGAATCACCTCATTTGCCTTCCTGCCCACCCCGATGGCTGCAGCACCGGGACAGGGGCAGCACCGCCTGTGCTCGGGCTCTGCTTGCAGTAATTAGGGCAGATGCAGGTTGGATGCCCCGAGCACAGGAGGGTGGGGACAGCCAGGGGAGGATTGGGGGAACATCAGGTGATGCCAGGCTCCGGGCACAGAGGGATGGCACAGATATTCCCTGCGTCAGGCTCTTGGTCCCAGCAGGTTAAGGCACAGCCGCCCTGACAGATGCAACCATCCAGCTCCGAGGGATTCAAATTAAGGTCAAAAGGGATAAAGCAATGGTGAGGAAATGAATGCCTTGTTCCTGGCTCACAGTCATGCCCAGATGCACGTTCCTCATCCTTTATGAGGATAATTAAAATGCATCATTTTTGTGTGTGTGTGCACATACATGCAGGCAAACACCATTTATTTCTCTGGACAGGAATACAACCATAAGAAATATTTATTTTTTCACTGCCTCTGTGGCAGCTATCTGGATTTTAAGCTTGGGAAGGGAGATGGGAAGGGAAAGGGTACCCCTTTTTTCTGTTTATCCTCACCAGGAGAGGAGGGGAAGCTGCTCACAGCTTTTCAGTCCTGAGCAGGTATTCATTTCGTGGCACAAGAACAGTTCATGCAATCTTCCATTTGCACAGAGCAGGGTATGGAATGCCTGTGCTTGGAACTGGGCCCAGGAGGGGCAGGTTTGCTCCCCCAGCTCTGTCACTCAGCAGATTAATTAGCCATTGCTCTCAGTTTTATAACATAATCACAGCCCAAATCTGCAAACCCTGAACCCATCCCAGAGCCCACTGCCAGCTGTGCCCATCACTTGCCCAACAACCACGAAGGTCCTACATGCCAGGACTTCCTTCCCTCCTCCTGCTAAGATTGCATGGCTTGAGGCTGTGACAGATTCTCTTTGCATCCTGCTGTGTCTCCATCACAGCTGGTCGAGTGTCCACATCTAAAACCAGAGTCCCAGGAAAGAACTCGTTCCAGCATTGGTGCCCAGGAGCACAGCCCAGAGCTGGGAGATGTGCTCAGTGCTCTTTGAGGGACAGGATGGAACTGCCCACAGCTGACAGGACTGCTTTGGCTCTCTGAGGCCACTGCACAGCAACTGAACCCTATTTTCAGTCTTCCAGCTGAGGCACAGAGCCTGTTTGCCTCCCATAGCAGGGTGTATCTTCTCCCCAAGGTAGGCACACATTTTACCTGAGCCCCAAAAGCAGAGAAGTGTCTGAGCACTGCTCTGTGCTTAAGGTTTGCAAAAGCAATTTTTGCTGGCCTCTAATACCCCATTAGTGCCTGTCAGAGGACAGGGCTGAACACTTTTCACTCATCATAAATTTGTGACACTGGGGAATTTGTTTATTCCTGGCTAGAAAATGCTAAGCCCATCAGTTATGTCCTCACAATTCTCATCATGCTGTCTTAATTTACGCTGACCTCCCAGCCAGAGCACAGCCCTAAATTGTCACAAACAGTCAGCTCTCCATTACACGGCTCAGTGGAGTGTGGGGGAGAGACATCTGTGTGCAGGGGCTCAGAACTCAGCACAGGAACCCGGGGCATCATCAGCCTGGACACTGCCTGAATCGTGAATCCTGAATGCTGAATCCTGAATGCTGAATCCTGGCTGCCTCCCTGCAGCCCTGCTCTGCAGCTCACAAACCCTTCCAGAGTGCCAAGTGCTGCCATGCCCTGCTCTCCTCTGGCATTCCCTGCCCCTGCCTGCCCCCAGTGCTGGACAGAGGCTGCTGCCACCTCCAGCTCACTGCTGGGCTGGCAGTGACACTGGGGTGCTGCAAAGCCCATGCTCATTGCTTTATCTGGGCTAGAGCTGCTCCCATCCCTCATCCCTGCACCACCTGCCTCTGCATCCTCTCCTCTGGGAGCCTGGGTGAGAGACAAGCAAAACTCCCACAGTGTCTCACCACTAAATGTCTGAATTATGGATTCTTCACCACAGACTTGCCCAAGGTGAGCTGAGACACAGGCAGCTTGGGTACCATCACCATATTGGTCTTCTTTGGGATCTGGTCCTCAAGGAAAGTCGTCAGCAATTAGCAGAGATGTATTTTAGGTCTGTTTATAAATGTCTTGCAGCTGCAGTGATCAGGAGCTGAGCACAAATAGCAAGTGGGAGAAGTCTGTTTTACATCTTTTCTGATGTAACTGGCTCTGGATAGAGTCAGACTTGGTTTTCCTTCTTCCAAAGGCTGATGGTGTCGTCAAATCTGTGCAAGCTGGGATGTGGGTGGGAGAGGAAAAGGACTATCCTATCTTAGAATATCCAAATTGTTCAGAACCACTGAGCATCAAGACTGACACTGTCTGGGGTGGGATCAGCAGAAGCTGGCCAGAAGCTCTCTCTAAGTTCAAGAGCTCATTAATTCATCAGTATTCACACAGGGTATTTAATCAGGACTTAGACTGCCATGGGGTTAAGATCTTCTCCAGAGACACCACAAAATAAAGAGCATGGTGATGTTTGTCTTTTGTCTTTCTGCTGGTGACCTCCTGCTAAACACCAGAGCCCAGAAATGCCTGCCAAGGCCTCAGATATGATCAATAATATCCTTGCTTATCTTGCTACCATTACATATTTATCTCCAGGGATAAAGCTGCTGATTTGCTGTTCTGCCTCTGGTTCCCCGAGCTCAAAGCCCTTCCCCAGACACCTCCCTGTGCCTCAGGCACTGCTGCCAGGCTGTGCTCCCTCCTCTCCCGTGCAATGGCACAAAAAAGGCTTTGACACTGCCTTTGCAGAAGGACAGTAGCCTCAAAAAAAAAGAAAATACAATTCAGGCTGCCACTAAAGCATTGAGAGGAATAGTGGATTTGTCTTTAAAAACAAGTTGTGGGTCTGCTGGTAGATAAAAACAGCACTGGGAGATAAAAGAAACAGTGGGAAGGATTTCACTGATTGGTGAATGGAAAAAGATATTTGCTTTTACAAATAAACTTCAGGTTTGCTGATAAATGAAATTAGACATTGAAAGATGAAATAAACATTGGGGAAGAAAAACTGCTAAATTCCTTAAGACTTAAAAATTAAAAGGGAGGGTTATACATTAGAGGGAAATCTCTGGTATCAGGTGTTTTGGGAAGTCTGTACCTCTCAAGTATCTCAGCCAATGGGGAAAGAGAGAAGGGAAATATGGCTGGGAAATTGGGATAAAAAGGGAGGCTGTGTCCTCCAAAGATTTGAGAGATCCCAGGGGAATGCCCCATGGCCTCTCCCTTTATTCGAATAACACCAAAAAGGACTCCTCTCTCTCCTTTTTGGACATAAACCTCTGGTGTTTGTGGATTAATTTTCCTAACAGCATTAACATGAAAAAAGAGGAAAAGCACATATCCCTGCTGATGCTCTGCACAGCTTCAGCTTCCTTGGCTGGTTTCACTCTTTTCTGCTCCAGCATCCCTGACTATGTGGGAGCAGGACCTGACCCAGCAGCCCCCCAGCTCCTCCTGCCCCTCCAGGAGTGCTGGTTCCGTGGCCACAGCCATGCACAGCCCCTTCAGCAGGCGGACGTGCTGCCTTCAGCAGTAGAGTTTGAAGCCATTAAACACCAGCAAAATGACCCCTCCTGCGGAGCTGCTGCCATCAGGAAAGCAACACCACCGGCAAACAAACAGAAAAAGGGATGGAATGTTTGCCAGGGCTGCCGTGGTGGGGAAATGAGGGGTGGGACAGAGCAGCAGGAGATGGAAAATAATCCCAGCTGCGAGTCTGCAGCAGCAGCAGTGCAGGATGCTCCATCCACACTCACACCAGGAGCACATAACAAAGGGGGAATAACATGTACAACACATAGCAAAGGGGGAATAACATATATAGTACATAACAAAGGGGGAATAACATACACAGCACATAACAAAGGAGGAATAACATAAAAAGTACATAACAAACTGGGAATAACATATCTATACATAATAAAGGGGGAATAACATATACAGCATATAACAAAGAGGGAATAACATATGACATATGATATATGACATATGACATATAACATATATAACATATAACATAACAAAGGAGGAATAACATACACAGCACATAGCAAAGGAGGGATAAAATGTACATATAACATATAACAAAGGGGGAATAACATACACAGCACAAAACAAAGGGGAATAACATACACAGCACAAAACAAAGGGGGAATGGGCAATCAGGCTGGGCTGGGCAGGCAGCCCTGCTAAAGACTCGGGTAACTGCTGCACTCAAGTAATAATCCTGCGCTAAATCCAGAATTTAAATGCCTCAAGGGCTTAAGGGCTGTCAAGAGCTGCAATTCATTTCCAGAGGTTTTATTTAGTTGCAGCAGCAATTTTACCTGAGGGTGACACTAAATTTGAGAATTACAGGGCTAATAATTTAACAGAATTGGCTGCGGCATTTTCTTAAAGAAACACAAACACACACACGGACCCGATGAAATGAGTTCTGCGCTTTACATGCTTGCAGGTTTCATTTGAGTGAAAATGATTAATGGGAACATAAAGATAAAACACACCACAGCAATAAAACAAATCAGCTCTGCCTCCTAAAGGTCAAAGCAAACCTGCCTCCTGGTTTGGAAATCATCTCCTAGGACAACATCAGGCATTTGCTTCTGCATCCCCTCTTGCCTCTCCCTGCTGATAACTGCTGGTTCCTGACATCCCCAGCAAGTGGATGGAGCAGAAATTAAACGCATTCTTAGTCAGACACACAAGATATGGACAGAAATTGTGGTTAACACCATTGGCTCTTTAATTTCAGGGAATAACTTTTTCCTGTCTGTGTATCACTATGATTTGCAATTTACAAAACAAGAGTTCTTTTCTTTGGTACCTCAGTTCAGCTTCCCTCAGGAAGAGATGGGGACTCAGCATAGCATCAATGTGCAATTTCCATTACCAGGAAGGTAAAACAACATAACAATTCGTAGGGAGCTCTTTCCTTATTGCCTTGGTCCCAGGAATGAGCAGAACAAACAGCTCCCCCTCATCCCCTTCCCAAATTGTGTGAGGGACAACACTGCAGGAGTTCCCACCCAGCCAAAATGGAGTTTCAGGGAGGGAATTTAAAGATTAGGGAGCCTGGCCCAAGAATAAAACCTGAACCTCCCAGCTGTGAGTCTGTCTTGCAGAAAAATTTTACATGATTTGAAACCACTGATATCCTTTCCCCCTCCCTGCCATTGTCATTGAGAAATATGTTCCTTTCTGCATTTCTAATTGGGATGGAACAGATGGTGAAGGCTTTGTTTAATGAAATATGTCCATTCAATTAACCCACGCCGTCAGGGATCCATCAGTGCAGGAGGAATCAGCCTCCCACTGCTGCAGGGGGATCCTGCTGCCCTCACCTGCACACCTGAGCCCATGGGCAGGGCCTGGGGGCACAGCCTGCACCTGCTGGACCTGGCTCAGCTGCCACTCCTGCTTCCCAAAGCCTTGTTCCTCTAATTTTTCCTTTTTTTTTTCTTTTTTTTTACCCCTTGATTTCCAGTTTCAGAACTGCATCCAGAGGTTTTGAACCCCTTGCTCAGCTTTGCCCTAGCAATCCATGGAAAAGGCAATATCTGTTTTCCCCAGGAATTGCTATGGAGCTCTGCCAAAGAGAACTGGATCCCACTGCCAGCCCTTCCCATCTTCCTGGGGAGGGAAAGCCCATCTGTGCCTCAGTTTCCCCCTTTGTGGTGAATGACTATCAATTCATTCTCTGTGAACCATCCACTGTGTGGTTCACCGACAGCTTGAAAATCAACCAAAAACCAACACAGCTTCCCAAAGCAAAACGTGGTATTTTATTTCCTGTCTTGGTCTGAAAGAAAGTTTGGCCCCTTGAAAGGAGGGGGGTGACATTTTGAAGCACAAAACTCAAAACACACATTCATATGTGAAAAAAATCCTCTTTTTTTTCTGTCCAATCCCACTAATAGTATGATTACCAGCAGAAACAGAGCCAAAAGACACAAAGGGCTGGGATTAGATCAGGCTGCTCTGCAGTAAGTACTTTTATGCAGGTAAATAGTTTATTTCTAGCCTTGCTCCCAGCTTCCACCAGTGCAGGAGCAGGGGCTGTTCAGGGGTGTGACAGGAATGGTTTCTGCTAAAGAAAATTCATTAAATGCCAACTGGACTAATTTTAGCACTTTAAAACCAAGCCATTTCAGGAGTTCATTTCCAAATGGTGAACTGGTACATTTACCAAAATAAATTGCTTTGGTGTTTTGGAGGTTTAGTTGATTGAGGTTTTTTTAAGTGAGGAAAGCAGAAAACCCCAGAACCTTTGGGGGTTTTCCTTTATTTTTCCCTTTCTCCTTCCTCTCCCCTTTCCTTTCTTTTCTTTCCCTCTTCCTTTCCCCATCCCTTTGCTTCAGGAAAGAAAGAAAGCCTTCAGCTGCTTCCTGTGCTCAGACCCAGGGAATAAATCAAAATACTTCTATGGGAAAAACTTCTTCTTTTCAATGACTGTTTTTCCTTATTTTACAGAAAACCCAAGGAGTTTATTGGTCCCTTTGGTTGGTGGGGAAGCACCTTTGGACAGCAAATCATTCAGAAATGGGGATTTATGCAGCCAGAGGAGAAACACAACCTGTGACAGCTCCCAGCAGGTCCCCACAGCCCTGGCTGCAGTGTGACACCCAGAGTGACACAAAACACCCCCTTGGGGTGCCAGGGGTGCCACTCCTCACCCCTCAATCCCTGCACTAAGGGGAAGCCCCCAGTGTGCCCTTGGATCTCCCACAAACCTGGAGACCCCAAACCCCTCACAGCATCCCTGCCATGCTGGCACAGCTGCTCCCACAGCCCCTGACACCCCTAAGGGTCCCCAAAACACATCCCTCAAACATTCCCAATTCTCTTATGACCAAGCTGGATGGTTTTCCTTCTCTTTTCACCCATTAAAAGGCAGAGGGATGCCACTTCTGAGTCCCTTTGAGCTGTTTATGGGCTTATCTGGCTCTCAGCTCTTGTTGCTAGCCCTCTAATCCCTCTCCTCTCTCTGGTGGCATCACAGATATATTTCCTGGCATTTGTGACTGTTCCCACACTGAGCTAAACCGTTTCCAAGTGCAAAGCAGCATGACTGAAACCCCTGCTAGACTTCCATAATGAATATGAAGTTGCCAGACAGCAGAAATTCCTAACTTGACTTCATTTTCCAAATCCATTTATCAATGCTAATCAGCCAAGACCAGACAAGTCATCCTATCTTCAGTAGAATTACCTTTTCTTCTAATGACAACAAAACAATTTTTACAAAAATAACAGTATATCATCAAGTGAAACTCAGTCTTTGACTAACACAATATTTTAACTCATGACTCAGACAAGATATTGGCTGCAAAAATGACCCACTTGATTCATCTTTGTTAATGGCAGAAGTGTCAGAGATGTATCTGAGATCCTGCAGTGGAACAATCAGACCTGGGAGCAGCCCTGGATCTGAACTCTCTCTGGGATTTAAAGACACTCTGATCTAGATCCAAAGCTCCTGATTGGGAGGATACAGGTATACAGGGGGATACTCAGAGGTTTCAGCAGCCAAAACAAATTATTTTATGGTTTTGTCATGTGCTCAGTTAGGATGCTAACATGACTGCTGTTGCTGGTAATAGAACTCAAGATAAAATTATAATTTTGCAGCCCTGAAGTGAAAGTATGCTACATAAATGCACTAAGAAATCGAAACCTTCCCAAAACACCAGATTTTACAATCAAAGCCCTGCACCCACTTGCCCATACCAAATCCCAAAGGCTGATGGGCAGGTAGAGGTGCTTTTTTGCCCAGTGTTGGTCCAGAGCAAGGGAAGTGCATTTGTGCGCCCTGCACAGCAGCTCCAAGTAAGAGATGGATTCTGACAGCTCGAGCACCTCTCACTCTCCCAGCTTGGCGGCCCTGTCCCTGGCAGAGTCCTCCAGCAGATCCAGCTGCCCAGACAGAGCTGGCTCATGCCTGAAACGTGGCAGACAGCCAGAGCAGCAAACCTGCTGGCTTTTCCCTGCACAATCCCCTAACAAGGAATCCTGATGTTCCTGGGCACAGCTTTCTTTCCCTGGGTACCTCACACCTCCCAGCAGCTGCTTGGATATCTCTGAGACTCCCCTCACACAGAAACAAACAACTAACTTTCTTTCTTTCTTCCTTTCTTTTCTTCCTTTCTTTCTTTTCTTCCTTTCTTCCTTTTCCTTTCTTCCTTTTCCTTCCTTCCTTCCTTCCTTCCTTCCTTCCTTCCTTCCTTCCTTCCTTCCTCCTTCCTCCTTCCGCCACTTCCTTCCGCCATCCTTCCTTCCGCCACTTCCTTCCCTTCCTTCCGCCACTTCTTCGCACTTCTCTTCCGCCATCCTCTTCCTTCCGCCACTTCCTTCCTCTCCTTCCGCCACTTCCTTCCCCTTCCTTCCGCCACTTCCTTCCTTCGCCTTCCTTCCGCCACTTCCTTCCTTCCTCTTCCTTCCTTCCTTCCCCTTTCCTCTTCCTTCCTCCTTCCTTCCTTCCTCCCTTCCTTCCTTCCTTCCTTCCTTCCTTCCTTCCTTCCTTCCTTCCTTCCGCCACTTCCTTCCGCCACTTCCTTCGGCCACTTCCTTCCTTCCTTCCTTCCTTCCTTCCTTCCTTCCTTTCCTTCCTTCCTTCCTTCCTTCCTTCCTTCCTTCCTTCCTTCCTTCCTTCCTTCCTCCTTCCTTCCTTCCTTCCTTCCTTCCTTCTTCCTTCCTTCCTTCCTTCCTCCTCCCTCCCTCCCTCCCTCCCTCCTTCCCTCCTCTCTTCCTCTCTTCCTCTCTCTCTCTCTCTCTCTCTCTTCCTCTCTCTCTGTAGGGATGAGCATATAAAAACCCCGCCCTTGTTAAAAAGGAATTTCCTTGCACCAGAGAGGCAACTCCAGGCCACTCTAACCAGGTGAATTCTGCCCTTGCTATTTTAACATCTGGCCCTACTGGGATTTGTGCTTTTGATTAAGCCACACACATGAACCAGCTCCCATGGGGAGTGAGCCTTGCTGAGGGTGCTGTAAGGGATGGACAGAAGGTATTATTTAATTTTTTTTCTTTTTTTTTCGCTAGCCATTCTGTTTGCCTTAGCACAGATGGTGAGTCCAGGCCACCTTCAGATGGTACTTTCTGCCCCAATACATAGCACTTCCCCTTCTCTTAATGTGCCTTGTGTGTGACTGCTTCCTAATCCTTTTGAGACTCAACAAACAGATTAGCACAAGCAGTTTAACCCAGAGCTCTCTGCTAACCATCCTCACCTTGGGTTGGGTGGGCAGAGGGCAAGCACAGTTCAACACCAGGAGCTGCTAAAGGTTTAACAAGCCACAGGACACTGACCAGTCCAGCCAGCTGAGAAAAACCCTGACCTGTAGCCAGAAAATCCCCTACCACTCCCCCAGCTCTGAGTTCTTGTCCAGAATGGAGTTCAGGGAAAAACAAGCAGCAAAGACCAATAATTTCAGCATCAGAATGGTGCATTCAGCTTGCCACAGAAAGCCCGCAGTATGAAAACACAATTAAGTAGTTGCACATTGACAGAGTCTCCTAATTGCTGCAAGGAGCAATTCAATTATGTTTTCAACACTGAAATGAGTCATTACCAGTCTATAGGGGAAAATTGTGTTTGTGGGGTCATGGTTTTTTATAGAATATGCTGTCTTCCTCCCAAAAGTTAGCTCTTGTACTGCTGACAATATTAATTTTGGATAGATTCTTTCCTTTAGGAGCTAAATTGAGACAATTCTTGTTATGGGAACAATTGTCCACTGTAGCTCAGAAGAGCCCAAAGCCATAACATCTGGAGTTATGAAAACAGAGATTTAAAGTCCCTTCTGCTTTGCAAAACTCAACTGCTTCATAATCAAGTCATAAATAGTCGCACTTCTCCTCTGACTTCATTGTAACTCCAGTCAATGCAGAGCCCTAAACGCTGCTGGGCTAGCAGCCCAGTTCAAACAGTGATAGCTTCAGTAAAGGAAGAAATCATTTCATTAAAGGAAGAAATAATTTTTCAGTAAAGAAAGAAATAATTCCTGCTATGAAAGCAGATGGAATTAGTTGTGGCAAAGATATTTTGAAGGTATTCTGAATTACAGATGCAGGGAGATTCAGACTATACAGAGTTGAAGCAAAGACTATTCTAAGAATTGAAGAAAGTCAAGTCAGGTCAGATCTACTACTTGGGTGACTGAAGATGGTTGAGAGCTACACTTGAACCTTACCAACAGAGATTTTGTTTTCTATTGTTCCTACAGCAATTTGAAAGCAAGATGATTGCAGAGCAGTGAGACTCAGCAGCAGTGAGAAAGCCCTGTTTTGAGAGCTCTGGGTTAAACAGCACTGATTTAGATGTTCATGCCTGCACAGTAGTTCAGCAAAGATAACAGGTTGCAGTAGCCACTTGGTAATTGACCTCTGGTGATTTAAAACCTTAATTTGCTTTCATGCTTTCTGATTTAAAGTAGCGTGTGCACTTGGGCATAACTGCTTTAAGATATCTAAGCAATATTTTAGCCTGGATTCCTCAGGAAACAAGGCTTAACAGAGCACATAGACTATCCTTCCTAATAACTCCTAAAAGCATTGGCCATTTTCAGCCAAATTTGTTGCAGGGTTCAGAGCTGTGATACTTGTAAAATCCTCAGAGGTTTTGTGAAGAGCCAGAGCAAGCTCTTGCATATTCTGAGTGCCAGCTCTTGGGTGAACAAGTTCTGTCCCTTCTGTGGTGGGTACATCCCATGGGGCATGAGGCCAGGAGAGGACAGTGGGGCTGGATCCTGCATTCACAAAGAAACCACTGAGCTCCAGGCTGTACTGGACATGATGCCTGTTGAATGTTGTTTATAAGTAACTGCTACAGCCACGACTCAGTGCCATTCCCTTTGCACAGAAATGAATGCCATTCCCTGCCAGGGACATGGCAGGGAATGGCATTCATTCCTTGTGCCCACAGGTAGTGCAAGAAGCTCCACATGAAACAGAGCCCTGAGAGGCACCTTCAGGCAGGAAACAAAGCTCCCTGGGTGATTTGTAGGCTCTGAACAGCAAAGCTGCCACTGAGCCACTGTGAATCTTTCTCAGTCTGCACCTTTGCTGAGCTGATTTATTGAAGGTGTCAATATCAGAGGTAGGCTGGGGACTAGCTGTAAAGCTCAAAACCTGATTTTCCCGTGGTTTTGCACTCCCCTCTGCCTTCAGTGCTTTGTTTCATCATCAGATGAGTTGAGGTTTTGGCTGGCTTTTGGGGCAAAGGGCTGCTGGAAGGGAGCCCCACTGCTTCATCTGCACAGGGTAAATCAGGAATGCTCATTTTCACAGACTGCACACTTAATTGTTGGGTTAAGTTAACAGGAGTTAAAAGGAAGCTTGGTCAAGCAGGCAGGGAAGAGCTGGAGTCAGAACATCCAGCTTTTGCTGCCCATTAAATACTAATATGGCTCTGTTGGGCCATATCTTCCTCACTTTGGAATAAGAGTGAATACCAGTGTGCTCTGGCCACAGGACAGTAGACACTGCAGGAAAGAGGTGCTGCATTGCCATTAATTCTATTCCTAAAATAAAATCCAAGTGCTGACCAAAATCTCATTAAACTAAAAATAAAATTCTTTGGACTTCAGCAAAATACAACGTACTGCTTCTTACACTGGCTGCAAGATTCCTGTCTCAACAGCACAGAGAGGAATTACAAAAAACTCACCAAGAATGTTGCATTTGAATTTTCAAATCCAAATTGTGTTACCTGCAACCATGAGAGGCTGCAAAGTCTGTGCCTGCCCCAGCAGGGTTGCAGTGCATGGTGACACGATCCCACCAAGGCCTGCAGGACTCATCTGCTGGGCAGGGAGCCCAGGGCCATGAAGGGAAGTGCTAATAGTCAAAAAGATGTCAGCAGCTTGCAGAAATAGATATTTCCCCAGGAATAAAACATGACTTGGAATAAATGTTTTATTCCCCTGCACATAATGAATGGCAGTGAATGTGATTTGGGGACCTGTCAGGAGAGGGGAGCACAGACATAGTACATGCACTACAGACAGTATTAAAAATGTTGTTTAACTGGAACACAGGGAATTGAGATCACTGGTAATTTTAATCTCCTTTCCTCAGGGATTTCTTTTTTTCATTTTTATGATCACCTTCCTATGTGGCTGGAAAAACAAGGCCATCAAAATGTTTATTGGAAACTCTTGCAGGAACCAATCCATATGCAATTGCACAGAAGGTAAAGAGGCATCCACTGCTCAGCATTTACAGCAGATTTAGCATCCTGCTCAGCTTGCAGCCAGGCAAACAACACTATCTGCTTCCAGAAAAAGTAGTGGAAAAAGAGCAACCAGGAAACAAATAAAGGACTGTGCTCTAACCCAACAGCTGCTTGAACTGCTCTGATCTGTGGCAACACCGCTTTGCAGAAGAGCTTTTCATCAATCTCCATGTATGGCTTAATAGAGGCTGTCAGGAATATGGAAAACTGTCACTCTAGTGTGGCTGTGAGCAGCTCTGAGCCCTGCCCTCACCAGACAGCCCTGCACAGCTTGTACCAGCATGGGGGATGAGGCCAGAGCCTGCCACAGCAGCTCCTTCCTGCTGCTGCAGACACCGGCAAGAGGAGATGGAATAAAAGCTCCAGCTTTTATTCACTGTTTTCACAGGCAAAGAGCATCCTTGTTGGGAGATAGTTTGCTCCTCCAGGTGGATCATGTTGCCCTTGGCCAGCTAAATCTCCCCTCTACAAGGCCAATGTGAGGAATGTCAAGTGCAGTTTCGTGTGGTTTATTAAACCTGCAGAGAGGTTTGTCCTGGCAAAGGAGCATCGTGGTGCTATGAAAAGAGAGAACGGCACCAGGGCATCATCTCCAGCTAATTGTTTCATCAACTTGGAGAGCAACAACTGCTTGCTAAATAAGGCTCTTCTTTTCTGCTTTGCAATTGTGCTCTGGTGGCTGCCAAGTAAAGCTCTGACACTAAAGGCTTCTCAGGGCCTCTGCAAGTGTTGCCTTTGGTTTTAGTCCAGAAAGACAAAAAGCAAAACCAATGGCTGCAAATCAGAGGAAGAGGTGAAAGCTCAAAGGAGATTTGCCCTCCTCCCACCCACCTAACCAGTAAGAACCGGGTAAAAGGAAAAGAATTAATGAAACTTGTTTGGTGCATTTGCCTCAGAAAATGTTAATGCTCAGCTAAAGAAAAGATATTTGAGCATTTCACCAAATAAGTTTATGTTTTCAGTTGCTTCTGGAAAAACAATCAAGTTTGCATATTTTTACCAAAATATTGAAAGTACTTGAATCTTTCCTATTACAAACCAGAAAGCTGAAGCTATTAATCCAGTCCTATAATAAGATTGGAGAAGAAATAAAGGGCTATTTAGAAGTAGTTACTGCTTTTTATAATGAACTGAACTGCCAAAGATTCTTCTATTTTTTCCAGTTCCTGAGTTATCCAGAAACTGAAACACATTGCAGGCAACTATTAGTTAAAGTACAAGCTCATGCATGTTGATTTCCCCTGTTTTAGGCTCAGCTCATTTGCAATTGAAAGCATCAACAATAAAATATTTCTGCACTTAGAGCTTTACCTTTTCACCAGTAAAGCTCCTTTCTGAACACATCTCCCTTCTGTTCTGGCACCACCATTTGTGGGCTGTTTTCAAACTTTGTCTTAATTTCTCCTTCCCTCTTCCCAAGCAGGTGACAAGAGAGCGAGCCAGGCCAAATGTCGCTGGGTGCCAAGCTTGGTGTCAGCATTATTGGTCTGTTATCAACAGCAGAGGTTCACTGGGTTATGCAGAAGGCTCCAAATCTGGGATTTTAAATTTCTGGAGCAGTTCAGTCAATAAAGTTCACTTGAGGATCAAGGTCTCCTTGCAGACAAGGGAGGGAATGAGTAGGCATTTCTCACTTTTGCAAAAAGGATGGTGGGGAGAGAGGCAGGGCTGCCTCTGAACTGACCATTCTGCTTTAGCAGATCCACGGGTAAGGACACATGTCCCCTACAGAGTGTGATCAGTGCCTGCATGCCAAGCCAAACCCACCTGCCAGATCAACCATGGGCACGGGACAAGCCAGCCATGGCAGGGAATTCCTCTGCTTCCTCTTGTGATTGACAAGAGAAGCAATAAGGAGATAGGAGCTGAAGAGCTGTGTGCAGTAACCTTTCCCTTTGTCAGAAATGTCAAAGCAATTCCTAACAGCTCACTTCAAAATGCATTTTCCATCCTCTTTTTGACATCTTCCCGACCTCCCCAACATTGCCAGAAGATACAAATTCACCCTGACAGTCAGGAGAGGAAGGGAAAACAAGAAAGGAAATAAAATAAAAACCAATCTCTGAACTCTTTCTAACCATCATAGAGGACAAGAGTTAGTATCATGCACTTACTGACAAATCAAGCTTGAACCACCTTCTCCCCACAAAAAATCAGCATAATAAGGCAGGAATGAGGTTACTTATCCTAGCAGGACTCAGTGATTATTGTCTTATTTCCCTGATAAACATTGATAGCATTTGTAATACAGCTCCAACAGGTTCTTGGGTTTTTAATTTCTTTCCTCCTCTCACAAATTTTCCCCATTCCTTTTCTCTGTTTTGTTGACTTACAGAACCTGACATCTTTGCACAGGGAAAGGTTATTAATTGCTGCTGATGAAGATGCATATCACAAACACAAAACAAACAAACAAAAAAAAAAAAACAATAACAAGACAAAAATCCAAAACCAACCAACCAAACAAAACAAATAAAACACAATTAATAGGAAAATAAGAGGTTTTACTGACAAAACTCTCACATTTGGGAGTAAGACTCCCTCTTACAAAATTTACAGCTCTAAATAATTAGGTATCTGGTTTCATAAGCCATCCAGGCTTCTACTATCCACAGTGAGCAGAAAAAGGGGAAGTCAGGAGAATGATTCACCATACCTTCTTTAGAAAGCTATTTTGGGATTGACTAAATCATTCTTTGGAGATTGGACAATTAGTACAGACTGGATGTCCAACTCCTACACAGTTCTAGGGAAGATGTGTGACTGTCAGCACACCAGGAAGGATGGGTCCAAAGACTAAAAGCTGCTCACAGACATCAGTGACAATTAGTTGGTTTTAAAACCCCTGGGAAGGAGCAGATCCAGGGAGAGAAAACATTTGTTCAAGGTCACAGAGAAGGTCACTAGAATCACTTGTGTCTCTTGAGTGCACTTCAATGTCCTGAATAAAACATTAATTTATCCTGCAAGGAATGGTGTTGAGGAAATGAAAGTTCAAATGCCAAATGCAAAGAAAAATAATCAGAAGAAAAAGCATGACCTTCCATTGCATATGTTTAACTGGAGTTTCATTTACATGAGCAGTAGCACACCAGTTCCCTCAAGCTTCTGAGGAAATTAGTAGCAGGAAAACACAATTCTGTGCATTTTCAGGAACTGCTTTCATTAACAAAAAGCCAAGGCACAGGAATATATCAACCACTGCATAACCTCACCAAACTAAACCAAAAGTGCAATCTAAATAGAACGGGGGCAAAAGCTGAAGGCAATAGAAGGACTTTGCACTGCACAAAGTTAATGAAGTTAATGCTGGCTCTGGACTAAATTATGTGAAATACCTTGGAAAGGAATTGCAGACAGCAGCTAGACACCCATCTGGGGGCGTCCAGTGATGTGGGACTGCCATTTGTGAAGCCAGTAGTGACCAGAAGGTGGAAAAGAGGATTTGTCTCTCCCATGGTTAACCTACACCAATAGGAGACCACAGGAACCTGAGAGATCTAAGGATCTCTGGCTAAAAGGAAGCCATAAAATACTTGGAGTGACTGCAGTATGAAAAACAGATATCCCTGACAATGGACTGGCAATAAAATGCCCACTGCAATGTGCTCAAGACAGCAGCCAATGTTTAAAAATGCCTCTTGTAATGTCAGTGCAGAAAAGCCTGCATAGGACTGAAGGATCATTTTTATCCTGATACCACCACATCCCTTTGGACTGTTTTTTCAGCCATAGCCACTTTCTTAGAACAAGCACTGCCTGCTGAACCAGCGCTTCCCCTCCTCCATCTCCTCCAAACACTTCATAACCACAAACCTCAGCTGCTCCTACTTGTTTCCTGTGTTTACCCAACAGATCATGGCAAAAAGGGAGAAGAGGAAGGAGTTTATAATAGGAAAATAATCAATAGTGACATGCCATCGCTGTCTGCAAGGCAATCATTAGCAGCTCAGGAGAGACCTCAGTGGCTTCTGTGTGTGATTGTGATTGCCTCCTGTGGAGAGCTAAGCTGCTGTGAAAGAATTCAGCAGGTGCCTTTTCCTCCTCCAGCACAGGGAATTCAGTCTAAGTCAGGCAGCTAAATTACACCTCTGGGTTATTATCAGCTGTATTAATTACTGTGTTCTCCCTAATTATCCTCTCTTAACACACTCGGTTGGTTTGTGGGAACAATGCAAGGTTGGCAAACAGCGGCATTTAAAACTGATTGGGCCAGAGGCTCCACGATGAGACACAGCACAGCAGGTTTATAAAAGGTCAGATTGGTGGTGGAGTTTATCCTGTGGTTTGTGAGGGTGTGAGCTGAGCTGCAGCAGGCTGGCATGCCCTGGCCAGCTGGCATGAAAGGACACACACAGTTTGGGGTCAGTTGTCCCCTGGTTTTACATCATGACCCCATGCAAAGGGCTATTCCCTACCACAGCTCCAGTGTGACTTTCTGACCTACATTAAAACAAACAACACAGCATCATCAGCCAGAGGCAGGACATTCCTTGTGTCCCCTGTTTCACCCTGCATGAACTGCAGGTAGGATTGGGAATCCCAGGCAGGCTCTGCTGTGTCCTGGCTGCTCATCCTGCTCTTCAAATAACCAGACTGAGTGACTTGCACTCTGATCACTGATGTGGAAAGTCACTTTTGCAACATAAAACAACCCAGTTTTGCACTTCCAAACCTTTGTTTTTCAAATGCATCATTTCCCCCAGGCTGGCTCGCTGCTTCTTGGAGGAGGATTTGTGTCTTGGGTACTCAACCTGCCTCACCAGATTCAACCTGTCTCAGAAGTGGTTGAAAAGAAGAAGGTTCAGTGGCCTGACAGCCTGACATTGGAGCCTTGGCAGATTTGCTGCCTTGGGGGATGACAAACCTGCCCCCTCAGAATGTACACATGCCCCCATCAAATAGATCTGTTCCTGAAAAAGCCTTAACAGCAGAGAAAGTGTAGGAGAAAGAAAATCCTGTGATTTAAAACTCATCTTAGTCTGCAACCTTTCAGCACAATCCTTTAATGCACATCTGCCCATAAGCTCAAACCAGCACCTCTAGCAATGGATCATTTTCCTCTATGTCCCTCAAAATGTGTTTTTGTTTTGTTCTCACTTGATACTTATGAAAACCACATCTAACTGGGCTTCTATGCTGCAAAAGACATGACATGAAATACAAGAGTGTTTGTAGGGATGGACTTCATAAACACCATCCCACTTTCTACTGAGAGCCAGCCAAAATTCCATTGTTGTCCCTTTTTCAGCTCTGGGGTCTGAAACACTTTCTGCCACTATCACCAGACTCCCCTGCTCATCTCCCTCCAGAGTTCAGAGTTTAAATGAAGCTCTCAGAAAATATAGATCCAAACACACAGGACATATTTGCCAGTGGATAGAGAAGCGATAGAAACCCCATTTTAACAAACAGTTCTCCAGCTCAGAGAGTGAAATCCAGTCTAGTGAAGGTCAGTTCTAACCCTGTGTGTATCATTTAAGTCCTCTTAGGACTGTAGCTGTCACAGAGGCCATGCACTTTTGAAAATGTTTATCCTGACAGAAGATCCTGTGTTTTTCAAGAACAAATAGCAGCTGCTGCATTTTTAACACATTCCCTACAACATGACCATAACCAGGGCAAGAGAGACACCCTGCTCTAGGCACTCACTGAGTGGGCACCAGGTAAGAGAAATCTGCCCAATTCTTGGCTAATTCCTGCTCCTGCAGGAATCCAAGGATGTCTACAGATCCACAGCACTGAAGAAGAATGAGCAGAGATGTGCAGGTGCAGAGACAATCCCACAGAAGGATGAGACAGTGCCTCAATTCCAGCATCAAATTCCCTCAGCCTTCCCCTGCAGATGTGATCTTTTACTTCCATTACCATCTCCAGCATGAGCTGGTGATACCAGAGACAGAACTGGGCTCCTTTCTGAAGGATATCAAGGGCTTTTCCTTCATTTTGATTGCAAAGATATACAAGGATAAGCTCAAGGATACGAGCTCCAACTATGACACACATGGAGGCACTCAGGGGAAAACAGAGCATAAAGAGTCAAGGTGCAATCAGGGAAGGTGCATTACTTCACCTCTATAGCATAGAAGCCATCTCAACATGAATTCATTAATGTCAAAAAGAAATCTGCCCAACCATGCCTCCAAAAAGGAAACTGGGACACACATAAACTCCTTCTCTCTCAGCCAGCAAACCTCCACCCTGCAAACCCCTGCCATGGCTGTGAGCTCTCTCTCTGCTGGTCTTGTTCCACCAGCAGTTTTGCATCCCAAAGGTGACCTTCTCCATGATGCTGCAAAATGTTCAGGGTGTAAAACGGGAAACATAGGCTGGGGACTGATTACCACCTGCACTGGGACATTTCAGGTGGTCCCACAGCTCCCTTCACTCAAAGGCAATCTTTCCAGCAAGCTTTGGACCAAGCCTGGCATAGATTAGAGCTTCCAAAGCCTCCTTAATTTGGCTTTTTTTTTCTGGAGGAGAGTGTGCAGGACAGTGTTTGTGCTGATGAATAGCTTGGCACTGTGGTAGCAAGGTGCAGGAGATCCAAAACCCTGCTGCTGTTAATATTGGTGAGTCACCACTGCTGCCTGTGCCAAACATGCTTCCAAACAGAGCTGCAGTTTGCCCTTGGGTGTTTCACTGGGCAAAGGTAAGTCTGTAAAACTTTTTTTTTGGTTCAATCTTTCAGGATATCCACATAGCAGAGATGTTGGTCTCGATCTGCCTACTGGCAAACATCAAACAAAGAAGACTGTTGTATGTTTGCATTTTATTAATGGTTTACAACTCAAATTTTTCTTCTCTTTTGTTCCTGCTGATCTCACAGAAAGCTATAAAAATATATAGAGATGTCTGCCAAATAGATTTCTTGGAGGAAAGCAGGAAAGTGTGAATAATGGGTTCTGAAGTATGGATAATTAGCAGATCAAATAACCCCAAGGATTGGGGAATTTTTTCATTCTCTCTCTCATTCTCGCAGATATTTAACATTCTTATATTGCTATATAAATTATACATACTCTCCAGGTACACTTTTTCTTCTAGCTCTTACAGAAAAAGAAAAAAAAAATAGAGATGTCTACAGCGAGGTTATTTATTTATTTAAATGCTTCTGACAGTGAGAAATGACAGCTCTGGCTGCAGTTAGGAGTCATAAAGGCAGCTCCTTTGCTTCCTGACCACAGCACCTCTACCCTGATCTTTCCACTCCCTCAAGAGGCTCTTCTTTGGTTTAGTTCAGCAATGCCAATCCACAGAAGTTTGCCAATGTCAGCAGGATGGGCAGTGGGCAGCAGGCACACAATAAAAACTGGGGACCCATTTGTGTCTGCCTGCAGCTCTCCCTTAGGTTTCCCAGTCATATTCCAGTGGGTTTTTCCCTAAATACTACCTTGCTTCTCATCTACTCACACTTCTTATTATCCCTAAGTAAATAAGGAACATATGAATCTCCAGACTCACAAAATCAAAGAAATTTACTTCTCACATGCAGCAAGGCAAGGCCAGGACACAGGGAAGGGTCAGCATCTGATGCATGTTCTGAAAGGTGTGTGCAACTTTGTCCATACATTTTTGGAAATAAATGAATAGATAAAGGAATGTCTGACCCCACTGAGATGTTCAGCTGCCAATTTGTGTAGAATGTCAAGGACTGATCTTTAAAAAATGGGTAAGAATCTGTTGCAACTTGGGGGTTCACAGGAAGAGGTTTTTCTCAGCAATTCTCCACTCAAAAAATAGAGGGCTAAACTGTGTATTCTCCTAAAGTCCCAAGAAAAATGATGCAGCTTTTACTTATAAATAAACCTGATAAAGTGTTTCAAAGCCTGAGCTCTCAAACCTCATGTTTTTTCCCCTAATGAAACACTGTCATCTGAGAGGCAAAATAAAAGTCTTCCCTTAGAGACAGTAATTTAATAGCAGGGACATTAATTAATTTCATCTTCACATCAATGCTCTGTTTTATTTAAACTCCCATCCTGCAGCCACTGGAGCATCTGCAGAGCCTGCAAGAGGCCTGGCCTGGGGCCAAGGGAGCTTTGGTGAAGGTGGCAGATGGCAGGCTAATGGAGACATGACAGAACCAGCCCCGAGCCACTCTGCCCCAGTGGCAGGAGTGCTTTACCAAGAGCAACGTGCTGCTTGGCCCAGGGAAAGCAGGATGAGCTACATCTGCTCACACCCAGCCCAGGCAATGGGGTGACCACGGCCCTTTGGTAGAACAATGAGATAACGCCCCATTAAACAGACTGTAGGCATTGAGATACCCTAAACCAATCTGTTCTTCATCTTGGTCGATCAGAGTTTGCCACAATCACTGACCGTGAGCCCAGAAAGGTGTTGGGGAGCTGGCACAGGGTGCCCAGAGCAGCTGTGGCTGCCCCATCCCTGCAAGGATCCAGGCCAGGCTGGATGGGACCTGGAATAACCTGGGATAGTGGAAAGTGTCCCTTCCATGGGCAGCGTGTTGGAATGAGAGAGCTTTAAGGTCTTCTCAAAACCCAAGCATTCTATGACTCTAAAGTTCATTATACATGTGAGTGATGGTGTGACAGTGGTCACAGGGGTCTTCAGGTGAGGGAAGAGACAGGAATGTTGACTCCGTGTTCAGAAGGCTTGATTTATTATTTTATGATATATATATTACATTATAACTAACTAAAAAGAATAGAAGGAAAGGTTTCCTCTCAGAAGGCTAGCTAAGCTAAGAATAGAATGGAAAAGAATGATAACAAAGGCAGCTGGCTCGGACAGAGAGCAAGACCCAGCTCTGCCGTGACTGGTCACTAAATCCAAACATCCACAGGACACCAATCACAGATGCACCTGTTGCATTCCACAGCAGCAGATAACCATTGTTTACATTTTGTTTCTGAGGCCTCTCAGCTTCTCAGAAGGGAAAAAAATCCTAAGAAAATATCTTCACAAAAAATGTCTACAACATGATGGCAGTTTCCTTCCTTAAAAATCTCTTCGCTGGACTGCCAGGGTAAATTCAATAAACGCACCCAGCAGACATGGCACATCAAAACCAAATACCCAGAACAACAAAGGCAAGGTTTGACATGACCTAGAAGCTTGTTAAATCCTAGCTACAGCCTGCTGAGACCTGAAAAATATAATTCAATGCCAAAGAAAGGGGTCATGAAGCACTGTCAGGAAGACATCTCCATCAGCAGCCCCATTGAAAATCAAATTGATCTTTCCTTACCCCATGCAATTAACCTATGTAAATACGTGCTAATGACCACTTCGCTCCTAATTCCTTTCATTCACTCATCAAGCCACATGAAGACAAAAGTAAGCACCGTTGATGGCAAACCCGTCTCATCTGAATTTCATAAGCAGAGAGATCTGCCCAAGTTTCTGATTCTTGGACTTGTATTCCTTCCTGGACACATAAATGGTAAAGAAACAAGAATAAAGTTAAGCTTTGCAATTTTTTTTCTGTAGTCAATTCAGCAGAGCCCCACTGAAGCTTAGTTTTCTAAAGTTGGATTCATGTTGCCTGTTGTCTTCAAGATCTCAAAACTCTCTTGAACTTACTCCAGTGTCAGGTGTGGAGGCCCCTGCCTCAGCCTGTTACTAATCAGTAAAACAGCAGCAGCAGCAGTCTCATAACTATAATTACAATTATTGTGGTGGGTGCTCACTCTCCTGATAACGGCTGGGTGCAGACTCAGCAGCACAAACTCCACTCACAGAGTCCCTTTCCATTAGAAAGCAAACTTCATCACTTCACTGCATCCATACAGATGGCAAACAACTTCTGGAGGATGGAAATGTCACCCTGATTTTTCAAGATTTTCTAAGCCTTCTGATGTTCACATTCTTGTAACAAACATTCTCACACACTTTCTGTAAGTAACTTATTGTTTTGCATTCTTTTGTGGAGGAGGAGAAATTTGATGGACTGTTGGTTGGTTTGTCCAGTGTCATTGGATAGGTGCCACTTTCACCCTCCAATCCACTGTCACTTTTGGAAAACTATAAATGTTAGAGTCAAAAAATAACCTTCCCTTTTTTCACCTTGAGAACAGCACTGTGTACACTCATGTTTTGTGTCCTGTAGTAACATGGAAACATCCACAGGACCTGTGCAGAACCTCTGCAGCACCTCTGTCCCAGCTCACAGCACAGCCCCGTGTCCCAGCACCACGAGCTGGAGCAGGTTTATGTTCTGGCAATAATTCTCTCCAGCAGCTCAGCAAGCCTGGCGAAGCCCAAGGCTACAGCCACCGTTTTTATGGGAGCAATAATCCGAGTTTATTTCCACACCACAGCCATAAACATTTCCAGAATCCCAGCCACGTACGCAGGGCACCTGAGACACCAGCAGCTGTCTCCAGCTCCACTTGACCCCCTGAAAAAGGAGGCACGGAAAATGCTATCCCAGCAGGCATTAATGCAGGTTAATTAAACCTAAACTGCTCAGCAGGGCACGGAGAATTGAGAAGTGGTGCTTCTGCAGGCTGCCCAGTGCACCAGTCCCACCGTGGCATCATCATTAATGGTTTTCACACAAGCCTCAGGGCTCATTTGCTTGACAAGAGCAAAGCAGTAATTTTACCGTTGAACACTTGCAAAAATGATGCCCTGACTGTTATCAAAAGTGACAGGCAAGTTATGTGAGCAGTTAAGTGAAGGTTACTTTTTAGGGCTGAACCTCTGAATAGATCAGACGTCAATTAGTTCATGCATGGAAGGAGAAGGGGAAAGAAAACAAAGAGAAAAAGGAGGAAGAGAGAATATAGAAGAAGGGATAGAAACAGCAGGAAAGAGATGACTTAAAGTGTTCCCTGGATCAGTGCTCTGAGGGACAGAAGTGGGAGAGCTCTCAGCATGGCTGCAGTCCCCAGAGCTGTGACCCCGCCATCCCTGGCAGCTGTGCAGGGTGGGCAGTGCAGCTGGGCACAGGGAGGGGTGTGACAGTGTTCACAGGGGTTTTTGGATGAGGGAAGAGATGGAGAATGTTGACTCCATGTTTCAGAGGGCTTGATTTATTATTTTTTTATATATATTACATTAAAACTATACTAAAAGAGTAGAAGAAAAGGTTTCACCAGAAGGCTGGCTAAGCTAAGAATAAAAAGGAAAGAATGATAACAAAGGCTCTGTCTCAGACTCCTTTCTGAGCCAGCTAGGCTGTGATTGGCCATTAATTATAAACATCCAAGATGGGCCAATCACAGATGCACCTGTTGCATTCCACAGCAGCAGATAACCATTGTTTACATTTTGTTCCTGAGGCTTCTCAGCTTCTCAGGAGGAAAAAATCCTAAGGAAAGGATTTTTCATAAAAAGATGTCTGTGACAGAGGGGCTGAGCCTTCAGCACACCCAGGAGAAGCAGCCTTCTACTTGCACCCCCCATGAGCTTTGGGGACTTCCCTCCATATTCCTCAAGCAAAAACCTCATTAGAAAACTTTCAAGGTCCAACAATTTGCTTCTTTTATGCCACGGACACTTGAAGAGGAACAAAATCATCCACAGAGTGAAGATACCTGGGCACCATTCCAGTTCCATATTTTTAGAAAAAAAAAGATGAGCCTTTGACACCCAAGAAAGTTCTTAAGGAAAAAACTTTCAGTTTTGACAAGTCTCTAATGAAAAGAAATAATTAGTGAAGTTATATGTCCCATTTGATTGGCTCTGAATTAAAAAGGGTTTTCACCTTAAAATGACTTTTCCTTTTCAAAATGTTAGTTCTACCAGCCTACAAAAGCAAAAGCTGGGAAAAAATACAGAGTAAAAAGCTGCAGTCAAAATGAAGTCCTTGTTTAGAAAATAATTCTGCTTTTATTTTCTCATACTCAAAACCAATTTGAAACACAAAAAAGTAGGTGGAGTCACTCCCCCACATCCCATCCATCCTGCTTCACCTGACGGCAAATGTGAGGAAAGGAGGAAAATGGAGCTCACAGCCTGCAAGCTGACTCACGAGCAAGGGCTTGTCTGGCTCAGACAGAGGCAGTCACCTCCCATCACCTGCACAGGGGTCCTGGCCCTGCCCTGGTGTGGGACATGGAGGGGTTTAGCTGCTAAAAGATATTGCTGTTCCAGCAGTTTGCTGGGGAGACACTTGCTCTATTTGGTTCCTTTAGGATGATGCAGCACAAGCCCAGTGATTCTCTGAGTTTTGTGGAGACTGAGAATGATGGGAAGGAGGGTAAAGAATAGGATTCCCTAGGATTCAGACCTGCAAGAATTGAGCAACAGTTTGAAACCAAAGGTATAACTAGAGATTCTCTTGCAGTTAATGGCTTTAGAACCCAATAGTTTGGGTTACAGCTTTAGAAACAATTTCTTTTATGATTATGAATAGGAAAAAGCAAAACAGGCTGTCCAGTCCCCTGAGTGCCTCCCAGAGCAGCTGCCAACCGTGCAGGACATTTGGTCTCAGCTGAGCTCACCCAGGTGGGGTGACAGCTGGCAGGGCCACCCAGGGACACCAACACCAAGGCCAGGTCCTGCAGCCCCATGCCAGGCTCAGCCCTCAGCCCTGAGCTGTGCCCTGCCAGGCTGCAGGCTCTGGGATGCACTGGCAGAGAGATTAAACACACCACTGTTTATTCCACATAAATCCAGGCCTGGGTCTGTCAGCCTTCACAGGGCCATAAATACTTCTAGGGCTGGGTGAGTCTCTTGGGTTTGGGGTGGAAATATGGCAAATGGGAGCTTATTTGTCTGAATTCCCACTCTCTCCAGTCCTCCTGTTGACACCACCTCCCACCTTTCTGATCTTTATCTCCCAAAGACAGCTTTTGCCCACTGGCTTGCACTGGCTTGGTTGGTAAAAGCAGACTTGAGACAGGCAAGAATAAACCCTACAGACAGTGCCTGTTGGTTTTCTGATCACATCCTGGGCTGGCTGTCAGGCTCCAAAGGCAACAGGATTTATTGCACTGAAACGCAGCAGCAGCAGCAGCCGCCCGTGAGGAGCCTACTGAGCTTCATGCACAGGAATAAAAATTTCAGGGCCGCTTGGAGATATGAAATATTTCTTAATTACTTTCTGTTCCAGCACAGCTTGAGGATTTTGCTGCTGCTGCTGTTGTTCTCGGAGCTTGTTTGGTAGTTTTGCCCCTTTTCTTTTTCTCTTTTTTTCTTTTTTTTTAAGTGTAACTGGTAGCAAAGCAATATTAATGCCAGCATCTATGCTGCATTCCATAAAGAACTAGCCTTGGCTTTGCTTGGGGACTGGCTGCTTGTGGTGGAGGCTGGCACAGAGAAGGTGCCAGCCTCTCTCAGCATGGGATCATTTACCTCATGCTGAAATACATTAAAATCTCCTCCCCTGAGACATTTCTCCATAATGGCTCTGCAGAGAGGTGCATCACTGAAATGCTTAAAAGGAGGCTGGACAGGCTCTCTCACTGCTTCCCCTCCAGCCCTGCCAGATCGTGCATTGCACCAATGCCCCTGCTGCTCAGTGAGGTTTGTCCCTTGGACTGTGATTCCCAAGGCACAATTTTCCTAATCACCCTTGAAACAAGCCTTGCTTGGCTCCTGTTCTTCCAGCCCAATGTCTGCCCCTCAAACACAAACGTGCTGCTTTTCACTAGCAAGGCCAACACCTGAGACACAACAGGTTTGACAGGTGCTAAATTAAATTTGTTTCTGAGCTGTTGCTTACAGGGTCCCGGGAGAGAAAAGGTGGGAATCCTCAGGGGAAATGAGAAAACTGAGAGACTGAAGGCTGTTCCTCCTTCCATTCCCAAATCCTCAGGGGAAATGAGAAAACTGAGAGACTGAAGGCTGTTCCTCCTTCCATCCCCACATCCTCAGACTTTGGTTAAATACATGAAGCCCTTGCAGCCAGGTTTGTGACAGCACAAGGAAACTGCCAGGGCACAGGGAGCTATACCCTGGTCACAGCTTTCCTCTCTCAAAAACACTGTGGAAAGCTCCTTTTTTGTACCTCGTCAGTAAATACCCCTCAGCTGAACTGCCCAGGTGAATGGACGGTTCTGGTTCAGGGGATTTGGGTAGAGGGGTGCAGATGCCAGGGCTGTAATACTGACTGGGAGCCCCCCCTGCAGCCCCAAGGCCAAGGGAAGGAGAGACTACAAGAGACTACAGCAATGTGCTCCCGTCCCCAGCTCAACCCTCCTCAGAAATTCTCTCACACCAGGCAAGTGCCAGACCCAGAAACAGAGCTAAAAGCTCCAAATCCCCTCATTCTGTACAAGTGAAGAATAAAGGGAGAATGACTCTTCATCACATTTACACATCCCTTTAACTTCTATTTTACACTGAGAACAAGGCACCATTAGCAGTTCAAAAGTCTTCCCCCCCTCCCACTCCCACAGCACTGTGAGTGCATCAATTCTCAACCAGGAGATGTTGGTTCTGCATCATTGCAAAAGGTGAAACCCTGGACACGACCTTAGAGCTCTCAGCCTCCAAACCAGAGAAGTGGCACAAGCAGGACGTGTTTCTCTGTTACCAGACTTGCTCAGATCTTTATTCCTAAAAATGGCACTTTCCTTCCAGCACAGCAGGTTGGGGAGGACAGCAGGGGCAGCAGCTGGACAGAAAAGAGAATGACAATTTTGCCAGGACAGCCCAATGACCACAGTAGGACATGTTTTTTAATCTTTTCTAGGTTAAACACAGGCAGTTGTGTCTTGTTCTATTACATTATATAATATGATTTGCTGATATAGTTTGATAGGTTGAATCCAAGAACATCATGACTCATGTAGGAAATTGGAAGCCTCCTTGTCTCCAGAACAGTGTTTCCAGAAGCTAGAGTGAATCAAATTGATTGTATTTTTTTAGTTATTTTTGCTGTTTAATAAATAACTATTGAGTTAGTTATTTTTTAAAGTCTGCAAGAAAAACCTCCAGAGATTTGAGAGGGGGAGAGAGGCTAAAGCCTTGGGCACAACAGATTTTCAAAAATCAAATATTTTCAGAAAATGCTGCAAAATAATGGAACAAGTGGAGCAGGGAATATCACCATAGGTGGGTGTCAGGACTCCAGGGTTGCCATCCCTGTCTGCAGTACTGGCTTTATAGAAAGGCAAATTTCCCTGCAAAGCAGCCTGGCTGCCAAGGAGTTCCTTGCTTTGGGAGCTGAATGCTTCTGACAAAAAGCCTGAGCTTTTCTGAAACACTCCTCTCTAGCATCTGCTCTGCCCAGACATGAAGATCCACTTCACAACAGCGTTGTAAATCTTAATTAAGATCTGTAAACTATAGATAAAAAGGATTATATGAGTACACAAGTATCACTATCAGGTAGAGCCCCTGAGAACCAGCACTTTGATGCTGCACCATGCACAGTGGCATTGAGAAATGTATGAATGTCACAGCATTATTGATTCTGTAGCTACTAAAAAGCTCCAGGATCCCTGGCAATAAAAACACGATAATGAGAAGTAGCCAGGATAGCACTATTTCTGCAAACAGCATTTGCATTCCCTGGGACTAGAGCCTAAGCTGTATTTATCAATAGAGAGGTGAGGGCTGGTTTGAATACAAAGGATTAGCTCAGTTCATTTTGCAGAAAATGTGGTGGCTGTGGTTCACTTTTTCAGCGTTGGCCGCAACTATCAGCAACAATAGAGCAACCCACCCAAAAGCAAATTCTGCAAAACAGCACCAAGAGATACCAGAATAGAATATATCTACTTTTCCTTTTTTCCCCTAGGTAAAGCCAAAATCTCAATAGCTAAAAAGCAAAAATCTTGGTTTATTTATACTCAGGATCTGCAGGAGCACAACCTCATTAGAAGGTGAAGGCAAAGAAACGTGTTGTGTTGCCCTAACAAGTAGCTACTATTTAATGAAAAAGATAAAGTATTACTTTATGAAAGCCCAAAGTGTGGGAGATTTCTCTGGAGAGGGCAATAAAAGGTAATTAAGGCCAAGTGCAGTGATGAAAAGAGCCACCTCAGTGATGTTTGCTGTCTGATCCTGCACCCCCAGTCCTGTGTAAATGAGGACACAGCTTTAACAGGCTGCTTTCCATGATTTACCAGAGCAGGGTATTTCCAAAAACAGAAGGAAAAAGACAGTTTGTAAACACCAATCACTCTCCCACCGAGAGAAAAGGCAAAGATGCTGCTGTGCTTTAGCAGGGGCTACTGAAACAAACGTCTCTGCAGGTCATTAGCATAGGTACAGCCATAAATCCTGGTGTTCCCTGCTGTGGAACAGCAGAAATCCTGCTGAAGCTGTCCTTGGAGCTCATGGCACACTGGACAAAAGGCACCCTCACCTTCCACCTCTGCACTTGGTGACACCCAGGTTGGAGCTGCATCCTCCACTTCTCTGCCTGAGGTCCCACATTTTCAGCCCCAGTGAGATGTTCAGTGCTCAGGCTTTGATGGAGATGAGGCAGTTTGCTCTATCTCAAAGCCTGATGTTTGGGTTTTTTTATCATTCCTCTCATTAAGTGAGTTTTTCTCTCTTTATTTATCTCTTTTCCCAGTGAATCTCCTGGCTGACACACATGTTCCACATGGCTGGAAATAAAAGAAAATTTTCCTTTGGTAGCATTGTGCAGGCAGAGAACTTTTGTATTGGAAAGAAAAGGAAAGGCAGAAAGCAAATTCTTCCAACATTGTTTGCTTGGAAAAGCTTACAAATTCTGCTGGCAGAAAGTTTATAGCCCTCTGCAGAGATCTCAGCTGGGTGATTTTTTTCTGTCTCTCAGACAAGAAATACCATGCAAATTCTCCTAAATTACTTGGTAACTACAGAAGATATGCTTGGCAAATACCCTGTCACTACACAACACAGTAATTACATATTCTGCATCCAGGTACCAATTATATTGCCTCTCAATTACTCAGTGATTACACTCCAAAGTAATTACACCTGGGTACTCTGGGTGATAAAGTAGCAACGGTCCTGTGTCCATTCTAGGGGGAATTGGCTTCCTCTTACATAAACACATTTCCCAGACAATTTATAGCAAAAACAGATCCAGAGGAGTGAGAATGTGAGAAAGGGAATGAGAGAAGGGAACGTGCCCTCCCTCCCAGAGTAGTGGCGGGCTACTGATCTTCCTCAACCAACACTTGAGAACCTCTGAAAGCAAGAGACTCATCTAGTGTTAAAAGGAGACAAAAGTCACCAGGGTAAAATGGATGATGAGGAGTCAGGAGGCTCTGAGGATATTAATAAGGTGATGTGGTAGCTCCAGAGGAGCAGGGACAAGTGCTCAGTGTGTGCCCAGCACAGCCCCACACTGCAGCTGCACTGCCCCAGAGCCAGCAGAGTTTGTGCCCATGGCTGAGCTCCCCAGGGTGGCTCCCTAGGGTACCCCAGACATCAAACCCACCCTGAGCACTCCCAGGAGCACCAGGCTCAAAGTGCTCACACTTGCAAAGCCACAGCTCATTGTCCTCCTGGGATCCAGCAGCCAAACCACACTGCTTGCACTTGCTCTGCAAAGAATTCCTTCAAACATGCTAAATAAGTCAGAGGGGAGAAGGGAGGAGAGGATTTTCTCCAACAAAGGCTCCTGCCACCTGCAGCTGCTGCCTGCCTTTCCCATCTCCTCCTGGAGCTCATTCCTGAACATACATCATTCCCATTCTCCCTGCATCCCAGAATGACACCTTTGAATGGCAGCAAACGTTAGAGATTCACTTCTGCCAACCTTTTCAGAATAGTCCTGAAAGCTCAGAAGCAACCTGGGCAGCATTTGAAGAGCTCAAGAGTTCTGGCACTGTCCCTTAACATTGCTTAAGAGGATGTTAATAGGTCAACATGTTAAATATTGTCTCTTTCTGAATCAGATGAGAAACATTTCAATTACAGAATTCCCATGGAAGATCCCTACTCGAGTTATTGTAAGCAAGACCACAATCATCACATATCTGCCTGCTCCAGGCCAAGATCACAGCTCCTTGGGGTGTTTGCTTTGGGGACACAGGACAGGAGACCCTGGGAGATCATGATGCCACTAATAGTCTCCAAGCTTCTCCCCACGCCATCCTTGTCTCCCAGCCCATGGTGCCATCTGAGCTCTTGTTTTTCCCTAATTACTCTCAGGTCTTACCTACAGTATTTTTGAAGTAGATGTGAATTTTCCACTGATTTCAGCATATACAGGGTCTGGTCCCTGGAGTAATTTCTGGCTAAATAAGGTACTCAAGGAAACCATGACAGTTCATTAATAAATCTTATGAAGAGTTTATTGCATACTGTTGAGGGGGAAGGATAGAAGAGAGAAACTGCATACTGTCTGAAAAAAAAAAGCATTTCCCCATTAAAAGAACCCTTCCCTCAAGTGCCTCATAATTATCAGTGAAAAGTGGTCCAGCGAGTGCTTCTGAGGAGCAAAATTATTTGCTACTCTGCAGAAAAACACAGTTCCTGAGCTTGCATTTCTGCACCTGATCACAGCTTTGGTCACCTGGCATTACCATGCCTGTAGGATGTGCTCCAGGTGGACAAGCCATAGCAAACCTCTGTCCGGGAACAACCAGTCCCACACCTCAGGGGCTTCATCCCTGCCCCTTTACACCAATGGAAGCAATAATCCTCTTGGATGATGGCACTATGAAGATAGATTATCAGGATTTTACCATGAGTTGTGAAGGAGGAAAATCAGGTCAGTTCAGACCCCCCAACCTTCCTTGCTCCAGGGGCAGTACCTTGTTTGTCTGCCCTCTCCTCAGATTTACATCTGCTCCTGTGGTTGGAGTGAGGCCAGTCCTGACTTAACAAGGGAAGTTGCCAAACACAAAATATAAAGCACTTCTAGAATTTACAGAGGAAGTTCTCAGTTAGGAACTTTAAAAGGAAACCATTCTCAGCCAGATGTGTTTCAGGCTGGAATTCCCCCGAAGAGAAACAATAAAAGCAATGCAATCCTGTCAGTCAAGATGCAGAGACACTCTCACCAGGGCTTAATTAAGAACATTCTCCTTCTGCTTTTCTGGCCACATCAAATGGAGGAAAACTTCTGACTTTCTTCTTTGGCAAGACCTGGAGAGACTTGGCTGGCTGAACGTGAGCAGCAGCTTCTTTCTGCCCCAAACTGTGTTCTGAGGAATGGTGGATCCTGACTTCCCTCCTGCGCTTGGGCTGACCTCAGCCAACACTCAGCCTGCTGGGAAGCCTCAACGCTTACAAGAATGATCAGAGCTGAACAGAGACCACATTTTAACCTGCTTCAGATCTTCCCACATCCATTTCAGCCGTTCCAGCAAGAAGAATTCCAAACTTGTCCTTAACAAAATAATTCTCTCTTTGTGTACCCATCAGCGAGCAGGTGACATTGCTTAAGCTTCTTGCCACAAGGGAGCTTTAATCCCTGGCTTCTGTCAAACCTGAAAGCCCCTGGTCAGGTCCTCTTTAGCAAGCCAAAGTGAACTGGAAGGCTCCAGCCTGTGCAGCTGCTAAATGGATGGCAAGAGGCTCCGTGCCTGGAACTTGCAGTTTCACCCTCAGTGTCAAACACATTCGGCCCCATTAACATTTTATCTGCGTGCCAGAGCAGAGCAGGAGACTTGGCAACCAGTCAAAAATAATCTTTCCTGGCACACAGAGCTCTGCTGCAACAACTCCCATGGGCATAGGGACAGCTGGTTGGCAGGAGGGATGAGACTGAAGATGGAGATGTGGAAGAAAGAGGGGGAGGAGGGAGCCACAGGCCTGGGATGGGAGTGTGAGGGGTGTGAGATTAAGAGATTTACATGTGCATGACACAGGCCTGAAAAGTTCATTGCCAGAGGATGGGGAGGTAGTTTTCTTCAGACACTGGCTTAGCAAAGTCTATCTGCTATTCCCTTTGTGTCCCAGGTCTCCAAAATAGAAGGAATTAGCCCTTACCTGCACAAATGCCTGATCATTGGCCAGTGTTCACACAGCACTGTGAGAAAAAAAACTTTCTCCCAGCTAAACATCCCCCATCCCCAAGTGCAGCTGAGACAATGCAAATGCCATGGATCAGAGCTGATGACATGGTCTGTCCTGGACAAACCCAGGAGTGAAAGGGAGGGATTGGTCACACTTCACTGTGAGATTTGGCATGGCTTGGTCAAAGGAATCTGGGGGAAAAAATGCCCCCCATCCTATTTACTTTCCATTGAATGTCCACAGAATTTACTCTTGGGAATATTCACCCCAGTCAGAGCAACAGAAAATGCAAGGGATTCAATTTGGGAAGTATCAGGGGTGAAAACAGGTTTGTCACATCAGCTGAGGAGCAGAGATTCAATTCCTCCATGGCCAGAAGAACAGGATAAACATAAAAAGCACCCAGAAATACAGGCTTCTCTAGGACCCATCTTCAGAACCTCACTCCAGGGCCTCTTACATATCCAAATGTGAAATTAAAATAGAAAATATACAATGAATGGTCTCCTGATACAGTCAAATGCCCTAGTACCAGGGTGAGATTAGTTAGTATAATTTATATTCACATTAATTAATTGGAACACCTAGAGTTTCAAAAAATAGCTCTGCAATTCCGCTGCTTAAACAGCTTACAGTATTAGCAGCTAAGGCGAAAGGGAGGGATGAAGAACCTACTGATTAAAAGCTATACTTTAATGAGATAGCAGTCCAAATTTTACAGAATCCATCAGGAATGGGGGCAAAGAACACCCAAATTAGAGCAGGAAAAGCACACTACAAAGCCAGAGCGAGGCAAACCATCAGTGTCAGGCTGCCAGGCTGCCAGCAGAGCGGCTGGGTTTGTCAGGCTGGGGGACAGCAGCGTGGTGACAGCAGGGTCAATACCTGCCACCAGCCACGTGACAGCCTGCATTCATTACTGCTGTAAACACCACACCAGGAAGCTGAAATGGAAGCCAAAATGTAGAAGGAGAAGAGGAAAAACAAAAGGGAGCTCGGGAGAGGGTCCTGATGAGGGGAAAGAGGTCCATAAAACAAGGACAGCTGGAAGTCAAAGCAGAAGTTTCCTACTGGAAGTGAACGCTCATTTTGCCTGATTTCCTCACAAAACAACAGTCTTGCAGTCCTGTTCCAGCTGTGTGTCTGCTCTGCCCATTCCACCCCAGCACCACACAGGGGCTCAGCCTCAAGGGCAAGGACACCCCACATCCTTCACAAAAGGCAGGGATGCGCCTGGAGCAGCTGGGCTGAGCATGGAGCCCCCAGAAATTCCTTGTCAGCCTTCAGACAGGCCACAGAAAATGTTTGGCTCCCATCTTTGGTTGCTTGTGGAAAAATAACATTTCTTTGCTCTGATTTCTGTGAAGTTGTGCTGTGTCCCTGTGGCCTCATGGAGGGTTTAAGAGACTCAGCTAATCTGCACCTTGAGGATCCTCAACAACACGAGGAGTCAGAGCACGCTGCTGCCAGAGGATTTGCTAAGCCAAGGAAATGTCACCATGTGAAGTTGAGGAAATTACCAGGATATCCCAAATGAATTTTTCCTGGTGAATTAATAATGTTTCAGCATAAGGGAAGCAGAAAATATCTGTCTTTAATTTCTTTTTCTCTGTGATTTATTAACAGCATGGAAACATAAGCATGGCACAACACTACGGTCAAATCCCAAGTCCCCATTCTTCTTATAAATCAGAGAAATTACAACTTTTTCCTAACCAAATGAAGCATCAGAATCAGTTCCAGCATGTGAATGTGTGCCCTAGAGATTCCAACCCCTTCAGAGCAATGCAAGTACATGCAACACCTAAATTACCTCTGATAGCATGCAAGGGAGCAGAGGGACAGATTCCACAAAGCTGAATCCTCCTTTCAACACAGCTAATTCAATCTGAACCCTGTAAAATAAGTTCACGAGAAAAAAAAGACATAGTTCCTTACTCCATCCCTAAAAATCCTGCTTGCAAAATGAATATCTTTATCCCCTTGCCTGCTGTGCTTATCTCCTGCCTTGCAGCGCAGCCGGCTCCTGAGCTGTGTGCTTTGGCAGGAAGGTCCCAGATCAGCAGGCTCAGGTGAGAGGCATCTCTGGAAACACACTCAGGCCTGGCTTGCAGTGCTTTCCCCTCAAGAGCCCTCTGGCTGCCCCTCCAGCCAGATTCCTGTGTAATTTATTTGTCCTTGTCAGCTCTTCAAGATGCAGCTTTGTCCCATCCAGCAATTTCCCTGTCTAGGCTGACTTGGAGAGGTCTGGAATAGCAGCAAAAGACAAGAAGCTGCAGAAAGGAGGAAGATAGCAAGGAGCCAAATGCAGTTGGCCTGAAGCTTTTTTTCATACCTTACTCATGTGTAATGAATCTGCATCATGCCACTGCAACTGCTGGCTCGTAAAGATCCAGTTCAGTGTTTCCCTTTTATTCACACTGATGATAATATGACTAATTGTAGTCTTCTTGCCCACTGAAAATTGAATGAAGGAGGAAATCTGCATACTGACTGAACATGCTGCCAGGGAGAATAATAAATGAAAATCAAAGGCCTGGCTCCCAGATGACTGGATGCAAAGGAATCTGTTTGCATGAGAATTCACACTTTCAATCACCACTGGAAATCTGCCGTGGGTAGCATTTTTCTGGTAAAAATGATCCAAGCATTTGATCTTCCTCAGAAGAAAATCTGTGATGTTCAAGAGAGCACAAAATCTCACCCTTCTCAAAGCGCCCAGGCAGCAAGGAGAGCCCGGCTTTGCATGCGTGAATTCCACATGCACCATCCCTCAGTATCAGCCTGATTTATGTGATGCCTCCCTGAGAAAGAGATAATTATGTAGATTGGGATTATTTATTTACACAGCCCTGTCACATATGGAATGGAGCTGGAGCCCCTGATCTGCTCGGATTCCCTGGCACGGCTGATGTCAAGGTTCCCTGTCAGAAGGGATTGAGCGTGTGCCTGTCATGCCACCTCTCTCTGGAAGTGAAGGACATTACTAAGGCATGAATCACCCACATCAGGGCAATGTCTGTCCCAGAAGTCTGCTCAGCTCCCAGCCACGGTGCTCTGCTCTTGTTGATCACAGCAGCAGCAGCAGTGGTTTTATGGGAGCGCAGCTCCTGCAGCAGCAGCAGCACTGTGGATGTGCTGGAGGTGCATCATGCCAGCCCAAGGAGCCTGACAGCAGCCTGGTGTTTGCCTGGTATCCCAGGAGAAATGCAGAATAAAGCAATAGCACAGCTCAGATGAGGTTTCACAACGAAATTGCAGGAGCCATGCCCGTACCTCACTGCCACCTCCTAAAAGCAACGTGAGCAAACGCTGGTGCTGTATTTTTCCATCTAGACTTGTTTCTCAAGTGCTACTCTGCTTTTGTCAAAAGGGCACATCAATAGCCTTCCCAAAAACCCTCTGGAGGCACCTTCCTGATGGAATGATCCATGTCTTTCCATGGAATGGTTCAGAGGTGAAGAGGGCACCTCATTTGTGACTCTACAGGATTTCCCCATTAGCACCATTGCACCAGAGTTACCAACTTCTCTACTTCTGAAGAATCAGGGAGCCAGCTAGAGGTGAAAGTCCTCATCCAACAAAATTCAATGATTTTTTATCTTGAATAGGAAAGGTGCTCTATAGTGAGACTTGGGTCATTATCTTCACACCCTCCCCGTACCTTTGCCCATCATGCTGGGCAGAGCAGCTACCAGGCTGTTGTGGTTTGTGATGCTCACAACCAGCTTTTTGTGATTTTGACATGCAGGTTTATTGGATTGCAGACTGGCCTGGATGCTCCCTTCCACTTTTCTGTTCATTATGCAAGAAGACCTCTCTTTAACTCTTTAGATCAGCTCTCTCTCCTTCTGGCATCACTGGAGCAGAGCCAAGGGGGCAGAGTTGAGGTGACAGTCTGAACTTACATATTGAACACAAGTCACATGAGTCAGTGAATCATTTGCTCCTACAGGGGGCCCTGCACCTGCCAGAGAGGAATAATTAAATTATCAAGTGTCCAGAGAGCTACAGAGCCAGAGGACACTGGATATGTTTGAGGTGATGGAGCAGCCTCCTTTACAAAGTGTCTGACTGTTAGATTCCTCATTAGCTTTGCTTCTCTCCCATCAGCCCCACAACTCAGTGAAGCAAAAGGGTCAAAAGCAGAGCAAGAGCAAGGCTGAAGCACAAGAATCCCAACAGGGAAGAGGTGTTGATCTCAGATACAACCTGCCTGCACTCAGAAGGACAACTTCACCTTGGGAGCTGGGCTCTGCATCCATGGAGCTGCCTCCCCATGCCCTGGGGTGCTCACTGCCCCTGAGCATCCTTCCAGCCTGTTACTAATTTGGACCTGTCTCTTCAGCTCACTCAATTGCTGTGGGGTGAGATCAAAAAAAAAAAAAAAAAAAGAAGAAAAATAAATCTAGAAAGGAATGCCTTTTTTACTTGGTGCTGGCCAGTCAGGAATGGGACATCATTTGAACATACATTTTCCTGGAACAGGAAGAATTCCCTATTCTCTTCCCAGGCAGAAATGAGGGTGGGAAGAGGAGGATCACACTTTCTAATAGCTGAGGGTTCTCCTTTGGGCTTAAGGCCAGCACCAGGGCTATAATTAGGGTCAGAACATGGCCAGTGTGGGTAGCCACACGTGGAGGACAGGCTTCCATCCCCCAGAGAAAGCATCACCTCCCTGGCACCCTTCCAGTCATACTCCTTTCCCCTCACCGAGGGATTCCTGTCAGTTCCATGAAATTCTCATCGGGACAGATTTTGGACAGCCTGTTGTGACAAGATCCCTTTGAGTGCTGTGTGCCCAGAGCCACCAATGCTCCAGGTCAGGGCTGGCTCTGCCTCCTGCCTCCCTCCATCCTCCCTGGGTACAGAAACATTTCAGCCACCCATGGAAATAACAATGCAAACTCTCCTGGGAGCAGATGGGGCAAAACCATTCAGCTGCTGCAAAATCTATGCCTAAAACTAACTTACCTGAAGAGGGAAGTGCATAATTTATGATGGTTCCTGGCAGACTCAAAGAATGATTTTCAGTGAATGGGAAAAAAAGGTCATTTATTTCTCCATTGTTGTAGTATTTTAATTCACTATTTATCACCCCAAAAAAGTATTGTTTAGAAATTTGTGGTGCGATTCAATTCTATATTATATAAATATATTTGGTGTTATTTTGGAACCAGAGGACAGGAGCATTAATAAAAATTGTAAATGCTTTCAAAGACCTAAAATAAAATGTAGCCTTTCATTTTGGATGAAATCGAATATTTCAGATAGACCGAACTGAGTATTTCTAAAGGGGTTTCACCATCAGCTCCAAAAACATTATGTTAATTTATCAGCATAAGATTCTCCTTCATACTCAAAACAAAATGTCCCTTCCTACCATTCCTTGTTAGAGTCTTATCTTCCCCTTTCCATAAATGCCTAATTGAAAGAGGCATCAATTTGTTGGTAGCACAGCAGTTTGGAAAACAAGAAAAGCTATGAAACACTGATGCAGAAACAACCCTGCAGGAAGACTTTCTGAGCTGATACCACCACAGGATGGTAGAAAAATGGTGAATGTGCAATTAAAAAAAAAGGCATAAAATAAAGAAATCATTAAATAGCATGATAAAAATTCACAGAAAAAATAACCCCAAACTATGCAAGAGCTTTAAAAATTCAAAACATTTCAACTATATGCTTGGACCCAAGGGGATGTTCTAAGAAGAAATGCATTGGAATGGGACATTCAGAATGTCCCCATGAGAGCAATTCCACATTGCAGAACATTTTGTATTCTTTTGCCAGAATGCTGATTTGTATGTGACCTGTAGACTGAGCAGCAAAACTTTCACACCTCCTTTCATTTTATCCCAAGACAGGAGCGGATAGCAAGCTTGAATTGTTAGCTATATGGTTAACATATTTTATACAAAATATTCCTGTCCTCATGACTCTACATCATCCCAGTTCCATTAGCCTAAGCCACTTGTAATAAACTAATATGCAGAATGATTTCTAGGTACTAGCAGCTAAAGAAATAATAAGCAGTTCCTCTTTCTTTATTTCTTTCTCCCTCTCTTTCTTTCTTTCCCTCTCTAAATGACAGACAAACAGACATCCACCCTGGAATTTCCTCAGCATATCAAAGCAGGTCTCACCACAACTGGCAAGATGGCTACAGTACACAGGATATAATTGGATGGCTGCAGTATTCAGGATATAATTGTGCTTATGCATTGTGCAAATAGAAACTCTAGACTGATCTGGTCATCTGGAAAGGAGTTTTGTTGAGGTTTCTTTTCTCCACACTGAGAGCCTTGTCCTAAGCTCAGAGGACAGCCATAAAGGAGAGTCTCCGTGCAGGGTGCTCATGATGTTGATGCAGCTCCCAGAGGGTGTCATTGCCTTGTTCTCCAGGGCTGGATGAGCAACTGGATTATTTTATTTGTGGGTCAGCCCTGAAGTTCATCATAAGCCCTTATAACTGCACAGTTCTCTAGCCACGAGGGAAGGAATGATTTTCACTCTAACAGCCCTGGGCTGCAGCTGCGCTGAGAGCAAAGGCACTGGGAACGTGCAACCTAACAGGCAACAGCCACTCCCTCTGCCTCCCTCCCTGGAGATGGCACAAAGTCATCTTGGCAGGCTGGAGGCTGCTGCAAGCAAAGAACTATTTGTGTGAGCACTGCAGAGATCAGATGTCACGACCAAAATGCCAGGGGGAAGAGCGGACTGCATCCAAAGTGCCCAACCCAGCCATGGACCAGCTCTGGGATAACAACAGGGTGCTGCATGCTTCTTCTGAGCACAGGAAAAGCCCTGAGCAGCATCTCCCTGGTGTTCAGGTGCCTCTGGGCAGCCCTGTGTGCCTTGAGCCAAGCAGCATTGGTGCTTGCTGCTCCTTTGGCTGCTCTGCCGTGTCCCACCCCGATGACGCAGAATGCGCCAGGCAAGAGTGGAGAAGCATCATGGTTGCCTAGGCAATGCCTTTGCCATGGACAATAAATCAAACAAAAGACAATGCCTTGGGTTAGCAGCACCCAGGGGTCTGTGTAACTCTCCCCAGTGCAATATCTCCCTATGGAAAAGCCAGCTCCTTGCTCCACACATGGACACGTAGGCACTGCGCATTCCTTCAGCCTCTCAATGCGGGAAACTCCTCCTGCTCCCTCCATGTCACAAAGCACACAGGGAGAAGAAAACCCATCCAAAACCACATCCAACAGAGCTCACTCCTTCCTACCTCTTCACAACTGGCTGCCAAAGCGTGGGAGGAATCCAAGACCCTAAGAGACAAGGAGTTCAAGCCCCCGGCATTGTGAACCGCCGCAGTGAAAACTCCTATTTAAATGCCATGGGAAATAGTGTTATAGACAGAAAGGCAAACAAAAAGGCGGACAGCAGCCCAGCACCCCGATCGGAGCAGGTTTCTGTCAAAGGAAGGCACTGCGGGCTGGCACTCGCTGCGGGCAGGCAGCCACCGCCTGGCCAAGCGTGATGGCGTGGCTCGTTTTTCACTCTGACACCACTGCAGGCTCCACAAGGCTCCTTGACTCGCAAGGTGATCAGAATATTGAGTACGGTACTGCAGCAGCCAGCCTGGCACCCAGCACGGCAGAGGAGCCGCTCCCGCCCTCCCTCTCCGCCCCTTTCCCTCTCGCATGCGAGGGACGGAGGAAAAAGAAGGGAGAACAAAACAACGGGATTCCAACGCCCCCTCATACATCTTCGGGAATGGACCTTGGCTCCATTGTCTGTAGTCCTTCAACTCGTTTCTCAAAAGCCACAGTGCCCCTGGGTCCCGTCCCCCCTTTTTAACATGCATATTTCTGCCATGGGAGTGTAACCCGGCAGTAATTGCCATGATGGTCCTGCTGCAGGGGCACTGCGGTGCTCCTCTGCCTCTTGCTATGCAAATAAAATTCCTGGAAGGAGCAATAAGTCACTGTCCACCTCCCAGGGTGCAGCCCATGGCTTGGAACTGCTGCCAGGGTCAGCTCGTGTGGTGGGACCCAGCCTTGTCCTGCTCACACCATCCACCCCCAGACCCTCAGAACACATCTAGGAGATGGGAACAGCACTGGCAGCCTGATGTCCCACCTTAAACCTGAAGCCATTCCTAAGTGATACCAACAGAAACCCACAAAGGCTGGGTTTTAGTCAGGGAAATGCTGCAGACTTGAATCTCCACTTAATCCATTGCCACCAAACACACCTGATAGGAGCAGCATCTGTGAACTTGTGGCTTGCCATACTCCTACTGATCTGTGCTCTGCTGCATCTCCCCCAGCTCTGTCCTTGGGTCTCTTGGATAATTTCTCCTGTCCCATCTTCCCAGCTTCACTCCTGCCTGCATCTTTCCTGCAATGAGGAGTGAGTCATCAAAAACACCTTCAGAAAACTTCACTTTCACTCGTGAGCTTCTTTACCTCATCCAGCTGGGCAGGTTGCACACAGAACAAATTACTGTTATTTCTGAGAGCACTTAAGAGCTCATATCATGAATTGAGGGTGGGAGAGTCAGTCCTACAAGGGTTAAAGGGCCAACGGCATTGTTTCATTGTATATCTGAGATGCAGAAGCATCCCTTGTGATCAAACATCTACAGGATGATTAAGCATAGTCCCCATTCATCTTAGTTCTTTTTATTTATTTATTTAAATGAAATAAGATATCTCTGAAAAGCATTTAAATTCCCATAAATATTGTGGAGAAGGAAATTTCATGCTGCTATCTGACTGATTGGTTACATGCTTAGCAAAACCAGCAGAAACAGCACAGCTGAGGTGGGGTTCTCTCTCCCTCCCATTCGTGTTACTTCTTCTGGATAACTCCTTATTGATCAGCTGAATGACACAGCAGAAATTTCCATTTCAAATTAAAAAAAAGAAAATTCATTTGCTGATTCAGTTTTAGAAAATGTTTGCAATAGGTCTCAATGTCATAAAGGCACTGTTTCATTGACCAGATCTGACTCAAGAATACAAAACTAATGCATCCTGTTGTTATTCCTTCCAGTGGCAAATGAGTTTTGCAATAATTAAGCCAGGGAAAATAGATTATTGTTACAAATACCTGATAGCAGATATTCTGAACTCATAAATGTCTCTCTGATGTGAGATGGGGATTGACAACATAATCATCTCTCTTGCCACTCTGCCTTTCTGCAGGAAAAAGTGGATTTGTGTGCACTCCTGCTCTCCTTCTTCCCCCAGTCCTCCCCACCTTTGGAGCTGCTCAGGAGAGCTCATTGCTGCCTGTGGTGAATCAAAATGTGTTATCATTAGGCTGAACGTGTTACTGAGTTAATTAAATGTCACACTTTTGATAACATTAATTAGAAGCATTTCAGACTCATCTGAACACGCACCCATCACAAAACCTGAGGAATAAGTGCTGATGTTTTCATCTCAGTAGATTTTATTGATGGAAGCCCTTCATCCATTCATTCATTACTAATATTCAATACATTTTTTACTCTGTCAGGCAACAAGTACTTCTCTCTTTTTCATTCTGTACCAGACTGTAAAAAACACTTGTAGCACTCAGCTGTGGCCCATTTTGGAAGCTCAGGTTCCCAGGATGAGTTGGACCCATATTTCCAAGGCATGGTTTCAGCAAGTTGAAGTCTGCAGGTCAATGACAGCAACTTTAGGCTGTGCCTGTCCATGGCCTGAGAGCTTCAAAAAGTGATCGTGGAGGCAGATGTTGTCCAAGTTTGCACAGCTACATCCTTTCCCTACTTAGCATGAATCCCCCACACCTTGGATTTGAAATGAAAGTCCTAAACCAAAGCAAATCTCAGCTCAAAAAATCCACCCCTTACTAAGTATGGGCAAGGCAATTTTCCAAGCCAGGTACCACACTGCCCCTAAATTCCTGTATCACTGCAGACCTTTTCTCACACAAAATTGCATTTTCCTTTGGCCCATCAATCATCTCTTATTTCACCTCACCCACGGCAGGTTAATTCTCACCAGCACAGCCACCATCCCTGTCTCAGAAGCAATCTCAATAAACACAACCCCAAAACTTATTTGCCAGGCTTCACTTCAGGATGTCTCACGCTCCTTTGAGCCCCTGACACCGCTGTTTCCCTATTACAGATTGAAACAACACTTTGCCCCTTATCAGAAATGTATTTAGCCATTTATTACTGTGTAAGGGACATGAAATAGCAGCTGAAGGACATCTTTCACCACACAGGATATGTGGGCACTCTAAATGTGAACTCTTGGTAATTTGTTTACTGGTAACTGCTGGGCTGCCTCTCTATGCACTCCATTTAAATGAGGTTTTCCTTGGTTTTTGAAACCTGCCTGGATAAAGAACAGACACAAGTCACAACTCATTAAGTTTTTCAGTCTGTGAAACAAAAATAAGGATAGTAAAATTAGACAGAAACAACCTTCATTCTCTTCTCCATTCCAGCTGGCTGGAGCCTGAACTGCAATGCACACTGGCAGTGGATTTTTTTCACCAGAGCCCATCATCTTTTGTTTCTTCATCACCATGACATTGTTACTTGGTTGTGGACCCTTTGTACTCTGCTTTATTGCTTTGTCTCAAAGCTCTGTCATATGTCTGACACCTGAGGTGTCCCACAGCATCTTTCACTAGGCTTGACCTTGGCCTCAAAGAGATGTGGGGGAAATTGGTGTCCCTGAAAGCTCTGAAGGCAGAGGAAGAAAGAATAAAACCCTAAAGAGATGCTTATGGGAACTTTTATCAGGCAACTGTATAAAACACTCCATTTGCTATTAAAATGATAAACTGGAGTAGCTCCCAGAGATAAAGACTATGACAAAATTCTGTTATTAAGTGCTACAGCTTTGCTCTTGGCAGTGGCACACACCAAAAGCAGTGTAGCTGCAATGAGGAACAGAAGTAAATTTTCACTGAACTTGCTGCAAACAGGAACAAGAAAGCAATGCAGACAATAATACCACAAGTTCAGCAGATTCCTAAAACGTTTATATGAGATTTTAGATCACATGATGAGTTTGCAATAAACAGTGGCATAAAAGATGTTTCATTGTAAAAATGTAAAAAGTTAGAATTTTTGCATTATATTTGACAAAAATATAATGGGTGGGAGACCATCAGAAAGATTAATTCAGCTGAAAATACATCCAAACACTTGAGGATGAGGATTACATTGTTCCTACATGTCTTCAGAGCACCTCTGGCTCTAGAGAAAGATAAAAAGATCTTTTTCTTAAACAAGAGATAATTACCAGGGAAGGGACCTAAAAATTTAAATTCTTATCAGAGAAAGAATGGCCATAGGGGCCAAGTCAAACCAGCTTAGTGAAGTGTTTTGTGGCCAGCAGTTTTCATTAGGAAATTCTGAGAAAGAGTACAACAGCTTAACTCCTAACACGTGGGCTTATTTAAATTAAGAGAAGGAAGAACTTGTTAGGAAAAAATACTTACAACAAGTTTTTTTTTTAACCTAGAAAACACTAACTTTTTTCTAAAATCTTTTCGTTCATATATTCTATATCAGGACTAATTCATATATTTGAAATGAAGGAAAAAAGAACTCAAACAACAACTTGAAAGGAGGTCCATGCCTGAGGCTATAAATATATTCAAAGAATTAAAAGATAAAGTAGTACATACAACAAACATCAGATTTGCTATTTACAAGAGCAATTACCCATTAAAACAGTTTGTCTACAGCTTTGTGCAGGTTTCTCTCAGTCCTTAAAGCAAGTGGGGATGATCACACAAAGGTTATGGGTCTTGTGCAGATGTAATGGACTGCAAGTCTGCACTCTGTAAGCTGACAAGATGAAAGAGTTGAGAGGAAATGATTCATGATCACCTTCTAGCCTTAAAATATGAGATTCCCTGACCCTCTGCATTACAGGTTTTGTTATCTTCCTGTTTTCTGGGTGGAGTGGAGTCACCTGAGCCACAAAAACATCACAAGAAGGCAGTGATGTCTCAAAGTCACTGCACCGTGGCTTCCTCCTGGTTATTGCTTTTTGCTTTGGTGTTTCTGCAGGGACCAGCTGCTGCTTTGCTACTTTTCTCCACATTAGAGTAAAAACAATGAGGAATCTTTGGTGACTGCAAACTTCCTTTTGTTTTCAGTATAATGTGTTTTCCCGTAACTATTCTGCATTTAGAAATATCCCAGCATATCTGATGTTCTTTAGACAAACCAAAAACTGAGAACTAGGTCCAGCAAATCAGAGGGACAGCCTGGTGGCAGAGGTGTAAAAGGAGCAGTGAGGAATGATGGGCACTTCTGGTGGAGGAGGGTGAGCAGTAAATCCACAGCAGTCAGGATTAGGGCCAGTTTTAGTCAACATCACCTTGTTCAATGCATTTGGTGATGGGTTTAGGAGCTCTTCCTGCTCTTCCTTCAGTCTCCACAAAAAAAAAAAAAAATTGTGTTTGAAGTGAGAACATGAACAGCAAGCTGTGTCCTTCTTCTAAAAGGGTCCTGACACCTTTGCAAAAAGCCACAACTGGACTTTTCTGCTTCCCTCCAAGTTAGCTCTCCATTCTCAAAATGCTTGCACCAGTGGCTAGAGAAAGAGCAACTCTTCAAACACCAAGGAGTAAATAATGTTGTCAACATCAGCATCATTTAGCTGCTGGTAGAAGACAGATTTATAGAAGTAGCAAAAATTGCTGGCATTAAGTAATGTGACTGCAGGCTGGTTTTGTTTGTATTGTTTATGATCACAGAGCAGCCTTTCTCTGTGGGGCCTTATAGCAGAAGAGATGATCACAGTCCTCCAAAAAATATTGGATTCTCACCTTGGTAATACTCTGTCTCAGGAGAGGCAAATTCACAGGCCTCCAGCAGCTTTGTACTGAACAGGATTTGCAACAAAGGGGATTTTTAAAAGGGACTGAAAAGACAGTAGTGGCGTATGTTTGAGAGCGAGTGCAGGGAATGCTCTTGAATAAATGCAGGTAAGGAAGGTGTCAGTTCAAATGCAGTGGGGAGGACAAAGAAGGTGTTTCCCATAGCCTTCCTCCTGTCACCCAGGCACACTGGGTGACACTTTTTGACAGATCCTGCCCCACTGCCTGTCTTGTGTTCCTCATTCATACTAGGGCAGGGCAAAAATCAATGTTCAAAAGAAGATCATGCCAAACTCGACCCGTTTTTTCACCTCTCACCAGCCCTGCAGGGCCACAGCACCAGAAATGTTTGAAATCCCTGTGAAAATTGTAAGGGATTATTTGGCTCAGAGCACACTGTGCAGGAGTTGAGGCAGGAATTGCATGCAGCATGTGGAGCTAATGTTTTACCTGGCCAACACAGCCCAGATTTGTTTAGACCTAGGTTTACTGGAAAGTTCACAAACCTTTCAACAAGCCTGGCCCAAATCAGACTCCCACAGCAGAAACTGCCACTGCCCTCTCTGCTCTGGGTTATTTGAGGATCAGCCAGCCTTGGACTGGCACTGCCTGACTGAAAGCAGGGTTTAATTGGCACTTAAACACTTTTATGAAAGAGGAGACAATGACAACAATCAGGACAAGAAAAGGGTTGCCCTCTGAGGTGGCACAGTCCCCTCAGCATCAGTCATGGAAGATTCTGGGCCAAGACACAGCCACTGCTCACAGTGCTGGGGTTCCTGGCAGCTCAGAAAGGTAAGGGATGTGTCTGAAAGAAGAGACTGATGTGCTTGAGAAGCCTCATTTTGACATTGTCCTCCCATGCCTGTCCTGCTAAACCTTTTTTTTTTTTTTTGTATTGTTATTACAGTTCTTCACTGCCTCTCTCAAACAAATGGCAGGAAAGACAAATGTCCAAGCTGGTATCTGGAACCAGAAAAGATTCAGAATGGCAGTAATAGAAATGGATGTTCTCACATCCCTCAGCACAGATAGCAAGGAAACCTAAGCAAGCTGCTGCCATTACTGTCACCCTGTCAAGGCCAGACTCCACTGGTCAAGCTGCAAACACATTATTTGCACTGACAAATAGTGAGCTTGGGCAATAAGTTTCTCTGAAATCACCAGCATGATTCACAACAACTTCACAGTCTGGCCTCAGAAGATCAGTTGAAATGGCCTGTCCTATCCTTAATGTCTTCTGCAGCCTCTGAAAAAAAATAACTACAGGGAAATGGCCTTTCAAGAACACTTCCCAGCTGTACAAATACCTCCAATCTACTCTGACCTTCACTGAAATCTTCCTCTCAGGGAAGGAAAATGATATCTTTTAATTTTTTTCTAATGTTCTGGTTTATTGTTTTTGCTCCTTCTCATGCAATATAATTAAAATGATGTCCTCAGAGTTGGAGGATACTTAGAATAAACAGCTTCTGTGGAAGCTGAACAACTCAGCTATGGTGCTTAATCAACTGGAGATGATGTTTATTGCTGCATATGCTCTGCTGCTGTGAAAACTAGCCCTTAAATACTCAGTTTCCAAACAAGAGAAAATAAAAATCCAATAAGAGCAAGTTAAGGTCCTTGACACACTGTAGGGAAGTGAAGGCAAGAAAGAAGGATTGTCTCTTGCACAATAGGAATAGGCTTAGGTCAGTTAATGCATTGTAAAATGAATTACTAGTGATAGATGCACCACAGGACACATAAAATGCTGATATTCCTCCAATAAGTGTCCATGCATAGAGTTCCTTAAAGCTGCAAATTTCACTCTCATTCAGCTCTCCCAGCCTGGCTGCTCCAGACAAAAACCTGTGGGCTGCAACACAGCTCAGGAGCCTCCCCCTGGGCAGTCCCAAGAGGGCCATTCCAGGGGCTGAAGAACACATTTTAAATAAACATCAGGGGCAAAAGAGCAGCTGTTAGCAGCAGTGATAAATAATTGGGAAATATGCTGAGGGCCAAATGTTCAAGAGCCCTCAAGTACAAAATGAAGCTGTCACTGTAATGAGCCTCACATTTTGCAACCAGAACACCAGACAGGCAAAGAGTTGATGCCCAGATGCCTTAAGTGTAGAGAATCCTTTGCCTCTGAACCTTCTGGGGTCCTCCCTGTTGTGTACAAACAATGCAGTGTAATTTCCTGAGCTCCTTGGATTAGTCAGGATTACACAAAGCCATCAGTGCTGCTGTGGGCAAAGCACCTGGCTGCAGGGAGGAGGGCAAGGAAGGGTCCCTGGAGCACAGAACTGCAGAGCTGCCACCAGGACCAGCACCAGGGCTGTGTTCCTCTCCCAGGGCACCTTCTGAGCCATTCAGTTAAAGCATCTCTGAATCAGTAGCTCAGTTCTGAGCATGCCAAGACTGCCTGGAAAAATCCTGCAAGGCTCACCTGATCCACCAGCCCAGCAAGGCTCCTGTATAACCAGCCAAGTTTTATTGCTTGTATCATCCCAGTTCTTATTTCTGTCCTCTTATATATTTCTGTAGGAGCCCTTTAGCTGAATAAATTACATTATTAACAGCACTAATAGCAACAAAGTGAGTGATTGGTAGGAATTTCATTTGCCTTGCTAGAAATTACAGTTAGAGATGTGTTTTAAATGTTGATAAATACAAGCAGAAGACTTCTCTGCTTCACTGGAGAAATAGATTCTTCCATTGCCTCCTCTTGTGACTGAGAGTGAAATATTGCAAAATTATTTCTCTCTGCAATTTGCAGCCCAGTCCATGCACCTTGTCTCTTCCTTCAGCTTTGAAATAAAAGCATAAAGCTTTTGTACTTTGACTTATCTCAACTCTACCAAGCTCCTGCATACCTAGATATAGTGACCCACTGTAAATCCTCTGGAGCAAATTGTTCTGCATTAGAAAAATATAATACAAAGCAAAAAAGAACATTTGATACCTTTGGATCAAATACCTTTGGGAGGAATTAAATATATATATATATATAAAATTATATATATATATATATATATGTATGTGTATGTATATATATAAAATTTAAAAATAAATATATATTTTTTAATCACCTGGTTAAGGATTGACTTTATATTGTGTAAGGCACAATATAAACCTGCCAGAAGAATCACAGCAATAATAATCAGATTTGATTTTCCCTAGCTGTGTGAAGGAACCAGTGCAGTCCTTCAAAAATCACACACACAAAAAAAATAAAATAGTGGAACATTCTTAAGGACTCAGGCATTAAGGAGAAGTAATAGTTTTGTATTAGGAACACACACACAGACACACCTTATCTTCTTTCTTCTTCCCTTTTTTTAATAAGACAAATAAAGAGAAGTGAAAAAACCTGCTTGAGACCAAAACTCAGCACTCACACAAGGTGAAAAGTATCTGTATAACATGAAAAGAAGCAGCAGCATCAAACTGTCTGCAGCTTTTTTACTAAACCACCTAAAACATGGCAGAAAATGGTTTCTCTTTGTTTCCTTCCTTTTTATTTTTTAGAATTCATTAAAATCCTCTTTGTGTCCTGTCATATTCGAGGGTTCTGTAAGTCAGGAAATGTATAGGCAGGCATGATTTTGGGACAGACACCTCTCAGGCAGAGCAAAGCGAGCTCCCAGACAGCGCTTTCTGAACTTGTCAGCAGAAACATTTGCAGCGGAAATTTTATTCCAAGAGCTGTCTGCATTCAATTAGGGAGCAGAGGCAGAGCTGGGAGAGCTGAGGCCAGGAATGCAGCCCAATATTTTCGGCACTAAATAGACAATGAGGCAGACTCGAGCACCAAAACAGTAAACAGTTTGTGAACCACAAATAACCACAAGGGCAACGTGATTGTTTGTGGATAAATCATGACTGAGAGCTTGCACCAACAGCAAGGCAGAGATCTCTGCTCCTGAAAAATAACACAAAAAAATTTATTCCTCTCCCAAGCATCCTTGTCCTGCCAACCCAAACAAGTTTCCCACTGCATATTATTTAAACTGGGAGTGCCAGAGGCTGTAAGGAATAGAGTTCTCTGACTCCCATCCATCAGCTCATGTAAGCACAGGAATGTATTTAACCAATTTGAGTGATCACAGGGGACTGGTCCATCAGACCCTCAAGACTGAGCCTCCTATGAGTTTTTATTTTGAGTCACATCCTGGTCCTGGTGGATGAAGCTGGAAATACCCCAGCAGCTCTGATACTGGGTTTTCATTGGCTTTTTTAGACATCAAAACTCCCTGACATATCTGAAGTGCTGCCTTCCCAAAAAAAATCACTGCCACCACAATATTGTGCTGTAATCCCCTGGGATGTCCACCACAAGTGAAAATCCATTCCAAGAATTTTCACTGGGACATGAAAGAGTTCCCCCCATGCTCCTTCACCTCCAGGCAGGCACTGAAGAACTCTGAGCAGGATTTTGTGTGGAATGAAAGGAGAAAAAGATGTAAAAAGCCTGATGGTTCTCTCTGAGGAAGAGTCACATAGGAAAACAAAGGACATGAAATAATAGACAAGAGAGAGAAATTATAAGAGAAAAAGGCTTTATGATCCTAATAACAAAAGTTCATAATCCACCTAGTCTTTTGTTCTGGCTCAGAAGGACATTTCCCCTGAGGGACATCCATCAGGAAAAAAAAAAATGCAGAAACAGAAAGTGAGGGGGAAAATTACTGAAGAATAAGGAAAACAAAACCTCCTTTTGGTCTGCAGTTTTCAGCAGAACACATTTCACAAGCTTGTTACTAATTGTCATAGTATCAGGAAGCATTTTGGAAATGTTTTTCAGTGAACAGCACCCTCTCTTCTGACCAATCTTCTGTAAATCCCATGGGTTCTGCAGCACTCCCATGGCCAGCAAGCTACTGTAAACCTTGGCATTCCCTTTAGTGTCCACTTGCATCTCTCCAGCAAACTAATATCAAAGTTTTCCAGCAAGGATGGGGTCAAACCCACTCAACTTTTCAACTATAATGTCATATTTTCCTCAGACAAGTTATCCATTTTCTGTTATCCATGCCAAACACACACATCCCTGTTCTTAGAAACCAGCCTGATTGCACTTGAACTTTACCACCCAACAGGATGGCAGGTTTGTAACTACTGGAGGTTTTGGCCAGAGGCTTGGAAATTACATCTGTGGTAACCACCAAAAGGTCCTGCATGTCTGGAAGGTTTATAAGCAATTCACAGACTTTTTACACAACTGCTCTACTCAGCCTTTCCCTCTCATCTCTTTCAAACTGCTTTACCTCAGTTCCTCAAAGCTGTGCTAAATAGGTGCCTTCTGAGGCTTTTTGCTTGAGAGCTGATTTCCCTGAAGATTTCTCCATGTGAAAGCCAGACACTCCCCTCTGAGCATCCCAATTCCACTGACAGGGCACACAACCCACCCACCATGCCCTGCTGCTGGCAGGAGCCCTGAGAACCAACTGAGTGTGTCATTCAGAGGGACTTGAAAGTGGAAGGAGTGCTGTACAAGCCAACACCTTTGGCCAGTAGCCACAGCCAGCTGAAGCACACCAATGCTGCCTCTACTGCTGAGAGATCCTCTGTTTATCCTCAGGGCCACAGGCAGCTGAAGAGGCCAAAAGTGAAATGACCTAAGACAGCCATGCCTGCGTTTTGTCAATATTGGCTTTTCCATGTTGGCTTTTGTTCAGGTGCAGTGGTTGGATGGAAAGGTTTGAAGAGACACACAGAGAATGAAATTAATTTTCTCAATGAAAGCCTGGCTCTGTTGAAGTTGCTGGGAATTTTGAAATTAAATTAATTGGGGCCAGGATTTTGCTTTTCAATTTCAAACATGAGCCAGGTATGTCAGCGTGTCTTCTGCATTCCCTTCAGTGTGTCTAAAGATGGACAAGGCAGTGAAAGATTTAATGCCTGGTTCATATAGACAGACACACATCTGAGTGCTCCTGCAATCCCCCCAACCTGCCTGATGCAAACGCAAAGAATTTGACTCACAACTGCATAAACTTAATGCAAATTGCATTAAAAGATAAAATTCTACAATAGGGATATTAACTTGTTGTTTAAAGATGCCAGTGCAAAGCTGTGCACAAGCTCTGATTGCTTATTAAATTTTAATAAAATTATGCTACTTAAAATGCTGCCTCAAGCCCTCTGAAATTCCTGCCTTCAGCCCCACCTGCTCTGATCTGTGTCCTACCCCAAATCAGCCCCTGATGCAGTTCTAGTAAGGACCACAAGGCATGATGAGCACATTCTGATTCGTGATTGCAGCTAAAATGAGAATATTATGGGCTGTCAAGCCTTGTTAATTTTCTCAGGATGCTGAAGAAAGGAGAGAAGTGAGGTCAGAGTTTTCAAAAGTCTCTGAGGAATGGGAGCACAGCATCCTCTGCGGTCGCTGCAAGTGCAGTCCAGGACTGCATTCCTGGATCATGAACTCCAACAGTCCAGCTGCCCTGAATGGCACCAGCTGACATCTTCTCCCCCTGATGAGCCCTTCAATACTTCACTTCAGTATTCAGTGTGTGGATTCACATAATGATGATGGCCAGAATCGTCTGGGACTTACACTGAGCCCTAAAAGATGCAATCATCTCACTTAATGTAGTCATCCAATTTCAGCTCAAACCTTTCTCCTCAACCTGCCAGTCAAAAAGAGCCCCTGCACCTCTATCCAGAAGGATCACATCCAGAAGAATCATGTTGGAGTGGGAACATGCCCATGGCATTGATTTTCTCCCTCCCACAATGCACTTGCTCAGACCCTCTGATCCAACTAAATTTAACAAATGCTTCAGGGCACAACTGGTGCCAGCAAAAGAGGCCCATCAGCTATAAATGTTCTTGGGAATTCACACTCCTGCTTATTCACTAATTGCACAGCTGGATCCAACCCAGAGATGTTTCCACCACAACTCAGAGAGCCAGTAAAGCCTGATGTTTTCCAACTGGATTTTGGATGCATGATCCATGACTTCCAAAGACACAGTGGGGAAAGAAAAGTCTGCCTGATTTTGGTACCAGCAATCCCTGGTTTTATCAGGGAATGAGCATGGTGAGGAACAGGAGGGAGGCAGGACTGGCTGGTTGGAGCCAGTGTCAGGAGCACCCACAGCTGGACATGCTCCTCTCCCAGCTTCGCTCTCTGACAGCAGCACAGTCTGCCTCGTGAATCTGACACAACTCTGTTCCAAGCTGTTCCTTCACATGGATTCATCTCCAGCCCTCAGTTTGCAGTCCCTTGTCTTTGTCCACAGGTGCTTATTTCACCAGAGAAAGGGTAAATTCGCTGCTTATAGGACTGCAAATGTGAGCATCAGGTGAATTAGTAAACTGGCTCTACATGAGCGAACTAATCAAACATATACTGAAGTCTTAGAAAGGCAACATCATGCTGAGGACTCCAAGATGTCACCTGAACTGTTCTCTGTTGGCAAAATCTCTTAAAACTGAAGATTTCTTCTCCACGGAATGAGAATGTCAGTAATGTTAGAAAAAGGAAAATCTAAGGATCCATTCAATGGACTGCAATGAAGAGGAGCCAAGTGCAATCACTGTGATTGCACAAACTCCATCTTTGCCTCCTCAGAAAAAGCACTTAGAGATGAAAATATCCACAAGGATACGTATTTTTATCCATGGAGCAAAGCACAGCTCTACACAGAGAGCCACAAAACAAACAGAGCATTGAATCCCTACCTGAGAATGCAACACCACACCCAAATGCAAGCTCATGACTTTGCTGCCAAAATTGTTTCATGTTCTGCTGTCTTTGCAGAGGAGGAAGGAGGGAATGGTGTTGCTAGAGCAGCACAGACTGTGCTCCCAGAAAATCCATGCAACAGTGAATGGAGAGCAGGAATGAAAGGAAAACCCATAAAACATTGTGCTCACAGGGGTCTTGGTCCTGCCCCCAAAAGTGTAAAAGGGGCCTGCAATGAGTATGAGGGAGGACTTCTCAGAGCAGTCACCTTCCAGCAGCAAAGGGACACAAACCTCTGCTGAAAGATATTTTTTAAAACCATAAGAAAGACCATAAAAACTGCAGCAGGGGAATGCTGCAAGAGGCGTGCAAGAAAAGGAATTTGTACAGTCTCAGGGTACATTTTGTCTGCTTTAGACCTTTCCAAAAAGGAGAACAAGACATTAATCTAATTTATTCAGCCAGTTATATGAGGTTTATGCCTTCTTCATATCACCAGCCTGGCATAAAGCAACTCGAAGTGCGCAGGTAAATCAATCCCATAATTTCCATTTTAGCTTTAACAAGTGATTTTACTGTTTCTAGGTGCTAAACATGTGTATCTGATGACTGCAATAGACATTATGCAGCGATGCATCCTGAATAGATACATGAATATTAAAGGTTGCTCTGTTCTGACAGCTCACTCTGGAGTTTGCCTTATGCTGGCAGAGAGTTTCAGCTCTTCTTACATGTAACTTGCATTTCACTGTAAGCTCCCTCCCTCCTTTTGACAGGGCGCCCTTGCAGATGGTAATTTCCTTAGTAGGGAAGAGGAGACTCACAATTCAACTCAGATTGGGTAAACTATGGCAAGACATTTTTGCAGAGCATAAATATGTATCACCAGATCTAAAGCTGAGGCCCCACTCTTGTGGTATGTTGTGAAAAATATGGGTGAATGTTAGTGATGTCTTCTTGGCCACAGGAGTGTGATACTGGTACCAAGGAAGCTGAAATCAGGGGTGTTCAGGAGTCCAGCACAGAGAGATTGGCAGAGAAAATACAATATAATGACAGAAAAGAATCTGTTGTGGTGTTCTGTAGGCAATATCATAATAGTCAGAGTGGGTGGAATGGTCAAAGCAAGTAACTCAATGACATGAACTATAAAATAGCATTAATTTTATCTGCACACAATTACATCAACACTCTTCAAACAGTGGACTCATCTGACTCCAGACTGCAAGAAAATTCCGCTTGTATTTCTTGTCTGGCATTTGTTGTCTTCCACATTCTTTCAGAGAGCATCTCATTATTATTATTATTATTCTGCCAATTCTCCTGGGAATCACTGCACCCCCAGTCCACCACAGTGCTTCATGAACAGCACAGCCTGCAAACCACAGCTGTCTTCCCTCCACAGACCTCCAAATAACACATTGTTCTTTGATTCAAGTTATAAATGCTTCCAGTTTACCTCACATGAAGATGTATACAGGGACATAAAGTCAGCACCACACAAGGCACAGCTGCACATGGTGAGATAAAGCCCTGCTCTTCTTTTACCACCAAGTCTGAGCATAGATGGATGTATTTAATAAATTAATGAACTAGAAGAGATGAGTGGGGGGACAGAGGAGAGCCCAACCTCTGCCAGCTCATTTCTCATCCATCACACAGACAATTGTCCTGAGTGCAGATTTATCCACAGCCCCCCTCTCCAGCATTTCCTCCAACCATCCTGGCAGCAAATCTGCTCTCCACACTACAATTAAATCCTGGATTCTTTTAGAGGAGTGCAGAGACATGGAAACAGGTACAGATGAACATGGGCTGCTGCCTGCCCTGCTTTCCCTGCTGAAGGAGGCAAAGGTCCTCTCCATCCTAAGTGCTGGATTTGTCCCTATGGCAGCATGGTGGGGACATGTGATCCCTGTCACTCTGCCACCACACCAGGGACCCTCCCTCCTGCTCAATCCATGGGGATAGAAAGCTCCCAGGCAACTCTGAAAGAGATTTGCTCATGGCAGTACCAGGGACTCACCTTCTTTACCCTGGGGGAATTTTCAGTCTTTTCAGGCAAAGCCACCAGTACAAAATTCCCAAGATGAGCTCCACGGTGTATTTAAAATTTTGGTTCTCAGTAATGTGCAAGAAATGCAGCCTATCTTTCCTGAGCTCGTGGCACTGTCTCTCTAGAGATGAGCATGAATTTCCTGAGATATTATGAGTAAATCCATTAATTGTTTCAGAAGCTGGAATTAATTAAAATACAGCCCTTAAAAGAAACTTAGCGTCTGCGTGTGCTGTCTTTGTTCTGGATGATCTTAGGAGTGAAATAACAGACTCACAGATTTTCAATGTAATGAGCCTTAATTGGAATCTTTTACATTAGAAGAAAACCTGTAATTAAGGCAGGTTATTAATGATTATATACCTAATTATAACAACTAGATAAGCTATCATTAGACTCAAGCTAACTTTTCTGGGAGGGTCTGAGATAGGAGAGGTAACCCAGGAGTGATCACAGAGTGAGCTCTGCAGTCACAGCTCTGCTGCAGAGGGGAGCAGGCTGCAGAGATCACTGCTGGCTGATGTGCAGCACAGCTGGGGCTGTGGAGAGCATCCTGCAGTGCTGCTCCTCACCCTGGCTACCTCTGGATTCCCTCTTTGCCTGGATATGTGGTGCTCCCCCCATTATTTTGGTAGCTGCAGCTCAAACCCTCCCCAAGCTCTCTTCAGGGGAGTTTTCAGGCTGGTACTGAAACCCCTGCAATTCCCATGGACACACAAGTGGCCCAGGGAGTGTCACTTGGTGTTTTCCACTTGGTTTGTTTCTGTTGAGTCACTCGTTTAACAAAGCTTGGTGATCTCTTTGTTGAGGTTGGCATCCCTCATTTGTGTTCTGCTGAGAGGAGAGGTCAGGACAGGTCACAGGGATCCTCCCCAGAGGAAGCCACAGGAAGCTCAAAGATGGGAGTGAATTTATGAAAACTTCTCTGGAAACAGGGTCACAATGAGGCACCTCTGCAGCAGCACTTGGAGGGCACAGTGGAACCAGTGCTTTGTGATGGCCCAGGGAAACAGAAAATCTCTGTATGGCTTCCCTGGAACTAAAGCAAACAACCAAACCCTGAACTTAAAATTCAGAGCACGTAAATTCTTCAGTAGTGGCAGAATTTAAAACTCTTATTCCCTTCAGGGGATTTTTTTCATTTTAAACACAAGCAAACAAATTTAGCAAAAACTTTTCAATTAAATCTTAGGACAGATCCCCAAACCTCAGAGCACCTGTCTGATTTTCCATTTAACAGTGGCAGTGAACGAAGTACTCACAAGAAGAATGGCCAAATAGCAGATTAAAGGACACATTTTTGGGTAGGTGTCCTGGGCCATGGCAGAGGCGCAGAGGAGATGCTGCAGCTGCATCCTGATCAAGAGTCCTCAACATACTGGAACCTCATATCACTCCAGGCTGAATTATGGCTAAGAATGGGCAACTGTTAATCTCTTTGGGAGCTCCTTTTTTGGTCAGTACTTCATGAAAATTATAGCCTTTTTTTTTTTAAGCTGACTTTTGAAGAAGTTTGCATCCCTAACTCAGGTTACAGAGTCCCTGTATGGTGCAGTTCAGTTTCAGGGTTCACTGTGTTGTATTTACAACCAACCAGATGGAGAGAGCCTTGCTTCACTGGGATAAAGCTCTGTCCTTTTCCCAGATGGACACTTCTCCCCCTCTGCCTCACACTCCACTTCCCAATTCAAGAAAAGCACCAGGAGGGGATGATCAAGAAATTCCCTTAAAAACAGGCCCCTAAAACTTCAATGAGGGCACACCCTGAAAGGGCTTTTGCAAGGTAAATTGGCCTCAGGTCCCTTGGTCTCCAGTACTAAAGAGCTGTGAAACATAAAGAAAAATCATTTTTCCCTCAGGAGAAACAGGGTAGGCTGTTCTGTGTTGAAACAGCAGCACTGTGGGCTTAAACAAACACCCAGCCAGCAGCAGCACACACACACCAAACAGTATTTTACCATGTCTCTCTGGGTTGTGTAAATCTGCCATACATTTCCAACAGGCCTCAGCAAACACCTTGGTTAAATGGATGGGAAAAGCCACACATCACTCGATGTGCTTTGCTCCTGGCTTGCAGGACCTCTTTTCTGCCAAAACAGAGCATCATTTTCTACAGCAGCTCTAGTGCACAAGACAGCCTGCAGGTTTCTATGACAGCTGCAGACACTGTTACAGGCTCAGCCATAAAGCACACAGCCCTAGGCTGTGCAGTCAGGGTTAGCCAGGGTACAAAAATGCTTTTTTCCTTGCTAGCAAACAGCAGAAAAGCTCTCCCTGTAACAGCCTGTCTGCCTGGCCATGTGTGGCCACAGGGGCTGCAGGCTGAGCCCCAAAGCAGGTGAAGTCAGTAGTAAAGGTAGCAATCTGCCATCACAGCCAGATTACACCCAGGGGGATTCTATCAAAGTCCAGGTCTGTGTCTCCCCAGTGCAGAACACTCTGCCGTGGTTTTTCTCATCCTTCTTGGCCTCTTTATCTCACCTGGGCTCCTGCAGTGTTGGAGTGGAAAGTGACAAAAACATGAGCTGCCTCTACAGACACCAACATTCAGATCCCAATCAGGAGCTGGATGAAATAAATTTGAAGCACTTCACTGGCACTTGACCTCAGCCCACAGTGGGTGAGGATGTGCCTCCAGGATGTGCTGAGGGAGGGTTTCAGCAGGAGAGATGCTCTCCATGTTTGTCTGCCTGTATCAGCTTCCCTCACATCCCATTTTCACAGGCACGTCTCTGGTGCATAAACACAACCCCTAAACCTCAGAGATAAAGCTTCCCTTCTCAGGTGCTTTCATCATTCCCAATCCCTTTAGGAAGAAGCATGAAGGATTCATTTTACCCATCAATTTGGATTACATCCTCCTTTTATCAGCATCTTTTCCTGAACGACTTTGGCCATTCACTTTGCAGGTCTGCTCAGGTACTGAGCTTGCCTCACTGAAAACTTCAAAACATTGTTGAGAGGAAGGAAAAATCACCAGTTATGTGTGCTGGACTATTGCAAGGGACTCATCAATTATGCAGGTTTTGGAATACGTTAAGCTACCCACGGCTGTTTGATAGCTGGGTGATATGATTTATGGGAACAGCCAAGATTCAATTACTGATTTCCCATAAATTATCTATATAGCCCTTTCATCCTATGCCAGGTTATGAAGGGCTCTGATGAACAGAGGGACCAAAGACGGGGTTCTCTGACCATGAAACGAACTGGGATTTTCAAAGAGAAATCAAAAGGAAAGAAACAACAAGTGAAGTAGCACCTGTGGGAGGTGTCAGACTTCAGATTCATGAAATTGGACTGTCATTTCCAGGCAGGAGCAGGAACATTTAGTACAGATGCACTGATCAAGCCAGTCTTCAGACTATCTGTCTATTTGTCCTTGACTCCTTATCATGTGCTGTGGGAGAGGCAGATATGGCTGGAAGGAAATAACACTTTTTGCTGCATCTTACAAACCTGTAAATATTATTGACAGGAATCATTTAATAAGTGCCTGAGAAATTTTAGATACAAGAACTGACTTTAGCAAGGGTTTTTTTCAGAATAGAGAAAGCAGAACTAGCCCTTAGGAATAACAACACCAATTTAAGAGAGGCTAGCATTGCAGAGGAGTGAAATGACTGTCAATCTTCTATGAGGCAATACTGACCATAAAATCCCAGCTTATCTTGGGTTTAGGAAGCATTTGGGAATCTCACTCAGAAGCTGCAAATGAAATGTGAGCAGAGGGGGAAGGAGCTGCAGGAGCAAACCTTCTTGTCACCCCACCAAGCCAATGGTCCTGGCCAGGGCTCTTTCCTCTCAGCTATTCAAGGACATCACAATGCTGCTGTTTATATTTGTTTTCCTTTGACTTTTCCAGTCAGCCTGAAAGGCAGCAAGCCCAGTCTCTGTTATCACCACTCTCATTTCAAATCTGAGGTTTGTAACCTGGTCTATGGCAGCTGAAAGGACAAAACTGCCTAATGAGAGATTAAACACACCATCCAGAGGAGAGGAAAACAATCCTTCCACCATCCTTTGAAAAACTGAAAGAGGAAATAAAGGCAGACAAAAGAAGCCAAACAGGAGGCTCCAGTAGGACTTCTCTGTGCTCTTGGGGGTTATAGGCAATAATCTTTGCCTCCCTCTATAGCTACAGGGGAAAAACAGCTCTCAAATCAGGACAACTGCACATGAAGCCTGGGCTCCTGGGTGGGGCACACGGCTGCATTCCCTAAATTAGGATGCTTGATTTCTCCCTGTTGTCACCACTGACTTTTCTCCCACCAAAGAAATGTCACACTAATCCTCATCAGGAGTGCACTGTACCTAACAAGTTATGGACAGGGAAGGAAGAAGAGCACTGAAAAATATTTTTAATAGGGATTTTAAGTTTTCTAGCTCTCATCTTATTTCCTCTGGATTTGTCTTTTCTCCCCTTCTTTTTTTAATTTTGTACCACTCTGTGCCACCCCCTCCCATTTTCACAAGTGAGTGGGAAGAGAAGACTGAAACAAGCAGAGTTGTTTGTCTGCTTGTTTTAAAATAACAGAGTGAAAATTAATGTGGTTCCTTCTTTGAGAAGCAAAAGCTCAGTCTGGGGCACTGCTATAATGGAGCAGCTGAGGGAAATGGATTCTATTAGCCTGGTTACAATCCCTTTACTTAGGGCTGGCTGTTACAGACCTCTCCCCTTAATTGTGCAACCTCCTCTACACACAAATAACAGGTGAGGCCCTAATGATGGGTTGTTCCACGCCAGAGCACTCAGCTGGCAAAGTGATTCTCACAGAAAATTGTCTCTGCTCACCTGAGCAAACCCTGCAAGGTGCTCAGGGAGCCAGGCTGCTGCTGTACACCAGGGATGCAGCAGCCACTGCAGGGATTGCTCTTGGCACTGCAATGGGAACAGCCCATCACCATCCACACCAGTGAGGAACAAACCTGCCCCAAAAGAGGCTCTGCTCTCTGGGAAAGGACACAGAAGGTTTAAACTGTGGCAAACTCTCATCTGGACTCCAGCAGCTTCAACACCACAGGGCCCATGAGGTACAAGCTGCAGAGAGACGTGAGCAGTGGTCGGAGTCACTGGGATATAGCAAAGAAGAGAGGCTGTGTGTTTTGGATGCACAGGAATTGTCCTGAGGAGCTTTTTACTAACTGAGGAGACTCTAGCCAGCACACCACAATGATTAAGAAAGGTCCAGGGTTTGCTGATCCAGCACCCCAGTTCTCCCAGGGGAACAGCATACAGCAGTGGAGCCCTTCCTTGGGGTGACCAGTCCATGGACTGCTTGAATCTCCCTTATTTGCCAGCCCTTTGTTTTCTTCCTGTAAATGTCTGAAATGATTAATTTAAGATTTAAAGACCAAAGTTACTGTAGTGTGCCCAAAATAATAAACGTCAGAGATTTTCAATTCCCCTAAATGCAGAAGTACTGGATCCCGTTTCTGGAATGCGTCACACAGAACCATTACCCCATTCATTACCACAAGGTCAGCACATTCTCTGGTGCCTCTTCATGACTGCACAATGAACAAGCACTGCCTCTGCTGTGGGCAGGCTCCAGTTGTGGATGGACAGACAGACTCTGGCTACCCAAAATTATCAGTACTGGGCTTTGGGGATAAGCATGTGTGGGTAGGACAGGAGAGGAGGACAAGGAAGACTAAGCTGCCTGTGTAATGAGCCTAAACAACAAACAAAAAACCTCACTGCTCTGGGGAGATGTGTAAAAAAAACCTGAACTCCACCAAAGAACAGCTCTATAAACAGAAAATGAAAGATTGCTTTCATCCACAAAAGATTTCAAGAAATTGGAGGGAGGGAACAGTGGGAAACAAAATAGCAGGGAAAACTGAAAAAGAGAGTTCAGGCCAGGTCTAGTCCCCATCTGTTCACACCTCCCACCATCACAGCCCACATCTGCTGCCAGCTATACCATGGTGGGCTCTTGATGCGAAAAATATTTGAGCTCCTTCCTCAAATCCACCACAGCCCCTCCTACAAGGAAGAATTTGCTGGACAAAGGTGGGAAGGAGATGGGGAGAGGCACAGTCTCACCCTGAGCCCCAGACATTCCTCCAGACTCTTCCCAGGTTTGGGTGCATCAATCCAGTGAACCAATCCATGCCATCCTCGCCACTTCTGTCCAAGCTTTGTCTGCTTCTGTCTGACCCCATTTCTGCAAAGATTCTCAAGATCTTTGTGTGATTCCCTAGGCCCCACCTGCAATATTGACCTCAAATATGTAAAATGCCCACTCTCTACTCCTGCCCTTGCTTCTCCCAAATTTCTCTGAGCTTTCCTCTGCGTGCCTTTCATTTTCAAAGATTCTAGAGGTAATATTTTATTGTAATGGGTTTTATTATGATGATGTACAACACCCTTAAGTGCTTTGGTGAAGGAAGAAAGAAAGGTTGTGCTATAAATAAAATTCTCATCTGCAGTCAGAGGCACACAGGTGATGGATGTGTGGGGGTGACTGCACACATGTTCCCACTGGCCAGCCCTGTTCTGGGTGGGAGCTGCTCTGGAAGGAACCAGGGTCACAGGGAAGAGGAGGCATTTGGCAGAGGTTTCCTTCCACAAAGAGTGAGCCAGCTAGTCTGGGAGCCAGCAAGTGAGCAGGGAGAACCAGCCACAAACAAACTGGCTGCTTGTGCTGCCTTTTCTCCTGTGGATCAACGCAAATCTTTCTGTTTCTGTGGCATCTTTGAGTCTGGGTTAATTGACTCCTGTCCCTCATCCTGACAATTCAAACTGGTCAATACACAGGCTGGAATCATTCTCCAATGTAACTTCTCTCAATATGTCTCAGCTGGGTTGTTTTATTTTGTTGTTGTTGTTTTGGGGTTTTTTTTGTTTTTTTTTTTTTTTAATAGGGTTAACTGGTTTAAGAGATGGAATAAATTCCTACAGCAGGAGAAGGAGAGAACAAAAAGTTTCCAGCTCCTGAAACCATTCTCCTTTGAGCTACACTATGAATGAAGGGAGCCAGGGGAAGATGATGACATGGAGAAGAAACAAAACAAAGGAAAGCAAAAATAGATATCTAATAAAGAAAAAAGGCACAGAGAAGAACAGAGGAGGGGGGTTATCTATCCTGCAGCTTTACAGGCAGTATTAGCATCTTGTTGCCTAATGAGCCATAGAGGTAATAGACACACCATGAAAATAAAAGTGGGAGGGAAAAGCAAGCATCAATAACACAGAAAAACAACCACAGAGGCTGCTGCTAAGCAAATGTCACTCCTCTCACCTTCTCTGAGCCTTCCCAGCCTGCTGCCCTGCTCCATTCCCAGATGTTTGTTCTCTCTCTTCTGGCACTTTATCTCTGCAACCATTTGGTTTTCATTATGTCCTGGGGTTTTTAACTGGCAACAGCCAAGGGGCAGGATTCAAGAACAGCTCCCAGGGGTCCTTTGCAAGTGTTGGCATCTCCTTCTCATGGTGCAGAGATGGCCTGGTCTCACTAAAGCTAAGGAGGGACCAGAGTGCAAGGACACAGTGATGTCACCTCTCAGTGTGTCACAGGTTGGATTTCATCGTCAGGAAAAGCAAAAAAGAGCCAGCCAGGCCTGCCAGCTTGGCTCAGCACAGCTGGGTTTGGTGAGACAACCCTCTGCTCTGAAAACCCTCTGCTTGTTCACACAGGAGCACAACCAAAGCTCACAGAACAGCCTCCACCATCCTTAGCAGCTATTTTACTGGCACAGCTTTTAGGCAGCAAGCTGGGGCAATGACAGGAGTGACAGCCGGTGACAGAGGAATGTCACTGCCCCATCTCCTCACCTAGAAACCTCTGCCAGCAACTTGGACATTAAATGCAGCCGATTCTCACTTAAACTACCTTTGTTTTCTTTTTGGACATAAAAGAATATGCCCTAGCCTGTTTCTCCCCCTTCCCTATTTATTTTTCCTTTTTTAACTCATCAGTCCCTTCTCCTGTCTTTTCATGCACAGCTCCTGCAGCTGCCTTCAAGGTTTATTCCTTCCCTGCAGGATTATTTGGAAGTTTGCTTGTGCAGGGCGAAGAGCATTTCTGTAATAAAGCCTCAGCCACATTCCATTAGTGTCATTTCCATCTGCAGAAGTGAAGTGTCAGCTAATAAAAGGTAGCACAGACCCCTTGGGCAAGATAAAAATGAGAGAGCAAGAGAGGGAGGGGAAATCTACCATCAGAGATGGAGAAATGATAAATGTCTTTCCAGAAGCAGGAGCACCTGGAATGGGAAGAAGGGAGCACTGGGGGACGGGGAGGGGAAACAAAGAAGGGGGGAATATTATCTCTGCTAAGAAAGGTTTGTTTTTGGAAGGTCTCATTAACTCAAAAATGACCTTCTGCCCATCTTCTCTGTACAGGAAGGGCAATATCCAGCCTGGCTGCACCTCTGCAGGGAGAGGATAATGTGCGATTATTGCACATTATTGTTTGTGCAAATATGTGCAAATTATTGTTTGTGAGCAGAGTGGCCTGGGGGAGCCATAGGAGCTGCACAGCAGGGCCCAGCAAGGCAGAGCCCGGCAAGGCAGGGCCCAGCAAAGTGGAGCCCAGCAAAGCAGGGCCCAGCACAAACCACACTCTGGCCATGTGCAGGTGGCTCTGCTGAGCCCTGTCCCTCCACAGGGATGGCAGCAGACTGGGTGTTACTGGCTGTGTCTGAGCTGTGAGACCCAAAGGCATTACTGAGACAATTTTGTCTGTCTCAGCCTTTCCCTGACCCCATACAGCAGGCTCCCCCATCCAGATGATGTCAGGACAAGCCTGCAGGGTCCATCACAGGGTGCACTCCCCTGCAGCTCAGGGGCACATTTATGACCCATTTGGTCCCTGTCTGCTCCCATTAATCAGGAGGGAGGTGACTGCAATGTTGCTGTGGCCTCAGTGCTGCCCACGAGTCCCCACCAGCCCGACATGCTGTGCAGCAAAGTAGGAACATCACCTCTCTCTCCAGAGCACCCTTCCCTCTGGACAAGGACAGAAATGCTCAAATGCCACAAGAGAAAAAATTTTAAAAATAATCATCAGTTAAAGGGGCCCATTTTTCCTCCTGCTACTAGAATTTATCTCCCTGAGCTCAGATGATCTTTCTCTGGACTAAGGATCCAACTCTGGAGAAGTCTCAGTTCTCTGCTGATTTTTTCCATGACATTCAAGATTTCCAGGACCAAATCAATTACAACTCAGCGCAAACAGCTCCCAGCTCCATTAGAGAAGCACAACCATAAAAGAGCATCTCTGATCAGATTTATGCCAATGTGGCAGCTCTTAATGCCCTAATCATGTTAGCACAGGCAAACATCATCCCATGAAAGGTGTCAGGTGTGCCCTAGCCCAGAGCTTCCAGCTCCCCAGCTGGCAGAGGATGACAACCTTCAGGCTTTTCCATTACCCTCAGGAATATGATCAGCCCAAACTAAGACCAAAGGTTGTGTCCATGAGATCTGTGGGAGCAGTGATGTGCACCTCAGGCACAGGTGTTTCTTCTAAAATATTCAATATATATGTACATAGTATATAGTTTTATATATACATATAATATATATAATTATATATAGTTTTATATATACATATGTATATAGTTTTTCTCCCAGTAATGGCCAAACCTTCTTCACTTCTGCCCTCAGAAACAAGGCTGTTGCTCAATTCCTTCCTGAACCTGCCTACCAGCAGCACATTACTGTCAATATTTTGGAAAGCAATCACGTCAAACAAGACCCTCATATAGGTAAATACAGAAAGCTGCAGTGTTAATAGGCCTCAGGTTCTCTTAGTTGTCCACCCAAAAGTACCTCATGATAAATTAAGGACATTCCATTTGATTTTAAATGGAAATATTATCACCTGCAAGCCATGCTCCCCTCCTCATTGCTTGGAGTACATTTGGATTTCTCCCTGTATCTGTACAGAAGCATCACCCTGGGGGCACTGACAGGGATTTTAAGCCTGTGACAGATAACCATGTCCCTCCAATTTCCTGGCTAAAAGCTCCCTAAATTCACATAGCTGAGCACTCCAGGGAGCCAACTGGATAGCAGTTTGCTTAATAAAAGTTGTCTTTATACAAAGATCTAAATCCTATTTTCCAAGAACTGGCAGGGGATTTTCAGGGTGTAATCCACCTGCTGCTGACCCTCCACAGCAAAGAAACTTCTCACTTGCTGGGTGGGATTTTTTTGTCACTGGAAAACAACACAGGGTTTTTCTGGTGGTGCTGGGAGGGGGAATGTGGGAGCACCTGAGGATTGCCACAGGCAGAGGAAAAAGGTTGGGCAGTTTTTCTATGTCTGCTGAACAGCCTGTTATCAAAAACAACAGGATAGAGAAGGGATTGCTGAAGAGGCTGTAATTCTCTGAAATTTTGCTCAGGGAAATGATTACCATGTTCAGTGTGGAAGTCTGAATCAACAGACAGGTCTCTGAAGGACCTTGGAAAGCCCTTTTTGTTGTTTCAGAAGCAAATTCTCCTATGATCCTATCGCTGCTCAGAGGACCTGAATCACTCCCAGGTAAGCCCTGGGGATTCCCAGCTGTGCTGAGACATCTCCATTCTGATGTGAAAGTGCCACTGTGTCACCCTCCTGCCACAAGGAAAGTCACCTGGGTGAAAATGAGGCTGGTGTGACAGGAGTGATTAAAGCTTGGAACAAACACCCATCAATGATTCAAAATATTTGAGGAAGATTTGCTCGTCTCTAGGGCCTAAAAACCCATCTTGTGCAAGGCTCCTTTTCCCAGGAAAGAATTCACAGTGGTCCTTTAAGCCTCTGAAACATATGCAATGGATTATTAACAAATGTGAGTGGAAGGGTAGCTCAGTTTAATGTCGCCTTTGTATAGACACAGGCTTCCATCCTTCCTTCACAGAAAGATTATCCTCCCCACAGATAGATGCTGGAAGTCATCCAAGAATTTAAGAACATTCTTTCATTCACAGGTGTTTTTGGAGCTTACAACAGCAGTGCTTATTCTGGAAGATGATGAGGGAGAGAATTGCCTTGGCCCTTCAATCAGCTTTTGCCCATTTCACATCAAATTGCTATCTGATAATACTCAGTGAAAACTGGAACACTCTAATGCAAACAGAAATGGCTCCAGCAGCCAGAAGAAACACTAATGACACAAATTAAATGGAAACACACTGAAGCATGCAGTGCACCTCAGTGTCCTGGTGGACAAGCTAAATGTGAGCCAGCCAATGTGCCCCCGTGGCGAGGCAGCCAGCAGGAGCCCAGGCTGTGCCAGCTGGGCAGTGCCAGCAGGGCAGGGCAGATGTGGTCACTCCCTTCTGGTCAGCACTGGTGACACACATCTGGAGCCCTGTGTCATGGCTGGGCTCCCCAGCAAAGGAAAGATGTGGATGTTCTGGAGGGTGTCCAGCAAATGTCCAAGGGACTTCATGCACAAGGCTGAGGGAGCTGGGGTGGTTTGGCCTGGAGAAGAGAACACTCAGGGAGAGATTGTCCATGTGTATTGATACCTGAGGGAGGAAATACAGATGGCAGGGCCAAACTCTCCTCAGTGATGCCCAGAGTCAGCAGAAGTGGCAAAAGGCACAAACTAGAATACAGTAAAGGAGAACTTTCCTTGGCTCTTGTCTCCTCCCAAAGCAAAATCCCACATGGCAGCACGATTGTGGCATTGATACTGGAGAAAACATCTCCATTTCTCACCAGGCCATTTCCCTGGGCTTAGAGACAGGGATGAGAAAGTTCCCATTCACCTTGCTCAGACATCCAGGGTGTGAGGCTGAATTCACCAACAAAGCCTCAGCAACAGCAGAGAGAGGGGGAGAGTTTCAGAAAATGCATTCAGCTGCTGACAGCAGCCCAACAAAGGATCACTACAAAGGCATGCAGAGCTTGTGACAGGGATACAGAGAGTTAGTGTGGGACTGAGGGACCTTACTTACAACAGCAGAGTGGAGAAGTGGAGCTGGAATCTACAGAAGGAGAAGAAATTTTGACCTGACTGAGTGATATCTATTCCAGAGAGACTGAGGAAGGAAAAGAAACTACAAAACTGCTTAAGACTCTATCAAACACACAGAATGAAGACCATGAACTTAAAGATGTGGAAAGGTCATGCCACAAAGGAGTAGAGGTGGAAATCAAGAGAAGCAAAAATAAAACAACTGCAGTGGAGAGTGCAATGAGAGACAGCGGGATAAAAAATGCTGGACAAGAATATTGACAAGTCAAAAATATCAATTCTGTGCTTCCTTAGCCACCATGGGATCTGGGGAGGATGGAGGAAAGTTCAGAGATGCAATCCCCTGCTCCCTCTCATAACCAGGCAAAGGCCAGGGATAGCTCACAGCTGTACAAATATTGCAATGACTCTGCAAACCTACACAGTTTTTGCTGTCATGAGGGTTTTTTAATGGCAAAAAAGACAGTCTGTGCCACCAAGATTTTCTTTTTTTCCTTCACTTATCCATCCCCAGCAGAGCCTCAGTCAGCCCAGATATGCCTCAACACCTCTTGCAGCCCAAGTGAGTGCCTACATCAAAGAGAGAAAAGGGAGAAGAATCCCATGACATTTTCTTCTCTGGGACAGCCAGATTGTCTTAAACCCAGCGTTGACCAAATGACATAAGCTGCCTTTTCCAGCCTGAGACATGACCTCCTCTTTCCTCCCCATATATTTCATTAGCTCTAAATTTTTCCTGCTGCCAAGACATTTGAAAGCAAATTGCCAAAAAGCTTCAATTGCTACCCCCAGTATTTGATTCCCTAGCAGTGCCCTGTCTGAATCTCATCAAGACATGACTTGAAGGCACAACATCCCAACCAAGAAACACTGAGAGGGAGAGGCAGAACATAAGGCAGGAGATGCTTCACATAAAAACCCCAGCAAGACAGTAGAGTTAATTTTTCCTTCATTCAGGGGCCATTTCCATATTCATCTGGGCCAAGGAAAAATAGATTCAAATAGACCAAGGAAGAGGAAGAAGCAAATATGGGGTGGATGAAGAGGGTGAGAACAGGGATGCTATCATCCTGTGCCAGTGTCTTTGACAGGACAAAGCTTTGGAGAGGGTTTTAGTTGGAGAAAATGCTGTCCCAGTGAATCACAACACTGGGAAAATTAATTAGCTACTGTTAAGTCAGCTGTAAGCATGCACAGCTCCGTGAACACCCAACCTTTTCTCATTATTACTGAATCACAACACAATCTGCCACCAGAGCCTTCCCAGACCCAGGCCAGGACTGAAATAGCAGGGCCCCTGGCTGTGGTGACAGAGCTGCCACTGTGAATGTGCACAGGAGGATGCACTGCCAGAGGAACAGCTCCAGAGCCTGCTCAGGGGCATCCCTGCATCCAGAGCAGCTTCTGGCTGGAGCAGGTGCAGGACTGAGAGGAGTCCAGGGTGGAAGAGGGAGAAAGAGAGGAATTTGGGGCTGGACTGAATGTGTATTTTCAGGTGCTGTTGTAGCTGCAGGTCAGACCCAGGGGACATTAATGGAGCTGCAGGCTGGGTTTGACTTGCAGGTGCCCCAGGCTGGAGCTGAGGCAAATTTGCAGATTTGATCAGGAGATCAAAGAGAACTTGGCTCAAGCTCTTTTCAGCTAAGGGAAGAGATGTCTCTCTTTCCTGTGACAATGCACTACAGGCTACAGATTGGAGCCTGACTGCACAATTGCCTCCTCCTCAGAACAGAGAGACAGGCCTGATTTGGACTGCTTTGGATGAGGATCAGCTGGCTGCACCCAGCCCTGGACTGCACAGTGCCAGGATGTGCCCAGTCTCTGCTGGGCAGCACACAGATGTTGCTCTACATGGAATCATTGAGGATGAAAAAGACCTCCAAGTTCATTGAGCCCAACCTTTGACCAAACCCTACCACAACACTCAGTGCCACATCCAGTCATTTGTTGAACACTTCCAGGGATGGTGACTCCACCACCTCCCTGGACAGCCCATCACAATGCTCAACCACCAGTGATGAAATTCCTCTGACGTCCAACCTGAACCTCCCCTGGCACGCATCAGAAACAGACACAGGATGTTATTACTGGGTCTGGAGCAGGATCCCCAAACTACCAACTTTTTCTTGTCATGCTACAGAGGGCAGCTAGTTGAAAGGGTTTTTTAACACTTGCTTGGCAGGCAAAGCTGTGTCACAGACATCTTTTATGAAAAATCCTTTCCTTAGGATTTTTCCTCCTGAGAAGCTGAGAGGCCTCAGGAACAAAATGCAAACAATGGTTATCTGCTGCTGTGGAATGCAACAGGTGCATCTGTGATTGATCTCATGTGGTTGTTTCTAATTAATGGCCAATCACAGTCAGCTGGCTCGGACAGAGCCCAAGCCACAAGCCTTTGTTATCATTCCTTTTTCTATTCTTAGCTAGCCTTCTGATGAAATCCTTTCTTCTATTCTTTTAGTATAGTTTTAATATAATTTATATAATAAAATAATAAATCAACCTTCTGAAACATGGAGTCAGATCCTCGTCTCTCCCTCATCTTTAGACCCCTATGAACACTGTCACAAAGATGGGCTTCAGTTGCCTGTTTCCCTCAGCCTGCCCTGCCCCTGTCCTCCCCTTGCTGCCTCTCTCTGGGTCCTACAGCAGCCTGCAAATGTGCTGACATGCAGAGAGCACTTTGCCCAGTGGCAGGAATGGTGCTGGGCCATCAGAGACTCTCCCAGCAGGAGCACCAGCCCCTGCCAAACACCTTGGCACACACCACGGGCTCCAGCAGGGCAGGAGCAAAGCAGGAGGCACAGCAGAGCTGAGCTGCCCTGCCATCCCCTGGTAATGAAGTCATTTTGGCCAGCAGGACAGGCAGCAGATGGGCTGTCACTCTGTCACTCAGGGTGCACCAGCAGCTCCTGGGGGTGAGAGCTTATTAAGGTCGGTGTTGTACAAACGCAATCAAGGGAGAGAGCTGGAGCCGTGTTATGACAGCAATAAAAGTGTGTCCTGCTTTGTCAGCACTTTGGAAAAATTAGTTTAAACGTCCTCAGTGGCAAACAGCATTTAGTGCTGCTCAGCATGGGAGAGAGAGGCAGGAAAAAGAGACTACACAGGCTTTTTAAAAATAAAACTCAAAGTGAGTTTGGCACGAGTAAATCACAAGCAACCATCTCCCTACAGCGCCCCGCTGCATGAAACTCCTTCCTGAGATAAATCAGTGCCTCATCTAGCCAAACACAAAAGCAGCTCTTGCTGCATAGTGCACCTTCCTCCAAGATACTGGAATTAGCACCTGCACCTCCTCAGAGAATTGCAGCATCTCACCTTACCCTGCGCCACCAGGTTCTACAGTGCTCACTGTCTCATCGTGCCCACTGTGCCTCTTTTCTCGTTGCTCTCAAGTCTACACTGCAGTGCAAACTTCATGATGAACCTCAAAAATCAATTGCAATTATAGAACTTGATTTTCCCTTGCCAAAATATTTTTTTTTCCAAGACAGATTCTCAAATTCTGATCCAAAATGTGTTTTCTCTTCCTTTCCTCTTTCAAAAAAACTGAATTACATAAATTACAAATTTGTGTAAGGGTCTAGGGAAACAGAAGACAGGAACAATAGATATCCTCACCACTTTTCTTAAAAATAACCACAGAGACAAAAAAACCCAATAAACTAAATAGCATCACACAGAAAGAAAAATGCCTCGAGGCTTGAAACTAAGCAGTGCAGCCCCAAAATACCAGTTTGATTTAGCTGGAAAAAAGGGCAGCTGAAACAAAACACAGACAATTCTGCATCAGCTCTCCAGAGCATCCTTCCACAGCCACTTTCTGCAGGGAGGAGAAATCACAGCGCCTTATTGACCTCCCTGCACACTCTCCTGCCAGCCCTTATAAGTTCATGGTCTGCTATCCCTGGGCTGCTGCTGGGCCAATTTGCATGAGGGAAACTGTAAATGTCACACCAAAACACTCACAGTGGTATTCTCCCAAAGCTAATAAAGCTTAGGACCAGCAAGCAGAGAAAATTACACCCACAAAGCAGCCATAAGTCAGCCACATTCCAGACAATTTGCAAGTTTTTGTTGTCTCACAAGTATTTGGCAGATTCAAAGGTTTTTCTTTAGACAAAATGTAGAGTTTTCATACTTCCCCACTGTGAAATTAAAAAGCTTATGGTACAAAGGGTGTTGTCACCCTGATAACACTGGACAAGGGACACCTCCCTTTTGAGATGGGGAATATGAGGTTCCCCTTCCCACTCATGGCAGTAAAAGGCTGGAAACTCCACAAAGAATTATAGGTTCATTCAGAATCACAGAACCATTTGGGCTGGAGAAAAATCTTCAAGTTCATTGAGTCCAACCATTGATCCAGCCCATCACTAAATCATGTCCCCAAGTGTCACATGCACATCTTTTAAAATCTGAGGCCTCAGCCCTGTGCAGGTGCCTGTCAGGCTCTCCAGACTGAAATGAGAAGTTGTCTGGAGGGTACCATACATGCTTTTGAATCAAAATTTGGTGGGCTGAACTTGGGGTGGGAAATAGCAGCTTTGGATGTGAAGTTTCCAAGAAGTGGGGAACCCCTCCTGTCCCTGGGGAATAGCACCTAGTGTACCCCTCAACTAAAAACAATCATATTTTTAATGGAAATTATCCCAAACTTGCCCAAGTGCAGCTCTATTGCAGGTGAGGGACCAGAGCAGATTCTCCACATCAGACTGAGAAATAAATAATTCCCACTAAAATTGCCACAAACCACTTGGCCCCCACTACAGCATCTTTCTGTGTATTTCCTTTCCTCTCAGCTTAACCCAACACATTTTCAAAAATGTGAAACTCTCTTATTGTGGGTCAGATAATGGAGAATAAGATGGGGAAAACATCTATCAACATGCCCAGTCTCTCCAGCCAGCCAGAAAGAAAGAAGGTGTTTAATACAGCCCTGGCAAGGGCCAAAACTACCTTTGATAAATCATTCATTCTCCTGTTTCCTGTGAGTTGTTCTTCCAGATCAGTGATGTTCTGGGTGAGGTTTACAGCGGATATTTTTCCCCTCTCAGAGCAAGATCACCCAGCTCTGGCAGACAAAACCTGTGCTGGCTCCAGAGCAGAGACAGAGCTGGAGATGTGGATGCACTGCCAGCCTCAGCCTGGAGATCTCAGGAACAGGCAGGGACAACCTGCAGTGGGGCAGGATGGGTCCACCCCATCCCTCACCAGAGGAAATTTCTCTCTGTCTGAGCAAGTCAAGAATCTTAAACAGTTTCTCTTCCCTCCCATTTCCTCATCAGTTTTTTCCTAAAAAACCCAATTCTCTCTCATGCCAGCCTTCCTTACACTGCTGTCCCAAGGCTCTGTGTGTACCTGAGCTAAAAGCTCAGATGAACTGAGATTGTGACCAAGATGCTCCACTTTGTGCAATACTCAGTGCTGGATAAGTGATTTACACAAAACCAGTCCCAAACTACAGCACATCTCACAGCTGTGCCATTCAGGCAATGCCATGCTCTGCTTTTATGGCCCTTCCCTCTGCAGTATTCTGGTGCCCAAGCTGAAGAAACAGCCCAGATCATAGAAAAGTGAATTTCAGGGTAACTAGATAGGTAATGAAATAAAGAGGGAACTATATATATATATGTGGCCTGGAAGGTGCTCACCAAACATCCAACCTTTTTTCCAGTGTGCCTGAGGGTCCCAAATGTTTGGTTTGGGGGAGGAAAAAAACCAACACACTAAGCAATGACAAAAAAAATATATAAATAAATATATATATAAACAAAAACCAAACAAAGCAGGCAAAGCCAGAGAGCAGTGAATCTATTCCATTTTGCCCACAAGTTCCCACCATATAACTCTTGGCACAAACCCCTTTCATGGTGCTCCTGCACTGCTTTCAGCAACCTCCTCCCAACTCTAGGGACATTCAGCTGCACCAGGGCTCTTCCAGCACAGGAGCCTCTGCCAAGGAAAAACAATTTCCTCGTGTCCTTCCTGTCCCTCCCTGTCCCATTCCAAGCACGGCAGAGCCTGGCCCAGAAGATGCTGCTGTGAGGAAGGAGTTCAGGTAAAACCAGACTGATTCAGCAGCTTGGCTGCTCACACAGGAGCACTGGGCAAACATGACCTGTATTCACTGGGAGAGGAGACTCAGAGGTGACCAGGGGAACATATAACTCTAAAGAGAATTCATGAGATGATATGAAACTGTTTAGGGCTATGGCAAATGTGGGAAGCAGGTGGAATAAATGAAAAAGCTCAGAAAAGGTCAAGCCTTGGAGGAACTGAGCGAGCTCTCAGTGCAGGGAAGAACTGATCTGAAACACTCCTGCCAGAGGCAGCAGGGAAGAAAAATCAAATAAATAGTTTTGAAGGAATTGGAGAATGGAATGCATCTCATTGTAAGCATCTAGAAATTAAGTGTGTAACCTGGGCCTCTCATCCAGGCTCCCTCAACAGCAGAGAGAGAGTAACACATTTTAGAGGACAAGTAATCCTGGCTACCTGTGAAAATGCCTGTTAGCATGGACCCAGGAACTGGTTCAGAGATGAGGTGAGGAAAATCCCAACCTTCATCACTGCAGAGCTCCTGAGAAGGTGACAAACATTTGCCAACATGAATTTAATGAGGTGTCTCCTTGGAGTGGCACCCCACCAAGTTCTAACAGAGACTATGTGGATGTGAGCCTGGCCATGTACCAGCTCCAGCTAACCAACAAAACTCAGCAAAAACAAAACAAAATGGTCTTTATTTGCCTTTAAATACCTGGGTGATTTATTTAAGAAAAAAAAAAAAAGAAAAAAAATTGAAAAATACAAGAAAATATGAAGAATGTTAATGCAATAATTGAAGAAAATATATTATCTTCAATTCCTTTTTACCTGGATCTATAGTTATTTTAGAAGGAGATTGGGTTATGAAGTAAATTTCATTTATTCCAAATAAAAGAAGAATGCTACATTTTTTTTTGACAAGTGTTCTTCAATAAGCCACCTGGATAGTTCTAGTAGCAGGTAATAAAAATGAAATATGATAGGATTTCCAAGAAGATCCCAGCAGTTAACAAGGAAAACGATTTCACAGCTCTTCCCTAGGAGGCCCCCAGACTTCCCAGGGATAACAAGAAAGCTTTAATCAGTCCCTTTGCAAGGTGTGTAGGGGAGGTTTGCAAGATGTGGCTTTATACCTGTGCTAGCTGTAGCTTTTACTTAAGAAGCAGTAAAGTAAAATCAGAGGTTTGGCTGGATGTAAGCCAGGCCTGTGCAGCTGAGCAGCACTGGGGTGTGCTGGGCATCTCAGAAGGAAAGATAGGGTGAGTTTTATTGGGAGCATCACTGCTGTCCTGGATCTAATTCTTGTTTGACCCATATAGACAAACATGATTTTAGCTCTTCTTCTCCCATGGACTGAGCCTGGTTGCAGACCCACTCTGTTCCAAAGGCAGCCTGGCCTTGCACTGCCCTAATTCCCAGTTTGTTCTCCCCAGATTTACATTTGCAGGGCCTTTACTGGATGGCATGGAAGCTGGCTGTGAAGAAGGAACATACTTGAGAGGCTTAAACAAATCATTTGACTCTACATTATTTACCAAGTGAATAAAATTAATCAAATCTACTATTTCTTCTCCTGGGCCAGCTTCTGTTGGCCCTTGCATTTTGTGTGAGTTTCTCCTTGCTTTTCAAACACATTTCCCCATCCTTTCAGAGCTGCCCCACCACTAAACCCCCAGCACAAGGAGACTACAGAGGAGCCAGGGGGACCCTCTCTTTGCTTGTCTGCAGCCAACAGAGCAGGAATTCTGGAGAAAGTGGCAGTGACTGCAATGCATAAATCACAGGGACAATATTGTGTCTCTTCCCTTTGCAAAGATCCCATATATCACCATGACTCAGTGCAGATCTCCCAGTGGGGACTAATTCCAACTTTTAATGCACTTTCCATCTGATTCCTCCGTGACAACAGATGGGGCTCTGTCCTGAGATATTGCATTTTGCACACAATATATTAAGCACCTCTGTGTTTCAGTACAATTTGGTTTGGGGACCCACTACTAATCCCATTTCAGTGGTTTGAATTGTGCATTTTCCCACTGACAAGACAAAACCCCTCCAGTCCAATGGCCATCATCTCTTCCCCTCTGCTCTATTTTTTCTTGTTGTTTCACCAATCTTCCTGGATGTGATAAATCATGTAAATTTAATTTAGAGATTATACCCCTGGCTTTAGAGGCAGACAAGGTTAGCTCTCTGCTTGCAGCCTGTAGCCCACTAATCTTATAAAATTCCTCCATTCCCACTTGGCTGGAGCTGCTGTTGGGGAGTGGAGGGAGGGCAATATCTATTCTATAAAGTGTTTTGGATTTTTGTTGGACACTTGCAGATGGCATCCTGGCCCCTGTCCAAAGTCATACTGCTGCATAAGGATAAATCCTGAAGGTTTTCACAAGCCCACTGTATTAGAAGCTTTATCTCAGCAGCATGAAGTTGGTGCTACCATTTCCAAGCTCTTCCCAGTCTCTCCAATCAGTTATAAATTTCTTTCAGCTACATTTTTCCAAAGACAGCTCCAAAGCATTTTTCCAAAGCAGTTCTTAGTCCATAGCACCTCCCCCCGTGCATGTTTGCTGTCTCCTTTCTGTATGACTAGAGGCAAACACTCCTTCCCCAAAGAACTATCAGATCTGCAGAGGACATGCAAGAAATAGGGGAATTCCTGATATCTACAGAAAAAAGCATCATTCTTTGCCTTTCAGGATTTTTTGGCCCCAGGCTGAGGGTTACAAGCACTGACCAAGCACATTATCCATGCAGTCTTTCCTTCATCTATAAATTCCCTTTCTCAGGAAACATGTAGCACCAGCAGGGGATTAAAATCAGTTGTTTCATGGGCATCCCAGGTGGTTGTCTTTCATCTCCTTTCCTAATATTTCTGTTAGGCTTGGATAGGTTTTATTGGCTTTTTTCCTCTTTGCTCTTTCTCACGCCTGAGCAGCTCTTGGCTTTGGCAGGCACAGAAACAGCAGTTTTATGACATGCATTTTTTAATGTATCAAAACATGTTCTTTTGATCCATTTTTCAAAAAGCAAACTCTGCTCAGCAAAGGTTAATAAGTTTCCCACACCAGCTGGATGTAAGAGAGGTCCAGATGTTGCTGAGAATCAAAACTCTCATCTTCAGAAGTCAGCAGGGCAAAACCAGAACCTTCCCAGGTACTGCCTAAGCCACAAGAAATTGCTGGACGCTCTAAGAGCTGACAGTTTGGCACATCTGAGAGAAGTTTATATGAAGTTATTACACTTATATGAGCTCCACAGCAGCTGCCCAGACAATCCACATGGGCAGGTTTCTGTAGCTTTGAGTATCACACACACAGGGAATGTAAACAGCTCAGACAAGCAGCACATCACACCCTCCCAGCGTAGCAGCTCAGTATTTGCACATCCAGCACTAAAAAAAAATTGTCTCCAGCCCAAAGCCTGTGTTCTCTTTGCTAGGTGACCCTTATGACAAACAAAAGGTAGGGAAGGAATCAGTGCTTCAGCCAGCACTGACCCCAGGCTCCCCCAGGTGCTGGGCAGGGCAGTGCCCACTGCAGCTTTGCCAGGACAGCTGAGGTGTGAATGCGGCAAATTCTCTTTGCCCTTTCACACAAACCAAGTCATGTCACTAACAAATTTTATCAAATTCTTTAGAGCTTTAGTCCACAGTGAAGTTAGCCATCTCAGCTTGTTCCAAACTTTACAGACAAGAAGCTAAAACTTCTTTTACTTTACTTCTTTCCCTTCAGTCCATTGAAGAAAATGCTGAATGCACAAAATACATTTTGTTTTACTACTCCCAAAGTGGATTTCCCTGGGATCTGCCTATCTACTTGCATGGGTATTATGACTTTTTAAAGAAATATTTGAATGTGAAAGGCAGGAGACTCACCAGACAGAACTGGAGGGAGCATCCCACAGGTGGGAGAAGGCTGGGATTGGAGACAGGAGATAATTTTGCAAATTTTGCACCTTGGCAGATCGCAGAGGAGCACTCAAGGAACTCAGGTCAAGAGCATCAGTAAGAGAAGAAGGAGAGAGGGCCTGGAAAGCAGAGGAGGACATTTTCATTTAAATAACCCCACAGCAGATAGGAACTGGACACATAGATGAAGCTTAGTCAGGGTTTTAAACAAAGCCCAGAACACCAGTTTAGAAATGTAGAATTGTCCTGGTTGGAAAAGATCTTAAATAACCTCAAGTCCAGCTGCTAACCCAGTACTACCAAGCCAGCCACTAAAACATCTCCATGTCTTCTAAACACCTCCAAGGATGGTGACTCCACCACTTCCTTCAACAGCCAGGGCATGACAAGGACAGCTCCTGGCATCGTCCCAGTGCACAGGGCACAGCACCACTGATCCAGATGTTCCCTGAACTAGGCTAATCCCAGATTTGTTTCAGAAAAGTTTTATGGATGTCACAGTTCATTTATTAACATGGGAAGGATGATGCAAAAATCCCAAAGCAAGAGAGACTGGCCAGACAATGGTGCATGACTGGCCAAGCTTGCCCAGAAACCAACAGGACAATTTTTATCACAGCACATCACAATTCTTCATGGTAGGGATCAGAAACAAGGCAGTTTCACAGCAGGATTGTTCTCAGCTGCTGCTTTTTCAGAGCAGCTGATGTCTCACAGAATCCCTTGGAAAACCACTCAGCCTTGCACTGCTCCTCTCTCCTTCACTCCTCCATTTTCCAGGAAGGAAAGGCAGGGAATCAAGGTGTGTTCTCAGCTCCCAGCAGCTGCAGATGGTGGCACCTGGAGGGAGGCTGGGAGGCGGCAGCAGAATGGAAGGACAGGGCTGGGACAGCCCTGGGCTCAAGAGGGGACACCAGGATTCTCTCAGAATGATGCCAGTATTGTTTTACAAGGAAAATAATATCTCTTCTCCTAACATTGAGTCTTTTTATTGACTTCAGTTTCAATACAAGCAGAGAAATGTTTAGAATCAAACCAAACCAGTCCTGCTTCAAAACCCTATGTTTTCTAACACAGAGAACAAATCAAAGGAAAGGTTTCTACAAAGAAAATAACAAAAATCTGTGAAACCATCCTTTACAAAAATATTGAAAATAATAAAATTAATCACATTAAACATCAAAAATTACTTTTAGATCCCTCACAGAGAGGCTACCATGACATCAGCTCTGAAGATATCCACAAAGCAAAGTTAATGTTATCCTGCCACGTTGGATTCCAAGGGATACTTGCACAGAATGATATAGAAGGAGGGGGAATAACATAAGCAAAAAAGAAATTCCTTGCCTAAAAGCCACTTCATATAAAAATATCATCTTAAAACTAACCTATATTAACCTTTAAAGTAGAATTTTAAATAGATAACTTTAAAAATCTGGCATAAGTCTGTCTCCTTCGAGATCAGCATTTAGAGACTTTCACCTATGGAAAAGGCTCTATTTTGAGGAGCAGACCTGACAGCAATGAAGCTGAATAAGGATAAATTTAAATTAGTCAAAAAAGCATCATGCTTAGATGAGAACAAGGTCCTCCCAGGAGGTGGTGTTTAACAGCCTCTGTGATTGCTGCAGGAAGGACACTGCTCTGCATTGTTCTCTACAGGAGAGTCAATAGCCTGGAGAAAGATAGATTATTGTTCCTTACATCTAGAAGAGCTTTTATTAAAAAAAAAAAAATCATATTCACAGGGCATTTGAGGGTAAGCTGATAGTTTTAATTTCCCCTCCAGCTCATTTCCAATTTTTGGGGAAGCTGGTTAGAGAACAGAGCTGTCTGTGTGGATGCATGAAAGTCACAGAGCAAAGGAAAGGGAGCAGCAGCTCTCCCACACCATGTCTTGAAACTACTCAGCCTTCCCAAAAACAGCTCAGCCAGAGCCCTGCACACAGCCATGGCTCCTCCATGGGTGGGAACAGAGCCTGTTTTAGGGCAAAACCCTCCAAAGTCAAGCTCACTTTAGAACTGGGTGCCCAATGATTCACAGAAAGTTGAAGGTGCCAATCCTTCATGCTACTCATCTCTTCCCAAGAGCTGCCTGTGACCTTCAATTCCCCTCCAAAGAGGCACCAGAGGGTTTGTTTTGGCAAACAAACCAGCACAGCAGTTTCTCCTGAGCCTGAAGCCCTCCTGGGAACCCAGAGTGATGCTCTGGACCAGGGGCAGGAGAGCACAAAGAGCCAGGCAGGGGCTCAGTACAACAGCAACGAGCAGGTGTTGGGCAAGGAAAGGCAGGAAAGCTACATAAAGAAGAAATCACCTTCATTTTGATTATGTTTTTCACCCAAGCTTGCTGAATTTAATTATTTGCTCCATTACAGAGAGCACTGTCCAGGCACAAGCTTCCTGGAGAAGAACTTGTACTGTTAAGATGCTCAACTCTATGTGAGGTTATTTAGAAGGCAGTAAAAATTGTCACCCCAATCTGTTTTGTACCCTAAACAAAAACACTGGTGTAAGAAAACAGTGCTTAAGGTGTCTGTAGAGGTTTTATTCACAGGAAAAACAAAATGCTGTAGGAAAGGAGGGACAAACCTGGATATGTAGCAAAACCCAGCTCAGAGCTGTGATAATTCTTAAAGCTACTAATTGACTGAACACTCAAACAAATCCATTTCTATAGCAGCTTCTGCCCTTATGCACAGTCACAAAATGAACCTTAAATTTTAATGGAGGAGAATATTTTACATATTTTTATTGCTAGGGGTGCTGAGGCACAGAGCAGTGAAATGCTCACCATCTTATCTTGGCGTTCTCTCCCTTCCTTCCTCTCCACACAAGATGGTGAGGGGGCAGGAAAACCCTTCCCAGGTCTGGACCAGTGCAGAATCAGTGAGGCAGAGATGTGATGCACTGAGCACAGCCAGGAGTCCCACTGGGGAGCACTGAGATGGACACAGATGCCAGCAGTTGTCAGGGACAAAGCTCTACATATGGGAACACACAGAAATTCTGCACAGGGCAATAAATACAAGGCATTCTCTGCCCTGGAACAACCTGGAGTCTCAGTGTCTCAGGAGGAACATGCCCTATTCTTGCTTTGCATGTTGGATAACTTGGGAGCAGCTCTGAGAACACAGTTTCCTGATTTCCTGAGTGAGACTCCATGGGTGATATTTGCCTCCCAGCCAAGTACTACTTTGGAGTTCTTCTGCTTAAGCAGAGCAAGGAGTAAATATTTTCATTTAAATTATTGTATATTCTCCTCTCTCTGTGAGTCCTCTCCTCCAGGTTCCCTGACAGCCTCCCAAAAGGAATGCTGCAGCTGTGGCAGCAACTCCACACCTCTGTTCACTCCTGAGACAAAATAATCCTCCCTAACTCCATTTTCCTCCACTCCAGGAGCAATTCATTTGGCTGGCCTTTTCCTAGCAAATATTTAGCATCCCGTGTGCACATATTTAGAAAGAATTCCTCCCAAATCACTCAGCTGAAAGTGATTTCCCCTGAGGAGGGACAGAGAACAAACACGTGCCAGCTGTGAGCTGCGTTATTCACCGCTCTCCTGGAAGGCACTGGGTACCACAGAGCTGCAACAGGCTCAGCAATCGAGGTGGGACACAATTACCCATCCACATTTAATTAATTTTCACTCTGTTTTCCTATCAGGCTCACTGCTGCAAAAACAGGAGGGATGAGGTTCCATGGAGGTGGTTTACAAGGTGAGAGAGGATGGCAAAACAAGGTAAAGAGAAGTGCTAAATACCAGTTTTGTTATTTAATGTTCATCTTTGCTCTGTTCCAAAACTTCTGTATAGCAGTGGCTTTGCAGGAGAATTTCTGGTTATGGCTGTGAAAATATTCCTGCTACTTTTCTGTATCTACTTTGTGAGAGTTTAGTCTCAGACAACATTGGCTGCAATCTTTTCATCTGAACAGATTGACTGTGGGAAAGCTACTGGCACAAAACTGATTTCTATGTTACAGTAATATTATACTAATTTAAATGAAAAAAACTACTGGATATTTTGAGAACTTGTACTTCTGGATTTTTTTATTTTATCTTGGAATGCTGACAGTTCTCTGATATTACTTCTGTTTTTCTATTTTCACATGGACATATTGTGAAATCAATCACAAATTTTTTTTGAAGATGATGATTTGGGACAAATTATGAGTTTGGATTAAAATATTGGTTTATTGGAAATCAGAATGAAACAAATTCAGAATTGGAAATAGCATGGATTAATATAGAAATAGTAAGAAAATCTTGTTTAAAAAAATTGAGACTCCAAAATGCCTAATTTACTACAAGAAAGAATTTCAGAAATTATTTCATAGGAATACAGAAGAAAATAATGAAATGTCAACACTCCCTATGAAAATGACATACTGAAATCATCCATGTCTCCCTTAATGCATGATAACAAGGGAGGAAAGATGCACATTAGGGCACTGGCCTGGAATATAAAACATTTCTATTCAAATTCCCAAATGGACAGAGATATCTGGTCAGACTGTTGATTTTTCTGTATCTCAGTCACCAAAGTGGTGAAATGCAGCAAGAAAAGACCCCATCTCTTCCCTGACACAGTTACTATGATAATAAGGTGGCAAATAAATTCCTTGGGTTTAAGCCAGCTCCTTCCAGCCGCTCTCACCTGCTCCCAACAGCAGAATGTTTGCTGATAATAATTACAGGCTGAGATTGCAGGGCTGCCTGGGGGATTTGGGTGCCCAGGGGAGCTGGCAGCTCTGGAGATCTCCACCCTTGGGTTTTGCTGGTGCTCTGATTGATCTCTGCCACCAGCCCAGCAACGCTGCAGGTGCAGGCATGCAGAACAGCAGGAATATTTACAGTGATAACATCTTCATGTCAGCAAGGCAGGGAATCCCATTGGGCCAGAGGTTTCACAAGCAGCAGTAAATAAGAACATCCTGTCCAAAACAAACACTCTGCACTTCTGGTACACAACTTTGAGTAGGACAATTCCCCAGCATGACTGTGCAGAAAATGTGACATTTGAAACATCTCAAGGGTCACACAAATCCAAGAGCCTGCTCACAGGACCTTCCTCTGCACCTACAAAAGTAATTTCTTCCTGCTCCTTTCCAAAAATCAAACCTCAGTCAAAATTCTCTATGCAGAAATATCCCTTTCTAGGTTATCACCTTCCTAGAGCAGCATCTTCTCCTCCTCAACAACAGAATTGTTGATGTTGCTTTTGTAGCTGGTAAATAAATCAGCTGCTGTCAGGTCAGATAAGATTTTCTATCAGGTGGAGGTACAGAGTTTTCTAGTGAAGAGCAGCAGGGTGGGAGAGGAAAGGACTCACAGCACTCTTATTTCTTGTGTTTCTGTTGCATTTGCTATATTTCTATTGAATTTCCTACAATAAAGGTTTCCCTTAGGAATGAGGGAAAGAGACCCAGAGGTCAAGTGGAGAAAGTATTGCTGTGCCTTGGGTTTTATTCTGACCCTTCAGTCCTCCTTCCCTAAACTCAGAGGCTGCAGGCAGAGCAGAATTCCTCCCAGCAGCACAAAGGGAGGTGCTGAGGGGGATCAGCAGCACTTTCCCAGCTGAGACAGAGATTTTTCACTTTTCAAGCACCTGGGACCTGGCTCAATTTTTCAGTGGGCTTTATTCTGTGTTTCCTTTCATACTGCAGCACTGAATAAACCTGATTTTCAATATACAGCAGAAATGGCCTCAGTCCTGTACTAGGAGATGAAATGGCTTTGTTGTTGTGTCCAGGATTCCTTTGTTCCAGTAAAGAAGGAACAGCAAGCTTAATTAAATGCATTAATAATCACAAGGTAGTTAAATATCAATTGGCCATTAAAATACAGAATGCAACAGAAGCCTAAATAATTGCTGAATTATAAACATAAATGCATGCAGCAGAATAGGTAAAGCATTTACTGTTAAAAGGTGGCAATTTTCTTCTGGGAAATTTCCCCTGCTTCATTTTTTTCTGGGTTTTTTCTTTTCATTAGGATTTCTATAGACTCTGGCCAAAACAATTTTCAAGGTTCTGGTTTTGAATTATTATTGCTATTATGCTGTGTTTCATACATCTCATTTCTGAAAACAATCCCTGTTAAAATAGCATTTGTTTTGCTCAAAATTTTGCAGAATATTTCACCAGAATCTAATTCTGACAGTTCATATCATTTTTAAATTAAAAAAAAAAACAACCAAAAAACAGCCCCAAAACCCCAACCAACCAGCACATTGGCATTTTAAATGATTTTTAGGACAGAGAAAAAAAAAATACTGGCCTGCTATTGACCTCTTCCAGCTATCTGCAAGCAAGCACACCGTGGAAAATGCCAGTACACACATTGTCCCAAAATGCCCCTTTATCCACGTGTCCAGCTTGGTAGAGGACACCTTTCCTCCTGAGGAATTTGTCTGGTCTGGGTGTCCCCAGGTCACCCCAGAGAGAGCTCTCCATCCTTGGGTGGGTTTGGACAAGATGGAGTTGGAGCAGAGGTTTAACAGCACCAGTCCATGCAGAAATCCCATTCACCGCCTTTCAGTTTTGTGCTTTAAATTACTTATTATCTTTTACTGCTTTTTGGTGAATTTGGCATTTGTGAGGATTTATTTTCATTTTAAAGCAGAGTATAAATAACAGCCTATCAGAAGGGGTTAATAAGGCAAAAGAATATTTAAAAGACTTGATAAAAGCTACACAAAATGTTGTGATTTCTGATCCACTATCAGCTGATCTAACCACTCATGTTCACTGCCTCTGAAATACCAAACAAACCATGAAATTAAAAATCCCCTGTGCCCTACCTTTTGTACACTGAAGAAATCAAAGGATCACAACAGGGGCTAATTTCTAACTGATAAAGGAAAATTGCTTTTATTCAAAAATTCTTTTTGAAGGAAAAAAATTCTGTATTTGGTATGAGAAATTAAAAAAAGCATAGCATAGATGCTGTGATTTAGCTGAAAATATACTGGCTCATAAAAGGTACAAGCTTGGCATTGCTCCTTCAAAAGTTAAATATTTTTGTCCCAGAGAGGGAAAAAAAAAAATCTAAGAACATTTTGATCCCAAGGTTAGTTCTAAAGCAGTTTGAAATTTAAGCCATATAATGGCAATAAATTTCCAAGGCTGTAAAGCATCTAAAATGGAAACTTGAATTATGACTAAATTTCCCATCACCTGGGTAGTCCAGCCTCTTTTTGACATTGTGGCCTCTCCACTTCCATGAGGCTGGCCAGTTCTGGTCCAGGCATGAAGAACACATATCCACCCTCACACAGTGATGCTGTTTCCCTGCACCTCACTTCATGCAGGAGACCCACGTGAGGATTGTTGTAACCAAACCTGGCTGATTTTAGGGCTGACCTTTACTGAGGTGAACTGAACTTGGGCAGGATGCTCAAGTAAACAAAAATAGCCTTTTTTACACAAAAAATCCCCTCACTGGTATCCTCTTGGATCAAAGGAAATGGAAATTTTTTATTAAAATTAACAAGGTAAATAATCTGAATCCTTTGTGTAAGGTGGCAAGAAAGGGAGATCTCCAGCATCCATCTCCTGTTGTCCAAATGAAATAAGCCACAAGAGAATCTGTTCTGTAAAGCTCCACTTTCCATGCTCCCACTGATGGCTAAAAGGCAGAATTTTATCTGCCCTCACTTCCCCTCACTCCCATCTTTGATTGAGGCAGGACTCCTCAATTCCCTGAGCTGCTTTTCAGGGCTGCTGCACCACTCTGAGCCTTCAGTTCCATCAGTCTGAGTCACAGGGGCTGGGCTTGGTGCACCTGAGTGCCAGAGACCTGGCAAGGACAGGGCTGCAGAAACATCAGATCAGCCTGAATTTATTGGGAGGGAAAGGGAACACCACCAAGCTGAGAAAATTCAGGCAAGGAGCTCAGAGGTTGGCAGTACAATGAGCTAGGATAAAGCAAGCAGAATGGTGAAAGTGATGTTTAACAGGTGCCAAAGAAAGAGAATTATCTGTCCCTGACACAGCGCTTCCACAGCCCTGCTTTGTGTGTGCCTGTGGGGCTCAGCAGGAACTCTCAGCTGTTCTAAGAGCAGCTCTGGGATCTCCTAAGAAAGTTTCATGATACCAAAGGTTATTGAAAGAACTACTCAGCACTTCCACACACCTCAGGACTGCACAGCAAAATGCCCAGCTGAACTCTAGACCAGAGAAGGAAACTTACTACAAAATTTAGTGTATTTTTTAATCAGCATGGATATATAAACAGCATGCAAATTTGTTTTAAGACATTGGCAACAACTTTCCAAGTCATGATTCCTCCATCCAAGTTCAGGAGATCTGTCATTGTGTCCATTTGCAAATCTGCAGCTTGATAGTAAACCAGGCTGCGTTTGTGATGTGTTACAATTGGAAAGCAAAACCATCAATCCCCTGTGCTGACCAACTCAGCTGAACCCCAAAGCAAATCAAAAGCCCACAAAGCTAAGGGCAGTGTTTACTTGCACAAAAAGAATTAATACTGAAACAAACAAAGAAGTCTGGTTCAGCTATGTAGTGTTGAAATATTAATATTGTTGGCAGAGGGAGTACATGAACCTATTATTTTGCAAAGTGTGGCTGGATATAGTGAAGGCAAACATTGAATGAGAAAAGAGAAAATCCAGTTCTTTAAGTGGATTTTCTGATGCCTGCAGCCAGACACACAGATAGTTTATTCCATTCTGCCTCTATAGCTGGAACGGATTTGGTATTAAAACTGCCTAACAGGTTTTTTAAGTATAGGGAAAATGTCTTTTAAACCTAGATGATTTCATTTCCAGCAGTGAAGGCACATCTACTGAGCTGAGAACTAGGTGACATCAATGGGAAGAGATTTGACTGTAGGATCTACAGAGAGCAAATTGTGGCATAATTATTCTGAATTAACTTACAACAGTAATGTCAAGAGAGTTTGAATAGAGACCCTCAAACTAAACTGGTATCAAACAGAGTAGTTCCACATCACTGCCATCACAGACACTATTTTCCATGTACATCTTCCTGCCTGTACTCCTTGCACATGAAACCTTGTATAAAGGGATCTCTGCAGAGTATCAGAGATATAAGGCATATTTGTCCTTCCATTCCCTGTTTTTTGATAACTAAATTCCTTTAGAGGAGAGAAAACATCATCTGCAGAAGAAGGAAAAGTAGAAATCTCATCATGCAATCAGTGAAAAAAGTCTGGGTCAGTGCAGCAGAGCCCTAACAATATCACAGAGTTAAATACTGCTCAGCATCTCAGCAAGCACTACATTCATTGGATGAGCATTTAATTTAAAAAGAATTAATGAAAGACAAGAGTTAACACAACAGTTAGGCATGGCTTAGCAGGTTATCAGTGATTTGAGCCACATCCTTTAGGTAGGCACTGAAACCCACAAACATCAGACAATAACAGCAAGGTTTTCTTTCATGCCCTGTGCTGCACTAGGATTCAATTCCCCTTTCTACCTAATGGCAGAATTTACATTTCAATTTACAATTTGAATCTGCATTTCTAGAGACCTCTCAAGCCACCAAATAAGCCACAATTCCCCAGGGCTCTTGCCCACCAGATGTGGAATTTTGGCTGCTCAGAACATGCAGGACTGCTCGACATTTGGGTGAGGAGATGTTCTTTCCCTTGCTGAATATTGAATTACACATAAAGTACAACTGCTGAAGCAGGAGTTCTGCCTTCATGCACACACACAAACCCCTGCCTACAACTTTATTACCAGATAAACGTTCTGTGAAACAATTAAAGCAGGTTTGAATCCAGTCAGACAGGGAAAGGATTAAACTTAAGTCACTCAAAACATGGGGAGGAGGGAATTAACAATAAACTGCTTTTTAAAGTCATCTCCTACAACCATGAAGATAAATCCTCTAGTAATTACATAATGATCAAAGGTGCATCTCATGTTTTTACCCTTTCCTTCAATGACAGTGAATAAAAAAGGATTTTTGTCAAAAGTGGAATTTTGTAAATTTGCATAAGCCTGAAGAGTACACAGCTCTTTGACCACAAGGATTTGGGATTTGCTCCTACAGAACAGATGAAAGCTAGCTATATTCCCTTAGTCTATAGTCCCCTTATAGTCTATATTCCCTTCCATGCACTTAATTTTCATTGTTTGCTGCTGGTCAGAGGCAATCTTCCCATGACCTGCAGACTGTGTCTCTATGAGCATTTGGGTGTTTGCAGCCCAGCAGCAAACAGGCCAGGCTGGGAAATGCCAGGCAAGGGAGATTCACTCCAGCTGGGAGATGGAGATCACAGCCCATGATCCTGCCACACGATGGCCAGGTGCTTTCTGCTGCTCACCTTACTCGGGCTGGGAGCCCACAAAGGAATGTGAACCAGATTTAAGTCTCAGTAAAGAACACAAAATGGGATTTTGAGAGGTACAAAGAGCATCTGTGGCTGCTCTGTTTGAATGCAGGGTACCTACACCCTTCATTTCCACCATGACAGAGAGGGAAATGGAGTTCCTCCCTCCTTTACATGGGGAAATATAAAGCAGAAAATTACAGTTATTACAACTGCCTCTTGTTTGAAACAAAGTTCAAAGGCTTGTCTTCTTTAATCAATCTCCCAGCAGAATAACAGGGCTGCAAATTTCACTTTCATGGAACTAAAGCACCCAGGGCTGGATCAGTTTTTCCCCTCTGTTCCCCCTGCCCCAAGCAGAGCAGGAATGAAGGAGCTCAGATGGGGAAGTTGACGGAGCTGCCACAGCAGCCACACCACGTTCTCTGAGCAAAGCAAAAGGCAAGAAGGCAATAAAACATCCTGGCTCCAGCACCACGTGCTGGCAAAGCACTTTGGGCAGTCAGATATAATGAATATTCAGCAATCTCTGGCTATTGTGGTATAGCAAAGTGCCTCTGTCAGGGGAGCCATTTCTGTGGCTGAGGTGAGAAAATAATAGATGTCCACTTGGCAGAGGTAGCCACAGACATATCAGCTCAGAGCCCACAGATCTCCCTGGGTAGATCTGGCTGGTGATTATGAATAAGTCCATTAATGAGCCTGTTTCCAGTGCAACACAATGGGGAGGGAGCTTTTAGCAAGTAACACTTGAAATTAAATTCTCAACCAAAAAAAAAAAAAAAACCAATTAAAAAAGGAAGATAAAAAGGAAAGGAACTTTCACAAAAATCTGAGTGAGAGGAGATACCCAAATATATTGTGCTATTGAACAGCATCCACAAGCAGGCACAGAAATTCCTTTTGTCCCCCTAAAGACACAGTCACAGATACCAAAGAACTCACCAATGCACAAACAAAAAGACAGATTCAGAAGCATTGCTGGAATGAAGGCATCAAAAATGTATAATTTCCTTCACCATCCTCACAATAGTCCAGACATAATTTAGGCTGGATTTCTTCCAGTTCAGATTCACTAATGATACCATGGACTTTAAATGACCCCTCAAACACCAAGAATAATGGATAGCATGAGACCAAGTCAAAAGGAACAGTTTGAAAACTGTGTCAGATTTAAGGGCATGTTTTTAATAATCTTGGTCATTTGCTGAAGCTTAAAAAAATCACACAAGTGTAACAAAACACTAACAAAACCAAACACCTCCACAAATGTTAAGAACCAAATTTATTATTTTGGTTGTCATGATTTAATCCTCCACACTCATTTTATCCCTATTTCATTAGATATACAAGTGCCACCCCCCACACACCCAAAAAAAGTACTTTTGTAGCTGTGAATGCCCCAAAGCACACAGTGATGGCTCATACATGGATGGAGACTGAAGAGAATCTGTTTATCTGTCTCTGATGGGCTGCAGTAGGAACTTGATTAGAAAATTACAACTGACACAGCATTTGGCAGAAGTTTCTAGCTCAGGGTCGTGTCTCTAGCAGCCAAAGCAGACAAGATATATCTAATTCTACAGAAAATCAAAATGTTTAGAACTCAGCCACCTTCTCTCCCTCTACACAATCACATCATCAGTGCAGATTTCCTGTCTTCTTCCCCTGTCCCTGATTCCTTTTCATGGTCACCCCATGGCAGCCCTGCCTGTGCCACTGCAAGGCTCCTGGTATTGGATAACCCTCTCTCATTTCTGGATTCCTGTCCTGAGCTACAAAACCTGTGTTTTCCAGAGGCTGACAAGCCCATTTGCTATGTGACATATCCTCTCTGGATGCTTGGCCCAGTAGGTGCAAGAAGAAAAATGAAAGTTGTCTGATAACATTCATTTCTACTGAAGTCCAGCACCCAATTTCTCTTCTAGTTTGTGAAACCATCTCATAACAGGAGAGTTTCAGCCTTGCTTGTTTTGCACTGAGTTTTTTTCTTGCTTTTCCTTTCTTTCTGTATAAATCAGCTCTTAACCCTGTTTTCCCTGAAGGAAATGTGAGAAAGCACCGAGTCATGCTGTGCTTTCCTAGAGAAAGACATTTTCTGCATTATTCTCCTGCCAGTTTTCAAGCTTTGCACAGGAACTGGACCAACATAAACGCTTCTTTCATCAGCTCAGGGCCATCCCCAAAGGCTGGGCTATTTGTAGAGTTAAAGATAGCTATTATCAATAAGAAACTTGCCTCCCTTCCCCCTCACTGTGCTCTCAGAGCATATCTGGAAACAGCTCAGTGCTGCAGAGAGACATGACTGAGAGTAAACTGATTCGAAGTAAAGGAGTTCTGTGTTAAATCAGGGCTGGAGAGGAGGGAAAGGGAGAGGGTGGAGGCAGCTCTGGGATTCTCCTGGTGGACACAGAGGGACATCTGAGCTGGTGCTGCACCCAGCCTGCAGCTGTGGCTCTGCAGAGTGCCAGGTGAGCTCCAGCATGCAGCAACCCACCCTGCCCAGCCCAGCAGCAGCTCCCTGAGGCACAGATGGCCCCAGGCACAAAGATGCATCCACCACACACAAAGAGGCTCCCAGCAGTCCTTCCAATGTTAAGTGGCTGAGACAGAAAGCTTTGGTTTGTGTTTACATTTGCTGAGCTGTGAGATATGATGAGAAAGGACTGAAGTGCCAGCCCAAGGTGCTGGACTAACACCAGAGTCCAACAATGCACTGCAGAAGGGGGCCTGTCACAGACATATTTTCTGAAAAATTCCTTTTGCTAGGATTTTTTCTCCTGAGAAGCTGAGAAGTCTCAGAGGAAAAGAAAAACAATGGTTATCTGCTGCTGTGGAATGCAACAGGTGCATCTTTGATTGGTCTCATCTGGTTGTTTTTCATTAATGGCCAATCACAGTCCAGCTATCTCAGATTCTCTGGTCAGTCACCAGATTTTATTATTATTCAATTCCTTCCTATTCTTTGCTAGCCTTCTGTTGAAATCCTTTCTTATATTCTTTTAGTATAGTTTTAGTATATATATATTTTTAAAATATAATATATATCATAAAATAATAAATCAGCCTTATGATTTATCAGCCTGATAATTTATCATTCATTAATAATATATAATTAATATAACATATATATAATATATAATATATAATATATAATATATAATATATAATAACATATAATTAATATATAATATATAATATATAATATATAATATATAATATATAATAACATATAATTAATTTATAATTATCAGCCTTATTATTATTTATCAGCCTTTCTGATTTAATCAGCCTTTCTGAAACATGGAGTCAAGATTCTCATCTCTTCCCTCGTCCTGGGACCCCTGTGAACACCACCACAGGTGCCCCTCTCTCCAACTTGGCAGTACCAGGGATGTGCAAAGAATGGCATTTTCTCTGCCCCAGAGAGGATTCAAAACTAAAAACAATGAAGAGAGCTTCAAACATGCGCAAGGGAGCTCTCTGAGGACATGGGACACCTCTTTGTGCTGCCTCGGAAGCCTTTTGTTACCATTACCTGTGCTTGTAGGGAACTCAGAGAACACCTGCATGACTTTGTCACACTGTCCTACCTGCCACAAGGCTTGTGGTCACTTTGGAAGGCACCACAACCCACAGGCTGGCACAGAGCAGCCCTGGGAATGCAGCAGCCAAACTGCTGCAGAGGGCCTGACAGCTCCAAAGGTCCAAGCAAGTTGATTTAAGGCTGACTGTGCTGCAGCAGGGGCACACCCAGAGAAACAGCATCTCCCAGGAGGACGGGGAAAGGTGAAGGAGCTGTCTCAGAATTCACATATTCAAATACTTGAAAGGAGGGCAAAAAAGTACGGGACTATATGTTGTTGATTTTTCTGCAGGCTGCACATGAACAGCATCTTCCATCAAACAGTGGAGGCTCAAACAGAACCTCTTTCTCCAGTGGAGGAGGAAGAAGGAGCAAGGAGGAGCATGGAGGCAAAGTCAGGTTTGAGCACGTGCAACTGGGACAGAGGAAGGAAGTCAACAGGAGAAACCAGGGGTGGCAGAGTGCCAGAGGCAGCACCAAACTGCCACTGAGGGAGGCGTAGGAGTAGGGGAACACCATCAGATGAAGTTTTTATTATATTTGCTTTAAATAGATTTTAGGCATACACTGCTAAACTCAAGAAGACTTAAACTAAATATGATTATACTCTGATTAATAACTTATATTTAAAAAAAAAAAAAGGTCACTTTTAAGGCCAGCTGTGGATCTCCACAGAGATGCTTACACTTTTGTGATGAAAGCATTTTGAGTTTGTGCTGTTTCCAGAGTCCAGGCCACATCCTGGCACGGAGAAGCCTCAAATCTCTCTGATGTTTCCTCTCTGCTCAGGGAGTTTGGGATTGCCAGCCCTGCAAACACACTGCTCCGAGTGGAGCTGACCACCTGCAGCTCCAGCACACATCTCCTGCCGCTTGAAAGCAGCACACCAAAAAGCCTCTTTCAAAGAAACCCCTCAGGCTGCTGTGTTTGAAGAGGCAGAGACAAAAGCCTTTGCAACTAGTGCCTGCAGAGCCTCTCCTGGGCAGGCACTAAGTGGCAAATTTCCCTGGGGAAACCCTTTTTATTCCCTTCTGCACCAATTTCTGCCATGGACAGCTTTGCTGGCAGCTCAGCTGGGGCAGGTGAAGCTGGAGCTCCTGTTCCCTGCCATGGGAGGCTCTGCCCTTCTCTTTGCTGCCAGAGCAGTCACTGCAGGGCACTGAGAACTCAAATCCAGCAGAGAAAATCCTCCCTGGAAAGCTTTGTGGGATCCAGCAGCAGCTGTGACTGAGGCTTGGGGTCACTTCCATACAAGGCTCTCTTTGAGGATGCCCAGCTCTGACCTCTGCCAGCCTGTGAATGGTGCCCAGAGCTGCCGGGTCCATACAATCCACGACAAATATCCAATCCAAGACAAATAACCACCTCCCCAGGTGCAACCCTAAATATCAGCATACAAATGTGCCCAGACATCCCACCTCTCATCTGTCTCACAGAAATCCCTTTAAACCCTCTCCCTCACGGTGTTTCTGGTCTGCAGACAGCCTGCAAGCACAGCACAGCCTCCTGATGTGAGGAAATACCATTGTGATCTTATTCTCTCCTTGGTGTAAATGTCACAACTCGACTCGAGTAATTACAAATAATTGGCTTTGAACAGGCCACATTTCCTCTCTCAGCCCCTGCTTGTACCACACTCCATCCTGTTTTGGCCCTAATTACAGAGAATAATAAATCCAGCTAGACAGTGCTTTTCTGAAGAGCAATTTGGTCTGCCTTGTCCCAGCACTAATGAGTTTGTTAATAGAGGGATTTTCCCTCTCCCTCCCCTTTTCTAATCTGTTTCCTGAAATAGCAGCACGGACACGGGAGCCATCCCCTGGCACAGCAGGTGATGCCTCTGCTGACCCACATTCTCCTCTGCTCTCCTCCAAGGCAAAGAGGAGCTGAGCATTGCACCTCCCAACCTTTTTCCTCTTTCAAAGGAGGCACAAAGCAAGCACAATTAATAACTGCTTGTTAACGAGCATCAGGAGGATCACCCATTTCACAATGCTGGTCAGAAGCAGCACTGTGGCCTGGAAAACAGCTGGGAGCTGGAGAATCAGTTTAGCTGGTGGCCCAAATGGGGAAAAAACACACAAAATCTGATCAAAATGTAACTTTTTTTTTGTTCACCAAAACAACACTTTAAAGGATCTCATTTATGTGTCCAAATGGAACCTCTGAAGCGCCCTACAGGAAATATATTCTACCTCAGTCTCTCCTGAGAGAAGCAAAGGACAGGAAGGGGTAGATGTTCTCAAAAGATCATCAACTTCTGCCTGTTCTTCTTCAATAAAAGCCCTGCTAGAAAAGGGAAATGCAGATTTACTTTTCCCTCTATCTGGAGAAAAGGAGAGTTTATCTTCACTGCTAAGCAAGCATTTCTTAACAACAAGGGCTTTGCCAGTGACTTTTTAGAAAATCTCATCCCCAGTTTTTGTCCTCGGCAAATTTAAACAGCATTTGCAGGGGCAGATGTCAAAGTTCAGTTCCTATTAACCCAAACCTAAGAAAAATCCCATTTCATGTATTGAAGGGAGATGACTGCATGGGTGGCTTTGCCTACACCATCTCTGCAAAGTGAATACCAGATCCTGGAATTCCAAAACCCATTTTCTATCAAAGAAAAGGTACTTTGTATTTTTTTATCTTACAGTTGGAAGTCTTGTCAGAAACAATTCCCTTAGTTCAACCCAAATTCATAGACAGTTCCAGTTCCCCTCAACACAGAACATTCCTAGAGTATTTTCATTCCTCCTCTGGATCTGGAGATGTGTCAGAGGTCTGTAGGTGTTTCTGTTCTTGGATCATTTACAGTGTGAATTTAACCTAAAGCAGCAAGTCTGACACGAGGAGTGAAGGTCCTTGATTTGATGTGAGGGGTACAGAGAGGTACAATGATTCTGAAGATTCCAGTTCTGACTTCAAGCTCTGCATTTTTCCCCCCCTAAATCCCTTATTTGACAAAACTATTTTCTCATATCTCTCTGCAGCCCATTTATTATCCTCTCTATTAATAAACCCTCCTTCCCTGATGAATCACTGCAATTTATCATTAAATTAGAAGATGAAATGGCTCTTTTTTCTTTAAACAAGGAGATTAACTACTATCAACAGGCTATTTCTCCATTATAAAACTCCATCTTCCTCACCAAATGCAGGAGTATCTTTGTTTGCAGCAGCCCTAAAGGTGATGCAAGGAAGGAGGTTCAATCAGAGGTGACATCCTGCAATATAAATATATGGATCAACCTAAAAATGGCTGTGGAAGACAATACATGATATTATGACTATGATTCACTGTCGAGTTTTCTAAAAGCACCATGAAAAAAATGAAAACTATGAAAAAAACACCCAAAAATGTTTCACTTGGATGTAGATGAGACTGCCAGGAACTGACACGACAAAGCACAGTCTAGACAACAAAACCCATCAGTGCATGCATAGCCCAGGGATTAATCACACCCCAAAAGGTCACTCAGGAGAAGAATTCAGCTAAACATGAAGGAACCTTCTGCTGGGAGCCCATGGCTGCCCCTCACATCCTCTCTGTACCATGCAGGTCCTGGGAGCTGTCCCTCCCCACACTGCTGAGGTTCAGAACCATCACAGACAGAACAACCTCCAGCTCCCCTGGGGCCAGGAAAGCAGCTTTGAGCCTCCTGAGCTTCCCTGCATCATTTCACCCCCGGACACATCTGTCTGTGAGATTTAAACTCCACTCACTGTGGTGGTTTTGGTATGAACAGCTCTGTGAGGGGAGTGGCAAAGCCTGGGTGTTTGCTGAAGTCTCTTTCTGTCCCACAAGTGGTGCCAGCAAGGGGCAGGCCAATATGTGAGAGGGATGGAAGCCCAGAACACCCTCCAGGAAACCTTCACTGCAAGAGCTGCCCTTGGCTGGTGGCTTTTGCTGCTAAAGTCAGCCTTGGGAAGGTGTAACAGAAGTCAATCAGCGCTAGGCACCACAGAAAACAAAAAAATCCAGTATCATTCCCTAACAATCCCCAGATCCAACCCCTTCACACACCTAGTCATTTGGTTTCTATCTCCAGAACTACAAAGTTCTTTTCTTTTATTCTTAGATGCTAAGGACATAACCGGTCTCCTGCCCCCCCAGGTCTGGCAGATGAGAGAAAATGGAATGAGGATTTTATGCCACTGTCACCATTTGTAATGAACATTCTCCTATAAGGAACACAGCCTTATCAAGGCAGAGACAGCCCTGCCAGGCACCTCCCCATGTGTCAGAGTGCTCCTCTCTCCAGATGTGATCTCTTCTGGAACAGCACTCTCTGCCTGGGCTATTCACAGGCCCCTGTCAGCTTCCTGCAGTGAAGGAATCTATTAATTCCAAGTGGGAGCTCATTCTCAAAGGAGCTGCTGATGAAATTGAACTGATAAAATGGAGGTAATTTAAAGGTCAGATGAAATCCAGCTCATGTTCATCCTGCTTGTAATGGAACATCACCAAGATGCTTCATCAGCAAAGGGACATTTATATGTTTTTTTTTTTTTTTGAGACATTGCTTATCCGTAACAGAGACTCCAAACATCTGATAAGGAAAACTTCCCACATTAATCTAACCAACAGCTGGCATCCTGCTGCCTGCCTGGGTGTCCCTTTCTGGAAATTAAATCTCCTATCATCTTTTTATCACACTTTGGAGGGAAGGAATGGGTGCCAAATGCAGAGCTGAGATGAGCAGCAGAAGCAGGAGCTGACACTGATAGGGCTGCATTAATTCAGGCGTGCAAGGCAAGTCCCTGCTGCCCTCAGAATATTCCTGCCCCTTTGCTCTCTGCCCACAATGCCCAGTTAGAAATTCTGGAGGTGGGCTCCTCAGAGAGGGAAAGGTCCCTTTCCTTGGCCAGGTTGAGCTGCTCCAGAGCCCAGGTGAGCAGGGATTTCTGTGCAATGAAATCCACTCCACACAATTTTCCTCATCTTACACAGACCCTGCCTGAGCTCAGCAATGTCCACTGAGTGCATTGGGGCACACAGAGGAGCAGGGTCTGTCTGCAACACCTGAAACTTCTCTGCTGGGAGCAGAATCCAGCTGGATTGCTGCAGATAAACATTCCTTCACTGACAGGAAAAACAGAGTTTATCTGGCTGCTCTGTTTCCTGGTAAAGCAAAAAGCTCTTGCAATGGGATCTCTCCTTCCCTCCAGTCTATTCTCTGCTTCCATCCTTCATGTGCTCCTCCCCCAGTCCCTATAATTAATATTAAACGTTACAGTTTTGTCCTATTAACACAAATTGGCCTTTCCAGAGGCAGATTAAAGAGTTTCCACTGGGGATTTCTTCCCTCCTTTACAATTTGCCTTCTCTGATCAGTGCTGTCTATGTCTCTCACTAGGCTCCTAAGGGGAATGGAGTGGGAGGGAAAGAGAAGACAAACACTTATTAGCAACTCCTTTGAAGAGCTGGAGATTGTGAATTAAACTGATTATTAACTCCCATCATACCAAGTTCCCCTTTTCTCCCTCCTCCTGCTCCTCCTCTGGGAATGGTAATTGGTAACCACACAAGTCATGTGCATGAAGTTTCACCTAAATCATTCACAGGGCAGCATAAACCAACTCTCTCAGTTTCTTTGGGGAAAGGGTGTTTTTGTTGCTCATGATAAACACAGGCACATAAAATAGACATGGACATGTAGATTTACGTAGACATGCAAGTATGAGGTGTTGGCACATTTCCAGCTGCATGACCCTTCCAGTTTGGTGCTTGGAACAGGAAAGAAACTCACGTGTTGGCCCTGAGGCAGCTCCAGCTCCCTTCCCAAATGGGTCCTCAGTGATATTTTAGTCCTGAATCCTTGAGGGGCACGTAGGGACAGACCTGACTCATCAGACACGTGTCACTTGCACTCACCATCACCAGGGCTGGCACAAGTACCACACTCACAGCCCACACACAAACCCAGCCACCAGCACAGCCAAAATTCTCCAAACCCTCACTCTGACTCCTCATGAGCACAAGGCAGGAGAGGAAGAGGTGTTCAAAATCTTTGGGCACCTACAAATTTGGTAATCTGTCAAACACACTCCACACCCACACCTCTCATGCCTTTCCCAGAGATTCTTCCTCCTCAGAGCCCCATGGGACAGTCTGGCCAGCTGATGCCACTGAGGGCTTTGGACATGAAATAAAACATCTTTGAGCCAAGTGAAAAGGAGCACAAATGTTATCTGGCTTATTAAAACATTTCATAAGTAAATGCCTGTTTCTGGGACTATGGTGGTAAATGGATAACTGAATTTAGTCACAACAGCAGCAAGAAAGCCTGGCCAATGACAATTCACTGTGACAGCTCACCCTACTAATTAAGAAACAGTATGAGAACAGCATAATGAGATGTACAATCTATTAAATAAGATGTGTGTTTACAGTGAGTAAGCTATTTATAATCAAGTTGCATTTATTTAGTGTACAGCAAACCTCTTATAAAACCTGAATTAAATGCAGAACTACCTGTAGACGCATGGCATTTATTTAAAATGTTTCAGGATGCAGTAGCTTTTTCAGCAAAGAGAACTTAATCAGTCCCTGGAGCTTTCCCTTCCTGGGCTAGGACAAGGCAAGAGCAGCTGTATTGATTTCTAGCATCCAGCACTGCCAAGTGAGCCAGTCTATTGGGCCAACAAACTTTAACACACAAGGTCCCAGAGGTCCCAGATTTTATCCAGTATAGGCACACCCTCTATGGATAGCTGATGCAATGCTAAGTGGAATTTATCAGACAATAAATACATCACATCACTCATTGCCAGGAGCAGTGTCAGACTGCCCAAAGTCCACTGTAACCCCAGTTTTGTTTAGAACTTTGTCCACTTTCTGTTATTGCAATTTCATACTGGATTCCTCCTCAGCCTTCCACCAAAATAGTGCAGACTTTTTGAGGAAAAGATGGTATTTTACCAATTAAAAAGCAAAGTTAAAAAAGCATTTTGTGTATAATTTATACAGGCACTAACCTGTAGTCAGGTGATTGTCTCCAAAGTTCTGCCTAATGTCTAATTAAACTGCTTCAAACCAAGGCTACTCCCTCCTTTTCTCTCCCATTCACAGCCCACAATGTCAAACAAAATTCCCTACCAGTTGAAGGGAGTGATTTTCCCACGGATAAGTCAGCTGGAAGGAGAATGGAAGATTTGTTTCCATAAGAAGTCTCTCCTAGACCATGATAACATGGCATGAAGAGTTAAAAAGCTGAGGTGTGTTTGCACTTTCGCGTGCAAGCAGAAATGTGCAGGGACAAGTTTTGGTGTTAGACAACCAGCCAAAGGAGAACATGGCATCCTCCAGTCCCCTTTGAAAGCTGCCCATTGCTTTGATTTACTGCTTTTTGTTTCCAGACAGCAGCTCCATGGACTCGGTAATCAGGCAGCAAATGCAAAGTGAGGCCAGCCTGGCCATGGGCTGGGGATTTAATGAGAGCATTGTGATTCCCATCTCTCAGCCAAGCTGTTTCTCACCCCGGGTGTTTCCATGTCTTCCCTGAAATCTAACAAAGCCTTTTCTCTTTGCACAGACTACATAAATCACTTCTGTTCTGTTCAATTGCCTCGGCAGAGAACTATTTTCATGGGAAGGGAAAGCTATAGAAGACAAAAAGGCCAATGTGGTGCAACATTATGAACAGGCTGGAGTTTCTTTTCTCTGATTTGTCCAAAGGAAAAATTCATGGTAACACACTGATTTTTTTTTTACTACAAATAATTGTATTGATGCTTGGGGGAAAAAAACCCCAGAGCTAGTGTATTTTTACAAAAACAATATAATACATTCTGTTTACACCCTGAGTTTTTGCATTCATTCCTTTCAACAGAGGCCACTGATGCTCGCAGAGATTTGCAAAAGCTTTGCAATGTTGGGCTTTCCAGCCCAGAGCGTGTAAAAGCAGCAACAGAGCAATGCTGCAAAACTTGCAAGCAGTAGCACTTTGGTTTTGTGTCTGAACTGTAGACACAGAAGCTGCCTGCCTGGAGAGCTGGTAGAACCCATGGTGATTTTAACATTTTGAAGAGGGAAGAAAATTTTGATTCTGGCAGAAAAAGCAATCTTGCATTTAGGGCAAAAAGAATTGAGATCTAAGATTCTCCAACATGCACCTGTAGGAATATTCACTGTGCAAGAGGAAGTTACTAGGAAAATCAAGGAATTCCATTCATTAATGGTGGCAGTCATTTAGAGGAGGAGCTTTATCACGTGCTATGATCAAGCAGAGCTTGTCCACAGAGGAACACTCACTCCAATCATATTTGGCAGAGGATAAGTCATTGTTGAGAGCTGCCAAATTCCCTTTGCTGAACCCCAGGAGTGGCCCATGCTAATCCCCTTCTCCAGCTGGTGAACCATCAGTTGTGTCAGACCAAATGTTGGAATCAGAGCTCACTGAACAAACTTTGCACACCCTGGGGGTGGCAGGAGGGGAATTTTGTCCAAGCCCTGGGCGAACACTGAGCTGAGGGAGGGCATGAAAAAGGCCTTGTACCTGTCACAGGGTTTAGCTCAGCAAGCTGCAAAGAAATACATAGCCCAAGGCAATAGCAAGCAACTTAGCAAATGTGGTAAATTCTCTGTTCTCTCTCTTTCTACCTGAGGCACAGATAGCACACCTGAGGCAAGGATTTCAGGTGAGGTAAGCATCTCAACTCACCCAGCCCAGCTGAGATTTTCAAATGGCATCTTTTACCTCCCTCTGGGACTTACAGTTATCAGTAAATCTGGTGCTGAGGCGTCCTTACTAACCCAGCCCTACATCAGCCCTCTCTGCCTGGAACACGGGGGCAGAAACAAGAGGCTTTTGTGAAGGCCAAGCAAATCACCCAAGTCACTGATGCTCAGGAGAATTCCTGCAAGTCCACAGTTTTAAACAATAAAATAAAGCTGGGTAATAAATCCTTTGCCTAACGACCTCTCAAAATCCCTGCTCAGCCCACTAGGGATGACAGGATTGCTTTGAGTGGCTATGGAACAGCCAAAGCTGCCACTCCCATGTGAGTAAAATAACAAACTGGGACAGGTCATGAGGACTGTGACACTGAACGAGGAATCACATCCTAGCAGAGGGAAGTCCCTGCTGACAGTGACACCTCAGTTGTGCCACCAAGGCTGGAGGCACCTCAGATGGGTGAAAAGCCCTTTTTTTGCTAATGCAATGTGAACCCCAGCCTGTCATCAACACTTGCAGCAACTGGGATCCTGAACAAGAGTGGTTCCATACCTCACCCTCAAAGCCAAAAGGCTTCATTAAAACAGATGGAGAATCAATCCCTTTCCAGTGTCTAAGAGAGGAAGGATCCTACAAGGATTTTTTTTATCCTTTAAGATGTCTGACATGCAAATATTTATCTTGCCAAAGGCTTTTAAAAAATAACAATAATATAAAAATGCAGATTATTTTTTTCACTCCAGAAGATAAATTTTGCTGCTTGGTCCTATGAGTGAATTGGGGCATGTAAGAGGATGCTCCTGTATCCAAGCATTTGGACACTGAGGGACCACTTCAGCATCACTGGTTGTTTCTCAATTTCCTTTCCAAGTCTGTCGTTTGCAGTCAAACTTTTCCTCTAAAGGGTTCCACTCTTGGTGTTTCCCACACACACTCTACTGAATTCACAAGACAAGTGAAGCAATGAAAGTGTTCAATGTATTTGTTTCCATTTATTTCCCTCTTTATCCTCCTATATGTTTTTAGTTTGGAGATTTTTTTTTTTTGACAGGTGTGGGTTTTTTTTAATTGAGCAAGTATTGTTTTGCTTGTTTTTATTCCAGGACAACAGGAATGAAGAGGGTAATGTGAATAACTCTAGGTCTGCTCTGAATCCTTCTACACCTCTGCAAAACCTGGTGCCTGCTCACAACAAAATAAATAGAGAGTTTCTTTCATTTAAAAGCAAGATAAAGGGTAGAAAAGTTCAATTTCCCACAGTACTTGAGGGCAGCTAGGGCAGGAGCAATAGGCTCAACACTAAAAGGTAAGTTAATATTTCCTACAACTGCAGAATATTTCCAACTACTTCCAAGAAGTTCTGACAAGACTGGCTGTAAAAGTATCTTTGGCTTCTTTTCATTCACATAGTAATGTAACAAAAAAAAAGATTGGTGAAAATTATTGAAAGAAATTATACTTCAGGATTTTTGGGAATGGCCTGGTAATTGTTCTGTACAGGTCAGAAACAATTAACCTAAGTAGTGCAGGTTTCTAGAGGAAGTGCAATTTCTTTTAGGATTGCACTGTAATTCTAGCAGTGTGATTTTTGTAGGGCTGTAAGGTCCTTGCTGCTTTCTTACTGCAAGACACTACATAAATTGTAACCATGACAAGCCTGTGATGCTCAGCAAGACTACTCACAGCTCGAGTGTCATTTTGTGACACATGAGACATGGAAATTTATTAATAACTCAGCACTCCTAGGGGGAAACAACCATCCATTCTTTTTTATTTCCTCTTCCTCAGAGATTACTGCCTTAACCTGGGCATGGGAGGACAAACACACATTCAAACCATGTTACACAAAGTGAGATCTTTGCTTGGTCTCCTGCATGACACTGCAAAGTGTGTCACAAAGCCATCCCAGCCCAGGGCTCCACTGCCCTTCCAGAGTCCGTGATCACAGCTTGGATGTCACCAGGCTCATGGGGTCCATGTTTCCCATGATGAGAAATCAGTTCCTACTCATCAAAAAATAAAGTGCCCAGGAGTGGGAAGGTCAAGGACAATCCATGGAACTGCTCTGTCTGCAGGGGAAGTTGTAGGTGCAAATCTCAAATATAGTTAGACTTGTAATTTTAAAAACACATGGCATAATAGGCTGTCAAATTGTGATATTTGTTCTGAATTTCAGTCAAAAATATCAATCACCTACACCACAAATCCCTCACCTCCATCCCTTGTAGCCTTCCAGTCTTGGGCTGCTGAATTTCCCTTACAAGATACCAGTGACTGTTTTCCAAAGAGCCAATGCATATCAAAAGAGAATTTACAAAACTTTTCATCAGTGTTCAATTCTAAAAATATTTTTAGACTATGGATACTTCCAAAAATAGTGGAAGATGGACCTTAACAGTTCCAGTTAATTCTTTCATCTTTTAAGTAAAGAATCTTTTTCTGCACTTTATTGCAGAAACACTTTATGGTGGTTTTTTACCAGCAATTACTTTCTTAAAAAAAAAAAAAAAAAAAAAAAAGAATTCCAGGTTCTCAAGTTTCTAAGAAAATTGTATTTACTTGAACCATCTTGCATAGAAATAGCTTACTCGACATGGAAATTAGCTGAATAGGAAATTACTTTATAGAACCTTGTAAAATTCTGTGAACTTAACTCTAATTTAAAATTTGTTTTTCATTTGCTCAGTGTCAAAAAGGCAAGTAGTGCTGCTGTAGCAATTTGAATCTCTGCCTTGGGAAGCAGAATCCAAGTTCTTGGGGCACTGTTTCCTCATTAGCCATTCTCCAAAGAACAAACTGACAATAATGGATTTTGTATTCCCAGGATAATGCTGAGTGTACTTTACTGCTGTGCTGGCCACCTCTTTACCAAAAATTCTATCATTTATCTGAGGAAGGAAGGCAGTGCATGGTCAACTGGAAGGAGTTTATCACCAGGATGAATTTATTATCAGATTTTGAATTCTAAAAAGCAAGAAGAGTCTAAAATGAGTCTACCTACTGTAAAATCCAGAGATGGAAAATAGATCAGGAATGAAATCAACTTGCAGTTGTGAATGAATCTTTAGGTTAATTCTCAGCATAGAGGTGACATGGTCACCCCATTACAGGGTGATTTCCAAGGCGTTTTTTGTTTTCCTTGTCTTTAAGCAATTCTGTCAACTATCAAAATCAAAATGAAGCCACAGCCAACCAGGAAGAATAGTTTTCTTCACAGAAAAGAATTCTCAAAGGGAAAGGATCAGGGAGGAGCCACATAAAGGAAAAACTGATATTCCCTGGCTTTTATTAGTCCTCATACACACCCTTCTCAGCAGATGTCCCCAAGTTTTAGTTCAGTGCTGAAAAACAAATAAAAACCATTGTCTTTGTGGTGTCTTACATTGAAGAGAATCCATCACTCACAGCCCAAAAAGAAGATAACAAAGAATCTTCCCAGACAATTTCACCTACAAGAGAGTTTTACAAGACTCACCTATTTTGAAACTAAAAACAAGATGAACATGCAGCAGGTAATTCTAATTTTTAGAGCCTCATTTGACATAATGATAAGTTATCTTCAACTCTGAATTTGTGCAAGTGCCACCAGAGAAAGACTAATGCCTTTCAAAACCATTTGGACTTTGCTTGAAAAGGAGCAGACCTGGCAAGTGAACCCTTCCCCTAAAAAAATAAATCACAAACCACTGCAGCAAAACCAAGCAGAAAGCTAAAACCTGGTCTAAGAGGGAGTCAGGACAGACCCAGGGAGAGAAGTACCTGATGACAAGGGTGACTTAAAGTAGCAGTGATAAAATTGATTGCAGACATTATTCGATTTCCAGTTTATCTGCCCTTAACTTCTTCGAGAACAGAAGACAATCTAAATATCTGACATGGTACAGAACAAATGTGGGAAACTTCATCAGAGATATCTACAGATGAAAGAACATCAGGACCTACAGAACACAGAAAGTACAGATGGATGTCAGTGAGGCTGTTTCTGGAGCCACCAGGGTTAAATCAGAGGATGTGAATTCTAAGGATCAGAAATCATCCTGGCCAAGGCCTGACATGTTCACATAGCACAGTGCAGGGCACTGTACCAAGGCAAGCAGTTAAGAGTGAGACAGCACAGCACATGCAAAAATGTAAAGCAGAATGTGCGGGTACTTTTGGTGCCATCCCAATAAAACATGCAGAACTTATATCCCTAAATTCACATTTTTTTTTTTACTCTCTGGTCTAAATTACCTCAGTGCCTAGACCCACTCCAATTCTCTGTTGCAACCTGGGTTTTTCCTGCATTTCTCCAAATTTCAAAGCAAACAATGCTCCGGTTTCTCTCCAGTAAGAAGAAATATTTGAATATCACCTGAAGAGTCCTTGGGCCCCCAGGTCACCATCATCACCAGGAGAAATGACAGCAAAGCAGAGAAGTTCTTTCCCTGGGAAAAGCAGTTTTGAGACCCTTCAACACTAACAGCCAAGAAGACTCTTTATCCTATATAAATACAGATTTATCTGCTTTTTTGATCTAAAGCACAAACCCCCCCGCTCTCCTGGCCCAAGAGAGTGCAAGGGCAGCAAGTGGGGACAAGAGGAGACAAACCCAGATTCCTTTGGTATAAAGATCAAACTTGCAAGCAAGGGAAATATCACATGAGACATTCCTATCTCCTACAGAGCCCATTTCCATTTCTAAGGGAACAAGAAGGCTGACAGCCTCTACAATTAACCCGCAGATGCCAAGAGATGATTCTGCTTCCTGCTCTTTGTACTGCTTCCCAGTAAAAAAAAACAAAACAGAGAAAGACCATTTCTTTTCTGCTGTGTGGGTCCTGTTAACACTCTCGGTCTGGAGCTCCTCCTCTGGTCTGTCAGCACACAGGGGGCTGGAAAAGCACAGCGACAGAGGCTCATCCATGTGGGGACAAATGTCAGGAGAGAAGGGACAGCGAGGAGCCAGCAAGCAGCAGGCAGGGAGTGCTGCATGGAATCACGTCCCCAGGAATCTCCATGAGGTGAAATCAGAGCCTGTTATTAATCTATCCAGACATTGAGACCCAGGAGCTGGAGTAAATCCGATTAAATTCCGACTCTACCGGTGGCTAGAAGCCAAGCAGGTCTTTCTTTTCTTTTGAATGGTGACCCAAAGGATATTTCTGTCTGCTTCACTACATAGACACACTGCTTTAAAACAAAACAAAATTAAAATGAAATGAACCAAAATAAAAAAATTAAAATAAATCAGAAGATCAAAAACATCAGGTGAATTCTAGTATGGCAATAAGGTCCTTTGAGATGCAACTCAAAAGGAGAAGAAAAAACGTAGTTATTTCCCAGCCCGGAGGGGCTACAATAGTGGTGGAGAAAGCAGCCATCCTCCACCCTTTAATGTGGGATAAGAAGAGTCCTTGAACAGATTAATGACAGCTAAACAGGGGTTAAATCAAACCTTTGCCGTGGGGAGTTTTGCAAAGCACAGGACAAGTAAACAAAACAGAACTTAAAGAAGAATAATCCCAATACAGTGGGACAATAGAGAAGAAAAGGAAATTAATCCTGGATTATCTAAGAGAGCTAAGTTTCAATTCTCAGAAGTTGATGAGAAGTAGCAGAGTGACACTGACAAAGTGACCAAGGAGCCCAATCCTCCCCGCCCCAACCAGCAGCTCAGCACCCTGCGAGCACAGCTGGAGCTGTGATCAGAAACTACTGAAAGCTCCTTACCTGCCCTGGCCTTGATGGCTCTGGTGTTTGCCAAAGCTCTTTGAAAAACCAAATGCAAAAGACCAAAAACAACCAATCAAATAAAACAAAGAGAAAAAGGAAAAAAATACTAAATCAAAGCTAAACAACAAAAGAAGCACAACACAGAGATGTTCCTTAAAACCCAACAGCAACACACATCAGCTGCCAGCCAAGCAGATCTTCCACGAGATGGAGATTTAAGGCACGTTTTGCTTGCCCTGTCAAGGGAGACGATTTCAGAGACTTCTTAAAAAGACAGCAATTCGGGTTAAAAAAATTGAAATAAACCAAAACGTATCAGCGCTTTAAAGGTTAACGGCCTCTGCTGAACAACATGCGTTTATCCAACCACGTCCTAGAGTAGTTTTTTCAGCCCTGAGACCAATGAGCACAGCTAAGAGGAGGGCCTTGGGATGGTGGAGAGGCTGAGTTACCCCCTCCCCTCTGCCTTCCCTCTCTCCACCTCCCCCTCCTTTTTTTCCTTCTTTTCTGTCTTTTTTTTTTTTTTTTTAGTTTAGTAAATTAATGCAGCAAGAAACTCCCAAGATCTGGCGAGTCCTAGCAGGGGAGAGAGGGCAGAGGGGAGATGAGATGCATTAGGAGGACACTGAGCCACTTTCTTTCCGAGCACAATGGAAGTGCTTCCCAAGAAACTTCCCCTTCACTCCCCTCCGCTCTAGCCCTGAGCAATGGGACACCTTCCCTACAGCAGCAATAACTTATTCGGGAGGAAAACAGCCCAGGAAGCAGGAATCAACAGCAGCCAAACGGCGGGCAGGAAAGCGCCACAAGCGGGACTGCAGCACGGCTCCACACTGACAAATTCCTGTGGATGTAATTAGGAGGACACTCCGGCCAGCAGCGGAGATTAAACCCTGGGTTCTTGAGGGTCGTCGCGTCCCCCCACCCTCTCCCACCTCACCGCCAGCACCCTGATGGCAAACCTACACCCGCTGCGGCCGCCCCTGTCGCCAGCCTGATGTCCGGAGCGACATCCCGCTGAAGGGAGGGTTCCGTGCGGGCAGCCCCGGCCCCGAGCGGCGCTGCAGCGGCGGTGGCGGGGGCTCCGGCGGAGGAGGGCCGAGCCCAGGCGGGAGCGGCGCCGCTGTCCGCGGTGCTGAGCGGGCGCGCACCGGGCGCTGTCCGCGGTGCTGAGCCCGCCCGCCGCTGTCCGCGGTGCTGAGCCCGCCCGTGCCGGGGCTCCGCCGCTCTCCCCACCGCTTCTCCCCAAGTGCCCGCTTACTTTATTGGCCAACCCCACCGGCCCACCCCTCACGGAGTACAAAAAAAAAAAAAAAAAAAAAAAAAGAGACAACACCACAACAGCGAGAGCTGGAAAAATGTGCAACGTCAACGCGCTCGGAGTCTACGTGTGGGAGACAATCGTTTTCTTCAGGTAAGGCTCGGCTTTACGCGAGGAGCGCAGCCGGGCTGGGCACAGCACTTGGCCCAGCTCAGGGCACAACCCCTGGGCACGGCCCCTGCCCCCAGCTGCCCTCTGCTTCCCCTCGGTGCCCCCCGGGCTCGCTGTGTCCCAGCCTCAGGTTCGGGACATTCAGCGGCTCGGGGAGTTACTCCGTTTAATTAGCGCCGCAATCTTGCTAACCGCAGTGCTGAAAACACCGAGCCCGGCTGCTTGCAAAGTGACAGCTAGTGGCGGCTGGCAATGCTGCACTTGAATTTGCCCGGGTAAATATTCCCAACTCGCCCCCTCCCCATGCTCAGATTGCAGGTGAGTTCCGTGGGATGCTTCCACTGCCTGCCTCTGAGGGATCACCCTCTGTCCTTAGCTGGCTGTGTTTAAAATCGCCAAAAGCAAAGAATAATCTCCTTCCTTCCCAACTTATTTTTTTCTCTTTCATGCTGTTTTGAATATTCTATCTTTGCAGAATCTAAATGAAAGCCAAAGGGGGTGGGGGGAGCTTTTTCCAATTATGCCTATTATCCCCCAGCTGTATTTTGACTCTGATTTAGATGTGTTCAGTTTCTCATTAAGGCTAAGATAGAAGGAACAGCTTTAGTCTTAAAGAATTGCTTCTTGTCTGTCTATCCTTGCAGTGCTTTTATTAAATAGAAAAAAAAAATTGGACAGTAGAAGCTTCTATATTTCAATGAAAAATGCAGCCTGCTGTAGCAAGTGAGAAACACCAATATAGGCAATTGGAGAAAAAAACAAACCCTGTTTCATGACCTAAACTTGCTCATCAGTCTCAGCCTTCCATTCAGTTGCAGGGCTCTTACTTCTGTGTTTTGCCAAAGTCTCATCTCGTTGTTTAATGTGAAAACACAGGCACTATTTGCTTAAAATCACTGGCATAATACTTATTATTTTATGAATCACAGCAGCAGACCAGTACTAGCCAGCCTTTGAGCTAACATCCTCTTTCCTTTTGAACACAAAAGTCTTTCTAGATATAAAAAAAATGGAACATCCCCACTTGTTCCTGTAATTCCACAGAAATTCAGAGACAGCAAGATTGTCTCATGAACTCAAAGGAGTAATTGTTTATGTTGGGTAAAACAAGAGTTCTAGAAATAACTAAAATCACCAATCTCTGAGAAGCAGAGCCAAATAACCAACACTTTAGAGTCATCCTTTCTCATCTTAGTCACAAGTGTATTGCAGCCCTGCAGGACACAGTGGGATGGGCTGACAAGGAGCAAATGGATGTGCAATAAACTCTTAGTTCAACACTGGGAGGAGTGGGTTAAAAAACAAACAAAACAAACAAGACTAAACAACACAAACACCAGAAAGCAAAAGGAAAATCACATAACTGAAAAAAAAATAGTGTTTCCAGGCTTGCATTTGCCATGCCCCTGGTACTGAAGCCTCTGAAGTGACAGAACAGTGAAATTGATGCACACTGACAGTGAAATTGATGCACACTCGTCCTGCAGATCCTGCTCACACTTGTGCTCCATCACACCACATGTGTAAGCACTGACAGGTCCCCAGCACATCCATCACAGCCATGAGCAATTCAAACCCCTGGTAAACCAGTCACTTCAGATTCTAATGCAAAGGTTCATAATGTTATAGACTATACATAGAGATATGTGGTATTACATCATATTGCATCCAAAAGGTATTTTGTAACTTTATTTTCCTTAAAATCAGCATTTAAAAATATTTGAAAATGCTTTAAGACAATTACAGGGAAAGGATGAAATCAAATTGGTTTCTATACGGTAATAATGTTTTAAATACATTTAAAAACAAACAAACAAACTAATCAGTAATTCCTGCTCAGAACTGACTCTACACAATGTTTTTCTTTTTTTCTCTCTCGCTTTGTGTTATGTGTTCAATTTATTACAGGCCAAAAATCTACCAGCCTCTCTAGTCCAGGAATAGCTTTGCTATTTCAGTTTCAGTAAGAGAAGTTTATTAATTAAGAGTCATTCATAAATTATGTGTGCCAATTACTCCTACTCAAACTCAGTCATACATGATGTTTAACAAACCCAAAGCTGATAATCCAATAATCCATAAGAGAAGTATGCATTAATTTAAATTACAAAGTGCACCACGCTTTATTGTCAGCCTGTCAAAGAGAATCCATTGTATGTTAGCATATATATCCCACAAATATATATATCAAAAAAATAAGAAAAGCAAAAGAAAATCTAGCATTCCAAGGAAAATTATATACAGCCAATATAGGAAAAATAAGCCAATATAGAAAATAAAGCTAGATTTGTTGCTTAACAGAAATGTCCTCCACCAGCCATTTAAAAAACAAGACCCCATGGGAAAGAGTAACAGCTGGTGTGTGAATGCAAACATTATGGTACTGCCAATATAATATTTGTTTCTGTTCCAGTTGGGATGTTTTAGAAGGAATTTGTGATATGTGGCTTTTTCTGACATGCCTTTCTTTATGGAAGATCACTTCCCATCCTGCTACCTGCCTCTCAGACTGCAGTCACTTGGCTGTGACTCAGGCTTTTCCTGGGAACCTGGGCAGGGATGGGAACTGGGCTGGGATGGGAGATGAAGACAGCTTGTTTGGCCAAGCTTTCCTTACAGGTATCTAGGTAAAGCAAAGTGCTAGTTCCTTAAAATAGATTGGACAGTTTGGGGCAAAATTGGACACAGGGATTTCCAGATGTCCTGCTTATATCCGTGGAGACATTTACAATCAATCATTCTCCCAAAGTCTAACTACACACCCTGAGTGTTCAGCTGTGAATTCCTTCATGCAGAACAAAATGCTCTCTTATCCTGTGATGATCTTGCCTGGACGTTCTGTGGTACCATTGAATTTTCATAGCTGCAATGGTCCAGAAATACCACTGCATAAGCTGGGGTAGGAATGCACATTGTCAAATTAGAAAAGATGCCCTAGAACTAACCCTCCCTACCCAAATGGACACTGTCCCGTGAGGCTTTGAAAACCTCTGGGCCTGATTTTGGTCCTAATATCAGGGATCAGCAGCACAACCTTCATGTCTCAAGATCAGGGTTGGCCCCTTCTGAACAACAATCTGTCAGCTTGCAGGAGTGATTCCAGGCAACTGCTCCAAGTGAGTCACAGGCTAAAAGTTGCTGCCAGCCTCAGTCCCTATTGGATTGCTCCACCTGGCCTGTTTATATTCCCTCCTGTCATAACAGAGCTCTTCATTGCCAGTTGATAAGCAATAAGAAAGTGCCACTGAGAACATGAAGCCTCAACTTTGCAGGGAGGAAAAAAAAACACGAACAAAACATCTCCTAAAACAGTCTTGGCAAGTAAAGGGGATGACTGGAGAGCTGCTGGTTTCATCTCCTTGAAAATATCAAGAATAAGAATAACCTGCACCATATCTCCTAGGTTCCTGCTATAGCTCTGCAGGGAGAGGTAACATTACACAGTGAAGATCCAGCCTGAGACTTCCAGAGCCACAAGATAAATGATGTATCAGATGTTGTCAACAGTCACAGAATATTTTCCATTCTAACTAAAATCCACTAGAAGTTGTGCCTTATGACCTGTTGTGCCTCTGCAGAGTCCCTCATCTCCATGAAATAAAAGTGATTTAGCAAGTCTTGGACCAGATGGTTCTAAGGATACTCTTCAGCTGCCTTGGTCTGCAACCTTTAATAGCCCCATTAGAGACCCTGCTAAAAGGGTTACAGAGCCAAGGTTCGAAAATGTGACCATCTAGACAATTCTAGAAATCTTTATAAATCATTCTGTAAAGAAAGATTAATTTGGTGTCATTGCAGTAAAAGCACAAAATGTCTGGGACCTTGCCTGCTTCAGGGACTTTGATCCATCCATCCTGACTCTTGCATTTAAGACAAATCAACATAAACTACATAAAACATTTTCTGACTGAAATGCTGATGCACTGATGCTCTGTGCATCTCCCCTGGTCCTGGGCAAACAACATCTCTTGTGGGCTGAAGAAATTCATCTCACCAAACCCTCATGAGCTGACCTGGATAGAAAAGGATCTCAACGTCTGAATTAAGAAGTTAATCAATGTCCAAAATTAAATTACTTTATTATCCCAGCACTGAGCAGCAATCATTCATCTGCAATAGGAAAGCAGCAGATAGGCCTGTTCTCATTTCATCCCAGCATGCAGCTTAAAAGGACTCTCCAAATTCCAGTGTCAAAACAAGGTGTCAGTCCACCTAATGAATAGAATTTCTGTTTAGGTACTGATGAAAGACAAGAGTCCTATAAAAATAAATCATGCTTTAAAAATCACACTAACTCACAGCTTTTAATTATGTCAAATCACATCACCCATTCTCACTTGCTTATTTTCTATAACCTGGAGCTTTTCTGAGATTCCAAAGTGATCAATGTTAACACAACAGATAGGCTGTTTACAAGTTATGACTTCCATCTGGTTTATTTGCCTGTATCAGCTCTCACTGTTGTGGCACATTAAATTAGGGTTTCACTATTTCCAGTAAATTACCCTTTTGCTGTCATTACCTAGCATGTTTCTACTGACCTTCATCTATCAGCAAGAGCACAAATTGTTTTTTTCATGAACTATGGTTACACCTGTACCTCACACATTTCAAGAGAAAGGTTTCATCATAAGCTTCCAAAAGCTTAAAATGTCATTCCAGCACACCCCTCCCACCACAGTTGGATTCAATTTTTCAAGTAATTCCAAGAACTTTTGATAACTTTAGTTTGGAAAAAAAAAATCCAACAAAATGACAGCAACCCAAACCAACAACACACCAAAACCCAACACAGCTTGGGATATGTGAAGCAAAAAGGAAAGAGTGAGAGAAGCAGGAATTCTTCCTGCAAGACACTGGAAGGATCAGCAGCAGCCACAACCAGAAAACTCAACACCAGTCTGACTGCTGCCTTCCAGACCTACTTGCACAGCCCAAAAAAGAGCATTTTTGCATTGTACCAACATAATAAACTAATGCTAATTCAACAGGTCAGTACACTTTAGAGAGACAAAAAATTCACCTATTTCTTTTCTCTCACTCTTTCCCCAAAGTATCCAAACAATTTACATTTGTGTCTACAAAGGCAGACAGAACAGGAACCATTTCCCTCCAAAGGAGGTGGTTTGCATTGGGATTTCTTAGCCAAGATTGGTGCAAAATGTTACAGTTCCCTTCCCCTCTGGGCAAAGTGCTGATACAGTCCAGCTGATCTGGTGCTATCGATCCCATACACACCTCCAAGCTGCTCTTAAATCTCTCTGATGCTTCAAGACACTAATGCACCAAAACTGAAAAAATCCAGAAATACAATATTTGTCCTCCCCTCAGCAAGGCCAAAGCCCAGAGGGGGCCTGCAGAGAACAGAAATAGATGGAGGCAGATGCACCCATTGTTCACAGGAGCTGAGCTTTGCCCACTGTGCAGACAATTAATTCATCCATCCAGTGATGCTGATTTGGGGAACTGCACCACATCTGCCTGGTGCATGGCACCATTGGCATCCTGTAAATGCAGCTCTGCTGGGTATAAGTGCCAGCAAAAAGAGCAGCAGAAATCTTAATTTACCAAGCCTCACAAAATTTAGATTTTGAGAGAGAGGGCAAAACATAAGAAAATACTTTAGCGCCCCTGCTTTCCTTTTGATTTCTCTCTCTTAACTCTTCCATTGAGGCTCACAGCCTGCTAGAAATGAAACAAAACAAAAGGGAAAAAAGGTCAAAACACCCAAGTGCCTTAGGAGCCAGCCAGGGAAGCCTCCTGTGTTTATCAGCGCCTCGCTGCGGGTGGGTGAAGAGGGAACAGAGCACCAGGGGCTGCCAGCCCCGGAGTGTCGCATGGCTGGAACAGCAGGGCTTGCAGTGCCATCAATCATCCCGGGCTGCCTTCAGAGCAGAGCTGCTGCCAGCAGCTCCCCAGCCCTGCCCGCGACCACTCGCCCAGAATGCAAATCCCGCGCCCAGCCCCGGCAGGGCCGGAGCAACACAAATCAATTAAACGGCAGCACAAGGGGGATCAGGGCTGGATCAGTCGGGCTCAGCAGCAAAACGCAGCTGAGCTAGGAATGCTGCAGGAAATCCAAACAAAACCATGGTGTGATTTCTTCAATTTTGTTGGTTTTATTCTTTTGTTTCGGCTGATGCCCGTAAAAAGATGCATTGTGTAAAGCCTCGAGCAGAGACCCCTCCTCCTCTCTTTTATGGGGGAGTTACAAAACCTGAAAGCTTGCAAGCGCCAGCTGTTATCAGCACCCTTGAAAAAAGCCTTAATTCCAAATGTCCCTGCTGGTGGCTGTGCAATGACTGAACCCATTATGGAGGTTCAGTCCCCCATTACAGCAGGACATGTTCACCACAGGTATTACCTCAGTGAGGAGTGGAGAACCTCTGGCTTGCTGGGTGAGGGAACCTTTCCTTATAACAATTTTGTCCACAGCCTGTTTCCTTTCTGAGGCATATGTTTACAATCCTGTCTCTGTTTGCTCCCAGTGCTTTCACCCTCTGGAAGCAATGCTGACCAGGGCAATAGTTGCTGACACACCCACACAACAACACAGAATTCTTTCCTGCACCAGCTCTCCCAAGATCTCATTTACAACCCAAAATGTGTGTATCCCACCTCTCCTGCCACCCCGTGGGCCTGGGAATTGTAAGCATTGTCCAGCTTCCAGCCCCATCCATCACACCCTGACACAGAGCTGTGGACTTTGAAATCATCTCCCAGCAGTGAGGCTGACAAAGCAGCAGCCTCATCAAACATAGCTTGCTCTCCTGCACCAGGGCTGAAAAAATGGAGTTTGGTTTGTTCAGTTCCCCGACCAAACAAAGTCAGAGTGAGAAGGAGAAAATCCCTCCTGGGCAGGGGACCCAGGGCTTGGCCATTCCTTGCAGAAGTTACACTTCATTATTACTCATGAATAAATGATGAATTACACCAGGAATCACAGATGGCACAGAGGGAACACTCAAGTCCAGCAGGGCATTTGTGTTGCAATTACAATGATCAATTCCATCAGAACATAACATGAGTGCTCTCATCACACAACTCGCTTTACACAGCACAAATTCCATCAGAGAGCCCCAGTTTTACCACAGGATCCCCAGTTTTGCAGGTAGGAAACACAGGTTAGCTCAGGAGACCTCTTCAAAGGATCTGCAGCAAAAAGTTCACATTCAGAAGATAAAATCCACCAGCACTCTGAACTACATGTCATATCTCTTAAAAGAATTCTATTCATACCACTTCTGATTTAGCAAAAAAAGTTACAATATCCTTACCCCACCTTAATGAGCAGCATAAATCCTTAAAGCAAAACTAATTTTTAAAAAGCTGCTGTAGGGAGCTATTTGAACTGATGGGAGTGACTGCAGAGCTATAGATAGAAGAGCACCCACGACTTCTCGGAATTCTCTGACACTTGTCTGGTCTGTGATCTAAAACCCTCTGACGTCAATTGAGGTTCCCATTGCAGCTCTCCATCCAAACACCAAATCAGGAGCACATCAGCAAAGAGAATATTCTTACCTAGGTGATGAAGTTTCATCTTGTTAAGACGTTTTTTCCTTTATTTGCTGCCTTCAGGAGGGCTGTTTATGCACAACTTTGAATATCTGACTTAGCCCTCCTGACTTTAAAAGGAATATGCAGTGAGTGTGTGTGAAGCTACAGACACATGCTTTTGTCTTTGCAAAGATGTTTTCCCCTTTGTTTTTCCACAAAAAACAAAAAGCAATTATAACTTTGTTTTTTTTGTAAGCCTCTCAGTATAGGCACAGGTGAGAGTCAATGCTGGTATTTGCTGGATTTATCTCACAAGTGCTTAAAACCTGAGCTTTGACTTGTGCTTCTCTGTTGTTTGAACTGCTTTCAGACCTGCCTCAGGCTTAGGATCATACATCCCCAGAAAGTCACTGTGTGGACTCCAAGAGCTATGGATGCTTCTGGAAGAGGGAATAGTTGAGAAAGTCACTAGAGATAATGCCTGTGGCTCAAAAATTAATTTAACAAACACTTTTTAGCATGCGATAAGCAAGAGTAACCTCACAATTCTTGTGAGGAGCAGACCTAGCACAAAACTGAGCATTATTCCCATATTCTCATACAATTTATTGGTCTCCCTGTGCTATTCCCAACTATATACAACATGCAGATTTCTCCTCCCCCCAGCCAATTGTCTAGTCATTTATTATTTTCTTACTGCTCTGTCCAGGCAGCGTCAGCAAATGTTCCAAGTGCTGGTGTCTTTCCATAGAGTTAATCAGTGTAATTGGGATGGTTTATAGCTCTGGACAGAGTGTTTTGCCATATGGCATAGGAGCCATGGGCTGCAGGAACGTGGCAGTGGAGCACAGACACCAGAATGCTGCAGTCTGAAGAGATTTTTCTCACTCCAGTGAAGTTGTTGCAGCTCTCCCTGGATGGGAATGACCACAGAGGGTTAATTCCCTGAGGTTCATGAAAAAGTGCCTCCCAGCTCCTCTCCTCAGGTACAGCCACAGGAGCCAGTGACAATAGGGTAGTGAATGACCTTTCAGAGTGTTTTGGGATCCTTTGGGTTAAAACTTTAACTGATTACATCCTGCGACTACTGCAATGCAGTTACTTCTGGTGCAAGAGCTAGAACCGGTTTAAAGAGCTCTCAGCAGCAGAGCACAGCCATCCAGGACAGAAACATCTAACAAGCCTACTCCTTCTTTCCTGTCCCCATCCTCCTTCCACTAATAGAGACAAATAACAGCTCATTGCCCATTTCTTTCTCCAAGTGAAATCTCTCCCCAGGTCCTCAATTTCCATATTTCCCCAGTCTCACTGTACACGTCCACTCTCCCATCCTGTTCCTGTATTCAGGCCTGCTCCCTGCCTCTCCTGCATGAACACTCAACTGAATTAAGAAAACAACCATGTTCCAATTCCCTTCCCACCTGTGAGAATTCACTTTAAAATTCCCCCCTGAGTACACCCTACACCAGGGGCTGTAAAACACCAGCAGCTGAGCACAACCAAGAGGACTGAGATCACCACTGTGCAGCCAGCACATCTGTAACACTCTCAGCTCCTTCTACTCAGCACCAGGACAGGCCAAAAATTCAGTATTGGGGCTCTCTTCTCCCATTCACCTCCCCTGTTCCATCTCCTTTCCACCTCTAATGCTGCAGGCCAGAAATTCAGACAAGGTGATGGAGAAAAACAGGCAGGCAATGAGTTTCATCCTATTTAATTGAATTGCATATCAATATTGATTGTGCTATTAATTTTGATAGTAAATCTAATCATTAAAATAAAAAGTCTGCTTGCAGTCTCTGCCAAGCCTTCCCAGCAAGGGTCTGGCAGCATTCTCCTCTAGATAACCTGTTGGTGCGCAGTCAGAAATAAATCTCTGGGTGCAGAGTTTAGGGCTGCCCCTGTCTCTTTTCAGGACAATCTGTCCTTCCTGCTGCAGAGGAGGAGAGAGAGACAGGCAGCCCCAGCATCCTCTGAGCTCTGCTGAGCTCCAGGATCTGCTCTGTGCCTGGGGAGGGTTCAGGAGGAGGAAGAAGAGGCTGCACTGTTAATCATGGACAGCACAATGCTCTGATGTGCAGCTGCCCCTCTCAGAGCCCGCTGGAGTCAATAAAACAAAGCTGATGAATTCTCCCACATCCCCCTGCCCCAGCCTGGCTTTGGACATAATGGGGGAAGCAGTTATTTGCACACCTCAGCCTCCTCAGACCTGATGGATATTTCCCTCCCCTGGGATATTTCTTAAAGAACACATCACATCTGAAGGACAAATGCGTGAGGCAGCTCACCTGAACGCTATTCCCAACACATCCCTGCCAAGGTTTCTGGCTTGCTGTGCTTCAAAAATAATAAAAACCCCAAAGAAACCACTTCAGAAACCTTTGCTGAGCAGCACAGAGCCAGGTAGGGGTGAAGCATCTTCTATATCTCCCCAGCCTGCAGAGATCCCACTTCTCTGGAGCCACTGATGTGGCACCACTTTACCTTCACAGGGACCTGAGTCTTCCACACTTTGCAGAGAGATATTTCCCTTGCAAACACTTATTTGGCAACAGTTTGTTTCTGCTGCCAGACATGATTTTTTTACACTCAGAATTAATGATTAACAATTAAATTATTTGACAAGGGAATTGAGGCCCTGTGCTAATTAAATTCCTTCATCACTCCTCTTTGAAAAGAAAAAAAAAAAGAAAAATTTATTTCTCAGTATCAGCATTCAGCCAGAACAGGGCATTTTGTGATGCTGGACTTAATTAGATGGACAACCATGGCCACAGCCAAAAAAGAGAAAAAAAGAACAAAAATATTGCTCAAGGATCATGCAAATGGGAGGAGGAAGAGAAGGAAACAGCCAACTGGAGAGCCAGGAATCAAGTGAACAGACACATCCAGACAGCAGAAAAGCCACATTCTAAACCAAATAATTTTTTTATTTGGTTGTTTATATATATATTTGGTTGTTTATATATATAATTGTTTATAAGAATATATCATCTGTTTAGCTGAAACAAAATGATACAGACAGAGTAAACAGTGCCTGTATAGGCTGGGAAAAACCAGCCATAGGTGTCCTGCAAAGCTCTGTTTTAAGGGATGCAATCCTGCTCATCTCCACCACTCTCAGATCCTGCTCCTGGCTGGAGCTCCCGGGGGCTTGCTGGTGTCTGCTTACACACCAGCATTAATATCACAAAAGATTATGCTAGTTCATCGACCCTTTGAAGAGATCCTTCCCATTGTAGCTGCTGTGATGATTGCCTGATGGCACTTTCTCAGCCAGATCCACTAGGGATTACAGCAGCATAAATAAGATAAGCCTCTGTCTGACTGCTATTAAAACGCTCAGCTCAGACAACTCTTACACCACTGCAAACTCCATCCTCGGTGGGTTTGTTGCAGCCTTTGCCTCCCTTTGTTTATTCACAGAATAAATCTTCTCTCCGAGCAACACAAACCCCACTAAATTTCCAATTCTCTTCCAGTGCCAATAATTTTGGAATCACTCTGCAATTCCCCTCTCCTTGTCTCTGTGAGCCAGGAGACAAACAGTCCTGTGGGACTTTCAAGGGTGTTCTGGAAGGACTGAGGGACGGAGAAAACCCCAGAAAGCTCCCAAGACAGCACACAAGGCACTAGCCCAGACAGACCTGGAAGACAGAGGAAGCTGACAGAATTTTTGGGTGCTGAGCTAAGCTGCCATTGCAAAGCTCAGCTGTCACAAGCAGAGTGAAGATTTTGGGGCTCTGTTAGACAGAATCCATCCACCTCAGTGGATCAGCCTCTGCAACTCCCAGTGGTGTTTTCTGCCATTATTTCTAAGATAGAAAGTAGATTTAGCTACCTGCTTCTAGAAAGGCTGCTCCCTATGCACTGCTTTCTTGTAAATCCAGGGGGAATCTCATTTTAGGAAAGCATCTAGTAACCAAACAAACTGGGGGAACTCAGAACTCACCATTCCCAGGCACAGCCACACAGCAGCCAGACAGATTTTAAACATGCATCAAGCCACTGAAGCTTTGTGTGAGAGTTTCAGCACATCCCCAGAGGTGCTCCCAGGGACAGGCCACAGGGATGGGCATGAAGCTGCAGGAACCAGTGGGGCTGTGAGAGGGTGGTCCTATCCCAAAACTTCCTGAGCTTCAGCTATCCAAATACTTATTTCCATGTGGGAAGAGAGCCCATGAAATTAATTTATTTGCAGCTTTGATGCAGAAAGAATCAGAAAATGGCACCCAAGAAATACAGATTCACTCACTGGAAGTGGGGTGAATATATTGAGTAGAGGCTTTCACACTGAATTTAGGGGAAAGATGAGCACTGATTTCTTTTCTTTTCTCCACCTCATTTTTTAAAACAAATGCCAGGGGAATTGCAGTTTCTAATTATCTTTTTCCACTTAAAGATTATTAGATGCTTATTAGGTTTGTATTGCCTCTCCCCTCCCACACAGATTTTCCATTTCCATATACTTCATCCAGTCTACAGTTAATGAGAAGGAATCAGTGTATTGCACTGTCTGGCATCTTGCTGAAGTGGCAGAAGTCTTTGGTTACCAAGTCATTTGCTGCTTAATTGAAATCTTTTCTCTGGACTCATTGCCATGCAGACACTCCATTGGAATGCAGCAGTCAAGCCCAGTATTGATTGTCCTCCCACTCCCAGCTTTCTTCTGCGTTTGCAAATCAATTGCACCCTGTTGCTTTCCTTCTAAAAACAAATTAAATTAAAAACCATCACCCATTCCACAACCCCATTTACCCCTGAAACGCATTGGTTCTGCTTTGCAGTATTTCCTTGGGGCAGAGATGGGGACGAGACAAGAAAGGAGACGTGGTTGGAGCAAGATGCACACCTTGCCAGAGAGAAAGAAGTGCAGCAGAAATGCTCCAGTGGGGGAGTGGATTGGGAATACACAAAGGAATTAATAAAATCCCAGTTTTAGGCTCTCACTGGAAGTGATCTGGAATTAATCTCCCCTCTTCACTGCAAATTAAAATGTTTTTAACAGTTAAAAATCCAGCAATCAGAGAACTCTGTTGCAACTTGCAAAAGGAGCCAGACTGCAGTTGTGAGTTTGCAGGACTGAAAACCAAGGCTTGGAAAATCATTGCTGCTGACACCAGAAAAGAAACTCAGTGCAATGCAGTTACCAGATTCCTGATTTTGAAATTAGGCACCCAAACACTGTAGAATCCCATCTGAGTTTTTAAAGTTCTGAGGAATCAAATGGTTCAAATGCCCTTATCAAGGCTTTGTCAAGATAACATCTCTCTTTGGATTTCAGCTCAAACTTGCATTGGAAGAGCCCATTTTTAGGGGCAGGATCACATTAATACCATGCATAGTTTCAGTCCCAAATTCTTCCCAAGAGATCTTGTGTCAGTACTTAGCACTAGAAACTTCCCAAGGTGAGGACCCTGGTGTCACTTGTGAGGACATGTGTAGCCAAACAGCTTGTGCCTGTTGTAAACTCCCTTAGACCTCCCAGCTGCTCTGTCAGGGGCTCCTCACCGTTCCCACAGCCTTTATACTTAAAAGAAATCAGTTTTGCAGAGTGTGAAGCACTCAATGCCTCCCGAGCAGCTTCTTTGGCTCACCGTACATTTGCATTGCAATGCTGCCTGCAGGCTTTGTCCAGGTACCTGAACACACAGGCTCATCCTAACCAAATTGCATAGATGATTTGTGGGATTTTTTTGCATCATCTAGGCAGTTTTACTGAACACTTGCAGCCTGGGAACAGATTGGTGTTCAAGTAGAACCCATAAAACCAGAGGGAAGGTACTGAATGGTGTCTGTTCCTGTCTAGGAAGTCAAACCTTCCTGCAAAGGTGAGAATGAGCAGCTAATACCAAGGGTTACTTGCTCCTTTATAGATTGCAACAACAGATTTCCTAAGCCCAGATCATCACCCTGCAGATCTTGCAGACTCCCATGGAGTCAGAAGGCAAATTACCAACCATTGGTATTTGTCTTCTACAGAAAGAGTGAAATCACAAATTTATCTGTCCCAGAGTCCACACAGGTCTCAGAAAAATTCCATTTCCTTTCATCTTCAACCCAACATGAGAAAAAAAGTCAGGATCACACTCCAGACACTCCAGTTCTGTGTTGAACTCAGACCCTGCATTGCAGGTACCAGTGGCAGAGCCTGGGCTGATCAGCAGAACCATCCCTCTCCCCTCCAGCCCCACAGGCTCTGCATGAGCTGTGCCATCACATGATGCTCATTTAAACCTCAAACTCCAGATTTCTCTGATCCTACTTGCCTTTTGGAAAATCATACTGCCAGAGTACTGCATATGCTCCCTGCTATTTGCCCTGTAATTAAGCAGTAATTGCTGCCCAAGGCTAATCTCAGAGTGTATTTTACCTGTGGAGCTCAGCGCCAGAGTTCACATTTGTAATTTAGTGGCACACCAAGGAGCTGTACCTAAACTCACAAAAGGATTTTCACTGCTCATCATCTCTCTTCTACTTTGGTGGCAGCTGGGATTCTGTATTTGGAGATGTTTGGGCTGGGCAAACAAATTAGCTGAGACCAGCCTCATTAGGAATTCACATGGGTACCCGTCCTGCCTCAGCAGGAATAAGATGCTGACTGCTCTGTTTCTGGACCCCAAGCCCTCCCCAGCATGGGATACACGCTGAAACCTCCTCTTTATTTCTACTTGCACAGCCTGGCAGCCTCCAAGGAAGCTGAAGCAGCAGCTCGATCTGCCCCCAAACCCATGTCTCCTTCTGACTTCTTGGACAAGCTGATGGGGAGAACTTCAGGATACGATGCCAGGATCAGACCAAATTTTAAAGGTATGCAAAAAACCCCAGCTTTTTCTCATTTTGGGACTGAAAACTGCATCCAATCCTCATTAATATCTTCCTAATGCTGTATGAAATATGAATATTTATGTTCTTACCAAGTATGTATTATAAGGCTATTTGGTACATGGATCCCTGTAGATTTCTGGAAAGACATCAACAAATGTCTGCTCAGAGTGGAAACAACCTTGTAAGAATTTACATACTGTAAATTTAGGGCCCCCCAATCCCTGCTTGGATCAGGGAATCTCAAAGCATCAATCTCAATACAGAGATCAAGGATCCTGTCAAACCAAGCAGTGACTGGCAGGGAGCTGAACTTCTTTAGAGGTAAAGATAAAATGCCCAACTTTGCTTTCCCCTGGAGTCACTGCCCACAGCATCCACCAATGGCAGGCACTGCTCCCCCCTTGGAGCCACTGCAGCCTCTCCCATCAGCTCCAGAGAAACCCCACAAGATGCCAGGGCAGCCCAAACCCTGTCCCCACATTAAAGGGGCTCCTCAGCCCAACACTGCTCTGTGCTTCCCACCCAGATTTCCAGCCTGCCCCATATTCCATGGCAGCCAAGCAGCACTGATTAATCAAGCCCTGGCACAGGCAACAAAACCTCTTTTCTCCTCAAAACACCTCTTCTAGCAAGTGTGGGGTTTCTGTATGGCTTTTTCAACCTAGTCTAATGGAGATGTCCCTGCACATGACAGAGGGGATGGAGCTGGAGGGGCTTTAAGGGCTCTTCCAATTCAAACCATTCTATGATTTTTGTTTTCCTTTCTTTTTAACTGAGCTCACTTTCACAGGGGGTCTTTGGCCCTACATCACACCCAGAGATAAAGCAGAACCTGCTCCTCTCAGCCACTGCCCATCTCCAAAGCTCATTTTATTCACTTCTTTTGTTTCCTGCAACCAGTTCCCTCTCCCTGGAGCCACTGGCAGGGCTGACAGGATTCCCAGGACCCATTAATCACTGGTGACAGCACCTGGCACCCAGCTTGGAACAATAAACTCTGTGCTGGGCTTTTAAACCCAAAGAAAGATGGGAACCCTGTGTCCCAGTAACCAACCAGGCAGCAGAGGACACTGCTGCTCTTATCCAAATGACAAGGAGCTAAAATACCACCCTGTAAACCTGCCTACCTCTAAATTATGCACACACACAAATTAAACTTTAATATTTAATGAAATGTATACATTCACTTCCTGCTGAAGGCAGCTGTATTGCATTTTTATTTGAGATAATTTAATTTCAGTTTTATTTCAATGAACTACACCTTCCCCTCAGGGCAGTTTTGCTGGCTTAGCCTCCCACACATAAATCAGGCTCCAATTTATATGGGAGGCATAGGAGGTGTTTTACAGAGCTTGGGGTTGTAGCTCTCAAAGCACATCATTTAAATTAACTGCAGTAACTCATAAGGACATTTTAATTGCTTAGATCTAAATGAAAATAATGCTGAAGATCCATATCAGATTGATTTTTGGGGAGGGGAAGATTAACAAAAAGAAGATTGCAGCTTTTCTGTAAATGCTGTAAAGTCTGGGCTTAGCTGTGGATTCACATTCTGAGAACAAATAAGCAGTATTTGGGTTTTCAGGTGGAGGATGGAGTCAGGAGCTCCAGCAGGGACAGAGAGGAGCCTGGCAGGGACCTCTCACCCAGGCTGTGCCCTCATCCCCACTGCTGGAAAACTCAATTCCTCCACAGCTGCATCCCTGCAGAGAGGAGGAATATTTCAGTGGCAGGCAGGGAATTTTCTAGAGCCTCTCACAAGCTAAAAGATCCCCAAAATCACCAAATCCTGCAGGGAGCTCATGGCTCACCTTGGACATCCTGAGAAGAGCTCAGTGCCTTAACAAGAGCTGGGCTGCCCCAAAAAGCCTTCACGTGCACCCACCCCACCCTCAGCTTCATGTCAGCACTGGATCAGGAGCAGGGGGACCAAAAAATCCCAGACCTGTCAGAGTCAGGAGCATGTGCACTCATCCAGAGGATCAGCTCAGTGTTCTCCTTGTACTGTGCCCTGTGGGAGGGGAATCACCTGCTCAAGGACATTTTATGTGGTTTGTGAATGAGTCCAGAGCAGAAAAACATTGCCCTGAACTCAACAGAAGGGATGAAACAAGTACTAAAGCCTAATAATTGTGTGCTTTCAGCATATGGATAAACTTCTGGATAAGAGGAGTTGGTGAAGGCAGGGGGGAAAAAAGATTTAATTTTTGTGTCTGATAGCTCAAGCCATGCCAGTGTTTAACAGCCTGGAGAAAGCTGCGCAGACTGAGCAGTGTGAGATGCTGCTGAGCTGGCAGAGCTTGTCTGGGGGCTGGCTGGGCACAGCCTGCTCACATTGCCTGGGACTCACACCAAGAAAACCCCAGCAGAGAGCATCACTGCAGGGAACAGGCACAAACTTTCAGAGGAGGCCAAGGCAGGAGAGGAGGAAAGAAATGAAGAGGAGAAAACAAAGCTCCAAATGTTCCTCAGCAATCAGGAAAATCCATTAATTTCCACACAGGAGGAAGTTTGCAGTGATTAGAGGCACCAGGCTCTCGTTAAAGCCATTCCTCCCCCCAGTATTTCATGCTGCAGCAACTGCCAGACTGCAGATGTGACCTTAACAGGAACATCACTCCCCCAGCAGGCTGAGCCACCAGGCAGTGTTTGAAATGCAGACACCATCCCTGATTCCATAAAAAATGGGGAAATAATCTGAAAATCCACACTCTGTGCTGCCACAGATCTTATCTGCCCAGAAGCATCTGTCACAGGGATGACATGGGATTAACTCCGGGGTAAAAGGGGACCTTGGTCCCTGGGGCTGTGCCTCTGCTCCCTGCCTTTCCCCACCCCATCCTGGGCAGTGCCCACAGCAGCCTTTGGCAGCCCCCCAGAGCAGAGGCCCCTTTTGCTTCAACCCTCTACAAAAACCCATCTCATTATGTGTGAGGTATCATTATGTGTGAATCATCCAAGCCACAGGTTTGCCAGGCTCCAGGTATGCCCTGGCTCCAAAATATTCCTCAGCATTTTGCTTTGTGTTGAACTGCAGCTCTTGGCATCTCCCTCTGTGTAAGTGCAGCATTTCCACCTCAGATTTTCCAGGCAATGTTATGAAACACTTCCAGTCACTCCTTTGGGCATCAGTACCACACAAACAGACTGACCCCCATGACCTCAAACCACAATCTTGCCATCCCTTAACCCTCCTTTGGTGACCCCTTAAATTCTCCAGTAGATGCAGGGTAAGCACAGCTTTGGTCTGAGAGCAAATCCAGCCCAGGAGAGGCATGGCCCAGAGACCAGGATTACCTCCTGCCCAAACAGGACAGCCAGAGAATTCCTGCTGGCACAGCCCTGAATTCTCCTACCCAGCTGTGAGCCCTGGATCAGGATCACCACCTGGGGTTTGGGGTTTATGGGCAGTTCTGCTTGGGAACACCAACAGCAACACAAGAAACAGGTACTGGAACAGCTGAAAAGGACACTGGAAAGGTCTTTGGGATTTGTAACCTGGGATTTACCCTGCTGAGCAGCCAGTCCCTCCCTGCTGTTGGAGGGTGCAGAGGGTCAAGCAGGCAGCACCAACCCAACACCACCACCATCATCATCATGTGGGGTATTTACTGCTTTGCCAGCCTGATCCCTACAGCTCACCCTGCTGCACTGGCTTTGAGGGGAGCACATCATCCTAGCTCAGGAACAGTGACTATTTCATAAGTACAGCTCTAAATAAAAGTCAATTATCTCTCAGCTCCTTTCTGGGATACTTTGCTATCACATCCAAGGTGAAATTACCGCTCATATAGCCAGGTCAAGACACCTAGAAACTGTCCTGGCTGGCTCTGATCTATTCCTGTTTATCTGAGCAGAGATCTGTAAACACTGACAAAGAGGAGAACAGAGGCAGAGCCCGAGCCCTGCCTGGTGTCAAATGGGCATCAGGACCCAGACTGGGTCACCCAGGCCTTCCTCCCCTGCTCACCCCATTCCCACAGCAGATTTTAACTCCAGACTGGAAATCCTTTGTTCCACAAGCTCTGAGCTGCTGTTCAATCTGTGTTTGTCATGCAGGCCCTCCAGTGAACGTCAGCTGCAACATTTTCATCAACAGCTTTGGTTCGATTGCAGAAACAACGATGGTAAGTAAAAATCACAGCACAGCTGCTCAGCTGCTGCCTCTGCCTCACTGCACTCCCAGAAAATGCAGCATCACCCTCCTCCTCCTCAGAGGGACCAGGGAAAAACACTCAGTGCTCCCGAGCTTGCTCGAAGTTTGAGTAAATTAATGGTCAACAAGACTCATTTCATGTAGCTGAAGATCATGGAGTCTCCATCTGCATTTTATAAAAACACCCCATGAGCAAAGGACAAGGGTCAGAAAGGAAAACAATCTTTTTCTGAAGATTTGCCTGAGGCTCCAAGCTCAGCCACAGTTACAGATACTTTGTGTTTAAGTGGGCATAAATCCAAAATTAATCTGGAATCAAAGAGAAGGGAAATCAGCTGAACTCAAATTCAGCTTGCAGGATTTCAGATTCCCAAAGACTAAGAGAATTATTAAAGATTACAATGATTGTTTTCTTGGAGACATGTCTGGTAGACAATGATCTTTAGTAGGAAATCAAAACCAATATTTCTGAGTTAAGGCTCACTTCATACAAAATTAGTGAGCATGGCTAAAGGCTGTATCTAATTGGCAAGGCACTAGGAGCAGAGGATCACTAGAACAGGAGATAATTGCTCCATCTGAAAACTATTAGAGATTGGTTGTGACATAACCAGTGAACAGCAAAGGAAAACTCTGGAGGTACTGTGCCTTACTGCTGTGCTAATTAAAGATAATCCAGAAATATGGTGTTTAATTACCCTCTGGTAATTCTTTTTTCTAGAAAAATGCTGAATGAAGAATGCCAAGCTCCAGCTTCAGGCATTCTGTGCATTCAGGCAGGAAGTTTTAGGCTTTGCATAGAGATCACACCCTTTGAATTGAACAAATTACTTGGCATGCACAGACTGTCAAAGGAGAGACACAGCTCAGGTTTTGAGTCTCTTCTGACACTACATCATTCTGCTGGAAGTATTTGGGTTGGGATGGTTCAGTTGTGTGGAGGAGAAAACAGAAGCTGTTATTCTGTCCAAGCACGAGGAAACAGATTTCCTACCTGACTGCAGAATTTGTCAGGGCTCACAGGTGGGGAGCGTAGTGTGGATTCATTTGTATAGAAAGGAAAAGAGGAAGAACTGCCACTGAAATGCACATCTGTTCCTAATTTACTCTTTATTGGTTACCTCCTTTGGCCTTACAGGCAATAAATGCTGTTCCTGCACACCAACCCAGAGTACAAGGGAGCAGGACAAGCCCAGAAAGGATCTGTGCAATGCTCAGAGCACATTCCACTGGAGCGTTTTTCAGTGCATCTGTCCCGCACTGAGAGATGCACTGGAGCAGCCAAAGATGCCACATGATCCCTGTGAGCAGGATGCTCCATAAAATTAGCACAGACTAGCACAAGGGAGATGCAGTTCACCTCCAAGACACGCTGCAGGGACTTGCTATCATCTCCAGATGCCACTCATTTCATAGGCAATCTTCCATGGAAAAAAAAAAATCCCCATGGGAGCCCGAGAACACCCTGTGGGCACATTGCTTTGTCTGGAAATATCCAAGGCAGCTCTGACAAGGCAGCCCAGATGTCAGGCTGACACAGCAGCACAGCCTGAGCTAATGCTCTCGTGTGGGAGCAGCAGCTCTGCTTGTAAACACCAACAGCAACACAAGGAACACAGGTACTGGAGCAGCTGAAATGGAGATCTCAGCAAGCTGGAGAGGTCCTGGGGATTTGGAGCCTGGGATTTGCTCTGCAGAGCTGCCAGTCCCTCCCTGCTGTTTGAGGATGCAGCAGGACAAACAGGCAGGGTCAGCTCCCCAGCAGCTCCTGGGAATAACAGACTGTCCTGTCTTGAAACCATTTTGAATTCAAATAAGTGGTCAAACATCAGAGGAAGGGGTGGCAGCTTGAAAATGGAGAGGGGCAAATCAGTGTTTTACCAGAAAGAAAGCCACAGCCTATCACTGACCCCTGGGACTGATGATGGCAAAACTCCCCCAGCTGCTTCACTGGCCAAAAGGAGACAGAAAATTATGTTTTAAACACTCATCATCAGGCACTCTAAGCCTGGTCAGGTTCAGGTCTGAGTGCTCCATTACCTCATATTTCATTATTATTACACTATTACCTGCAGGAGAAATCACAAGGTTTTATGGGTACCCCACATGTACTTAGAGAAGGCTTTAAAATATCTCCATAGTGGGCTGATACTTCCTATAGAATATACCACTGCTCCCTTCTAAGTTGACATTGCCTGAATATCACAAATCAGTGTAGACCATGAGCTCACCATGCAGTGGATTAGAGACATTAGAGAGTGCTCACTTATGGCTTGAGGCCTCCTGGAAGGTAGAGGAAGAGGAGAAAATACAGAAAAATAGAAAAAAACAGGTATTTTATGTAGACAACTGGGACTACAAACCCCAGAAGGAAAGAAAATGAGCTGCAGCCAAGAGTAGGCACAAACTGCCCAGAGTGGGCAGAAAGCTGCTGCCTGCCCCACAAAGGCTCAAAATGAACAAGGCAATAAATGGAGATCTGAAAACTGCTGCAAGGTTAGGGGGAATTTAACAAAAATTAAGAGGCAAAGTCAGCCACCAAATTGAATTCTAAGGCAGAGCTGATTTAGAGCAAGGGAAGTGAAGTAATTCCTTTAAGCATCCTGCAGAGCTGGAGACCCAACATGAAAACCTCTAGAGTGGTGCACATAATTGATGGGACATTTATGTTGGATTGCAGCTCAGAGCTGGTACCCAGCCCCACTTGCCTGGAGCTCTGAGGACAAGGAGGGGTTACACTGGGAACACATCCCTGGTTGTGCTCCACAGGGAGGGAGAGGGCCAAGCCCAACAGCCAGACCCTCCTGTCCCAAAGCATCACTGCAATAGTGCATCCAACAGCAAGGGATTCCCAAGGACAAGTGCAAGGTGTAATTATTATAATTATATAACACCAAACAACCCCCAAACACAAGCTCTTAAATCCCTTTTTGCTGTTCAAAAGCATAAACAACTCCCCAACCATACCAGACTATGAAACCTATAGCAAATGGAGAAATTCCTCATTCCAAATAAACAGAAGTGAAGCACCTTGGGAACAGGTCTTGGGTTTAAGTGAATAAACTGCACCAGCTTTGGCTTTTCTTTGAGGCATGAGGCAACTGATAGGATTATCTGAACATTTCATTAACAAATTCCCTGCTATAACAGCAAACTTGAAATTAAGAGGTGTCCTTGCTCACTCTTCCAGTGGAAGCTGCAGTTTTGTGGCCTTCTACTGGCTTTTTATACATTTTTATAACATCACCTAGCAATGTTAGCAGCTGGACTCAGGATGGGCTTTTCTAGACTCTTCTTTTAAAAATGACCCACACCCAGCAAAGAGACTGAAAAAGAAAGAAAAAATCACAGAAGAGCCAGCACAGCCTCCCTTAGACACAGTGTAAATATGCAAATTCATTTTTGCTGCTTTCATGCCATAGTTATCTCATCTGAAAAGAGCAAAGCAAATGTGACCTTCCAGCCAGCTGCAGCACAGCCACAACTGAGCTCCCAGCATCTCCTGGGGACAGGAGGAGCTGGAGGCTGCAACTGTCCAAATGTTAAATGCTTGTTCAGAGACATCTGCACACGAGATTCCCAACAAGAAAACAAAGCAAAGCAGACCAAGAAATTCAATCAAGACTCACAAACCCCAGTACAACAGAGGTTCTGATGAAGAACTTGGGTCCCACATTTAATACTGATCCCACTCACTCCAAAATCAGCAAAAGATATGAGTTTCAATGCACAGAGTTTCAATTCACAAAGCTCATAGCAAAAGTTAGGTTTTGAGCAAAATTCCCTGCAGTCAGTCATTCTTAAACCCAGCCATCAGTCCCACAGAGATGATAAGCACCTAACAAGTCACAAAACACAAAATGAAAAGGTTTTCACAGCTACTCACAGTCTGCTGCCATCTCAGTGTTTAGACCTGCAGTGTTCCAGCTGTCCATGATTGGAGTGTGTCTGTGCACTAATGGAGAAAGGAGGGGAAAAAGAAAAAAACAAAAAGAAGCCATGAAATTGGACTGTGCAACTCAAATACAAGGGCACAAAACCCCCTCAAGCTGAAAAACAAAACTTCAGTACTAAATACCTACATTTGCAATCCTGGATGTTGGCTACAGCTCATATCCCAGCAGTCCTGATGGCTCAGAGAGATATAATCCCCACTTTTTGGAGGAAGACACAGAAAAACCTCCCTTGTGCGGGTTCCAGCATAAAAATGCCCACACTTATTGAGCACCAGGGTACTGCTCCCACCCCTCCCCAGGTGCCTGCCCTTCCCTGATACAGACTCCTCCTCCCTTGCCCGGGTGTGGCTTCACACTGCTTTCAAATTGGCTACTTGGCTATTCAACCTTCCTAGGGCTGCTCCTTGGTGTTCTTGCAGTCTGTTGTAGTGCTCCTTGACAAGGCAGGTTGCCTTCAAAGTGTTTGTTCATTCCCATTCTAGAGAATTAACTCAGTGCCAACAAAGCCCCTCGTGCTCTGGTGGGGTCCCAGAATCCCCTTCTGAAGGACATCAGTCTCTCACCAGCAAAATGTGAATTTATCAACGGGGAAATCTCTCCCCAGAACTGTTCAGTGCAGAGGCTGCTCTGACAGGGCCCCTGAGTCAGGAGGGAAAACCTAAGGATTGTCCTGAGGGGCTCCATCCTTTCTGCCCAGCTCTGCCTGCAGCCTCCTCTGCTTTCAGCAGAGATGTCAAGGCTCTGGGATCCTGGCAAGGGAAGGTCTCAAATGATCTTCTGTTTCCTTGTCTCCTTGCGAGGTCACCAAGCAGAATTTCAATCCAGCATTATCAAATTGAACTACTTTGATCACTCCAGTTATTCTCTTCCTGCCTTGTGTCATTTCCCTCTTGGGAGTAAAATGCCTTTGTGCCAAATTGCAAAGCTCCTGAATGCCTTCCCTGCACAGAGCTGCTGCTCCCCTCTCCCCAGCCAGCCAGAGGAGCAGGCTGCACAAGATAATCAATGCCTGGATGTGATGGGCACACAAATGAGCAATGTGAGGGATAAGGAGGATATGGAGAGAGAGATTTTTACTTTTTTTTTTTTTTGCCAAGTTTGCAGCCCCAGTCAAACATCTTTCTTTGCTTGAAAGTTCACATCAGAAATTGGCCAGTGCTGTCCATCATTTAGGAATAACTGTGAACTTGTTGGAGATGCTAATTAAGATGTCCTATACAGCATCCAGGAGAAATGCTGCATCTCTCCAGGTAGCCAAGGAATGAGTGTTGCTTGGCTCATCACCCCTCAGCCTGACTGCAATGCTGAGGACAGACAGAGGATGCTCAGCTGGTGCAGAGCACTGTAACCCTTCTCTTAGCCTGTGTCGCAGCACAGACATACCCTGACTGCTCTCCATGCCTCCTGCTGGCTCCCCAGGCAGTGCCATGTCCAGCTTGCAGTCACAGTGCTTGGTTTTACATCGATGTTCAAATGAGGCTCGACACAAGGAACCTAAAAGGCTGCTCAGAGCCTTCAACGCTGCAGTGCAATGACATGAGGGCAAAGGCATCTGGGAGAAAACCACGCTCTCAGTGAGCAGGCCAGGACTGTGGAGTAAACTCCCTGAGTAGGAAGATCTGCATAAATGCACACACAGACGTAAAATATTAATGCCCTGAAATGGCAAAGCCAGAGAATTGCATTCAGTGCATGTTTCGTGTTTCTTCGTCCTTGCCCTTTTTATATCACAAAGTTAAAGCCTTGTTTTCTGTATTCCAAAACAAAAAAGACCCACAGCAAACACTTGTCTCCAAAGGAGGAACACAGTAAAACAAACCAGAGTTACTCCCCACACTGCTGCACATCCCTGGGGTGGACGTGGTGCAGTTTCTCCCACCACACATTCACAAGGTGCCCCTGCACTGTTTCCAGCAGGACCTGAGGACAGGACACTGTCACTCTAGAGGTGAGTTAGGAGGGGCCTTCTCACACCCACCCACTGTGAAAAGTTAATTTTCATTTGGCCCACGAGTGTTTAATTAAGATTCCTCCTCATGATTACAAAGACTATGGATATCATTCTGCCTGTGGTCTGTTGCTGTGGTGGCAGCACAAACCACCCAGCACCTCCTGTCTCACCCTTTGCAACTCTTTTAGCAAGTTTTGGAGCTGAAGCAGTGAATTTGCTCCATCAACAAAGCTTACCTGCAGTAACTCAGGCTGTTGGAGGGAATTTGGCTCCATTCCCTCCCCCCTTCTACTTCTCCATCAGGCTGAGCACACTTCTGGGCAGCTACCACTGAAGTTTCTTCCAAACATGAGTTTAATTTGTGTTGTACATGACAGAAGTCCCAAACTGGAGCTGACCTGCTAGCATCCAGCTTATTTGTAGCTGAATAAGCAAAACAACCTTTTGCTTTCTACCTATTAGGTCAGTGACATTGATTTCCCCTGACTGTAATGGCTGCAGATCTTGATGCACAGAAAAGGGAGAATTGAAAATATACAGGTAGCTCTGAGAGCTGCTGCTGCTGTGGAAAATGGGAATTCATGGCTCCTTTCCTTATCCAGGCTTGTGCTGAGACCCTGGTCCCCAGCTGTCCCCAGCTATTCACATTTCCTCCAGACACATTATCCAGGGTCGACAGAGATGAATAATTAAGTCAGAGAGATGCACTAGGACTCGTGAAGGTGACACTTGGAATATCAGCAGAAGCGAAGAGTGCTGCAACTCTTTTTTGTGTTCAGAGGTCTGCTCCTTTTAGCGTCAAGTCCCTGGTTCATTTGCTGTTGTCACAATCATTAATGTCATTAGCAGCTCCTGTGCTCTGAGGGTGCAGATGGCACCAAGTGGCCTGAAACAGACTCCAGACCATGTGCTTGGCTAGAAGTGCCTTGTCCAAAACACAGAGCACTCCACACAATCCTCTTATGGGAATATATCACATGGGACTCCATTTTCTTCGCATGGAAAAATGCTATTCTTTATTGAATAACTCCTTTTTATACAGTTCTACAGACAGTGTGGGCCTCCAATTGGTCAGGAGCTTTCCTGCCAATTACTTTTATTGGTTAGTAACTAGTTGTTATCCTGTATTGACTGGTCACTCAGACTCAGTGTCTACATGCAGGGACAGTTGTTTGCGAGAGACTGTTTTCATTTTTCTATCTAAAGGTGTACAAACAGTTTATGCAGGTTGTTTTTACCCAGGAATAGATTATGTTAACAAATTACTCATACCAGAATTGCTTTCACATGAGAACTTGCAAAGTGCTGGCTTTGACAAGGCCAGCCACTGATTCCAGGAGAGCAGGCTTGATTTTATGAAACCTTTCTTTATGATTATTCTACCTTGCTGCAACATCCTCTCCCAACCCTCCAGTGCCACTGGACACCACGAGAGTTGTGTCCTTGTTGACAGGAGGCTGTAGGTTCACAGTCAAGTGAGCTCTTGAGGCAGCAGCATCTGAAAGTCTCTCCTATACAGAGACCCTTCAACTGCAGAGCTCAGTGTTCTCCAGCTGGAAAGAACAGAGCTGGTGGCAGAGGGAGGGGAGCCTCTCACCGGGTGCCTGCAGCAGGTATCAGACACCAGCAAGCACATCAGACACCCTCCATTAACTGTGTCCTAATAAAAGTCTTCAAAGTACATTTATATTAGAAAGGCAGCAAATAAACCCTTAATCATGAGAAGGACTATTCATTTGGGCCTGGGCAGTGGAATTGGTTTATTATATGCTGCTCTTCAGACGCAGTCTGCCTCTATACTTAGAAAATGTCAATTAATTTATGGTTGTGGAGCTTTCGCCCCTCTCCTGATAGCTGGCACATCCTCTCCCCATTTCAATTTGTTGGCTCACTTTCTTATGTGAAAGTCAGAAGAAAAGGAGCATGGGAAGCTGTTGGCCAGACAGGGAGAAGAGAAACTGCCCCTGATTTTCCAGTAGTGTCTGAACTCAGCCTCAGCATCCAGCCTTGACCTGGGGAATTTAGGGGAGCTGTCAGACTCATGGTTATGAAGCAAGTATAATTTTGCATAGTGCTGAGGGACTACCTTCAATTAAGGAAGATGGTCACGCTATAAAATCTGTTGCCTTTATGGCATTTTGACATTAGAGGGGGGAAACCCAGAACACTCAGGATTAGGAGAGCAGACTTCATGCAAATCCCTCTCCTGCTCATAAACTCTAACCAGGGGCAGCTGCTCCCATCGGCTCATCTGAGTTATCCTTGCATTAGCACACACACAGGGAATTTTTCTTTCATGGACAATATCTCTCATTGTGCCTTCTCCTTTCCCAGTGCTGGGGAACTACAGATAGTCACAATGTGGGACAGTTCAGCACTGAAAGCAAGCTGGTCTCAGTTTCTTTCCTCACTTACTCCCCTGGAACATCCTCTTGCTGACAGTGGCCATTCTGCTCTCCACAACTGCTCCTGTTCTCTGCGGCCCCATGGTCCAGACAGAGAGGTCCTGGCCCTTCCCACACAGCTGACAATTGCTGTAGCAGAGGGATGCAGGGACAGGCAGGCAGCAGCTCATGCTATGCCATAGCTATAAGCTATGAAGCTAAAACTTAATAACAGTTCCTTGAGGAATAATACCAAAACCACTTGGCATAGCTTGGGAGCCATAGGCCTAGATGTGGTCTGGCTCATTTTAGGATTGTTTTAGTGTGTGCTCCCCATGTGCCAGCACCCTGAGCCTGCCCTGAGCCCTGCTGTGTGTCTGTGTGCAGGATTACAGGGTGAACATCTTCCTGCGGCAGCAGTGGAACGACCCCCGGCTGGCCTACAACGAGTACCCCGACGACTCCCTGGACCTGGACCCCTCCATGCTGGACTCCATCTGGAAGCCTGACCTGTTCTTTGCCAACGAGAAAGGGGCCCATTTCCATGAGATCACCACAGACAACAAGCTGCTGAGGATCTCCCGGAACGGCAACGTCCTCTACAGCATCAGGTGAGCTGACTCCACCAAGGTCACTCAAACCTTTGGGCGTGCTGGTGGAGAAGAGAAATTTAGGGGGTTTTAAGGTGTGAGATCATTCAATTAGCAGTGATGAAGCAATGTGGTTAAAAGGGACCTCTGCTAAAGCATATTGAGGCAGAGGATTGGTCTGGGATGGAATTCAACTCATCTTTAGCTTGTTCAGTTCAAGGACTTCTGCTTGGAGCAGATTCCTTAACATCCCTAATGTAAAATTACTTATGTTAGTGCAAGCTAAAACCAGCTGTGCTGTGTGAAAACCAGTAGAACTCATGAACACTCTGTTTTCAAAGCTGCAGCATTTCCTGATTAAAAAAAAAGTAAAAATCATGGAAAATGCTAAGTAGAGCCCCATGGCTTTGTCTCAGCCTGGTTGTTCCCAGTTATCCCTTTATTGCTAGATCCAAGAATCCATCAGCAAAATTGAACTAATTGCACTGAATTTCCCACAGGAAATCAACCTTATCCCCCACCCTCACTTCCAATCCCATTCACACTTTATTTAAACCAACGAAATTAAGATCAAACTTCACAGGCTTAGAGTGGGAAGTTTTAACTCTATATTGAAGACTTTTCCACCTCATGTGTAATGTAAATTTGCCTATGGGACACACACCCCATCTCACACTGCAGCTCCCAGTGGCAGCAATGGGAAGGAAAAGCAGTGTGGAGCTGTAAAATGGGAAATAAGCAGCTTAATAATAAAAATAAGCTGCAAAGTAGATGGCCTCCATCAAACACCAAGGTGCTTCCAGCCTAAAGACCAGATCCCTGATGGCCAAAACAAGAGAATTGCTGTGTGTGTTGGCTGAATGAGGAAATCTCAAAGTTCTTCATGTTAAAAACCAGGCAGGGAGCAAAACCAACAGCAGCAGCTTGGCAGTGAGCAGGACACAGGGTCCTGTTCCTGCAGGGGCACAGAGGGGCACAGGGTGCCCCAGCCCTGGGGCTGCTCTGCCAACAGAGCAATGACTCAGCAGAAAACATGGAAAAATCACCATTTTCAAGGCAAAAACCTGAAAATATTTCAGTTCTTGTTTAAAAGAACAACTTTCCTGTCTCGCTCATCTCTGAATGAAAATATAGGTTTCTTTACAAGTACATTTTCCTGTGAAAATTAAAAAGAAACAAGAGCACACTGTAAATTCAAAGAGTTTCCAGAAGGAGAAAGAGTCTTTCTCTTTAAAAAGAAAAATCTCTATGAGGTACTGTGCCCTTTTCTAACTGTTTTTTTGCTACTACCAGCAATAATCAAACTCCAGGCAAGGCATTTACAAGAAGGTGGACTTTGTCACATCTTCTGTCCCAACATGCCTCCAAACTCCAGCTGAGAATTTCTAACAACATACGATTTTAAATTAAAGTATCTTTCCATCCTGATAAGTTTCTTGTAGGTCTGATGATAGAAAAATTCAATTTCTGTCCCCTGGGTAACTTTGCTATTTCTACATCAAGGCAAAAAGCTGAAAACCCTAAACACTTCAGGGAACAGCATTTTCAACATTATCAAACCAAATAACTCAAGTCTAACTATCTGGAGCAAATCATTTAGTATCAGCTTGTTGAACCAACCAAACATTTTAAGCGCAGATCATGGTACAGGGCAGCACAGCAATATAACACAGAAAATACAGCCTGCACCTAGTGGAAAATGGAGACGAAAAATAGAGGTCTCAAGGGCTCTGCAGGAATTCAGGAAGGTGCAGGAGTTCATATTGGCTTAGCACGAGGCATTTTCCCTGCAGAAAATCCCACTGAAGTATTTCTTTCCCCACACACAAACATATGATCTTGATCAAACTTCTTTTTGGTGTTTTTTTTTTTTTTAATCACACACGAATGTTCTGTTCAGAGATTTACAAACAGTGCCAGTCTCTAGAAATGCCTCTGGGGGTTCCAGAGAGTGGGCTTGGGCTTTCTGCTCACCCAGCCTGAGGCAGGACAGGAAAAGCAGCAGAGCTGTTTGTGAGGGAGCTCTGCAATGGAACGAGAATGGGAATGGGGTCACAGACCCAAATGTTCAGCATTTCAGATGCTGTCCAGCACCTGAGTGAGAGCACAGGAAGGAAGAGCTGGATGACGTGTCATTCCCCCAGCTCAGCCCCCAGCAGTGCCACTGTTTGCCATGCCCTGTGTTCTCCTCTCTCCTCAGGATCACGCTGACTCTGGCCTGCCCCATGGACCTCAAGAACTTCCCCATGGATGTCCAGACGTGCATCATGCAGCTGGAGAGCTGTGAGTCCTGTGCACATTTCAGAGAGGAAACAGCCTCCTTTCCCTGCTGCTCTCCCTGCCCTCTCCTTTCCCAGCTGCAGCCCATCCCCAGCCCAGCCTTCACTGGAGAACCTCCAGCTTAGGGTTTTCCATTCATTCAGCCCGTGTGACGTTTGCTAGAGAAGCCAAACCTCACAAGATCCCATGTGAGGAGCCCTGGCTTGCTTGTGATTACATTGGCCTTTCACTTTGCAGGAGAGGTGAAAGTGCTTTCAGCTGCAAGTGGGATTTTTTCTCTCTGGATGAACATCTGCCACTTGTACATGTTGCTTATCCCAAAGGAGGGAAAGATGATGAGCTCCTTCCAGAGAAAACAGTCAAGTTGGAAACAGTAGAAAACAGTTCAGCAAGCCAAATTGAAGAAAAAAGTGTTATTTATTGCGGAAAATCCATTGCAGCTCCAGTGGAGGTGGCTGCCCTGGCTCTTCCCACATGAACAAGCAGTTTTGCCTCGACCCAAATCCCATTCATGACAGCACTGTCAGGGAAGGCCAGGATGCCCCCTGCCTCCAAGCTGTCTTCTGCAACACTGCCCCTTTCCAGATCAGTATTTAATGTGATTCATGTGACATTTGTCCCTTCCTCTCAACAGTTGGATACACAATGAATGATCTCATATTTGAGTGGCAAGAAAAAGGAGCAGTGCAAGTTGCTGACGGGCTGACACTGCCTCAGTTTATCCTCAAAGAAGAAAAAGACTTGAGATACTGCACGAAGCACTACAACACAGGTCAGTGATGTTAACCCTTAACTGAGGGGTTCAGTGGAGAGGAATTCAGGATTATGCATTTGCCAGTCTCTTGCTCTGTCTGATGGCACTCTGGCCTTGTCCTACACTTCCACAGATGACAGACATGTGGAAACACATACAGCAATTGAAAGGCTAACGGACATAAATGTGCAAAATCCTCTTGTCCCCGGTAACAACTGCATCAATTCAAGGGTGTTTGGTTGGGATTTTCTCTCCTAGAACCTTCTTTTGTCTTTGAAATTTAAGTGACAAAGGACATACTGCCAAAGGGCTTTCTTTGCTATATTAATGTTCATAGAATCCTGGAATGGTTTGGCTTGGAAGGGACCTTAAAGACCATTTTGCTCCAACGCCCTGCCATGGGTAGGGACACTTTTCACTGTCCCAGGTTGCTCCAAGCCCTGTCCAACGTGGCCTTGAACACTTCCATGGATTGGGCAGTGACAGCTTCTCTGAGCAACCTGTGCCAGGGCTTCCTCACCCTCACAGGGAAGAATTTCTTCCTAATATCTAATCTAAACCTTGTCTCTTTAAGTTTGAAGCCATTCCTCTTTGTCCTATCACTATATGCCCTGGGTGACAGCTGTTCATTTCCTCCCCTAACAAGACCCTGGTCTAGGCAACACAAGGAAAAGGAAAATCCCCAGACACTGGCTGAGAACAGGAGGCTCACTGTGCCTTCCCAATAACCTCCCCTGTATCTCCCATCCTCCCCAGGCAAGTTCACCTGTATAGAAGCTCGTTTCCACCTGGAGAGGCAGATGGGCTATTACCTGATCCAGATGTACATCCCCAGCCTTCTCATTGTCATCCTGTCCTGGATCTCCTTCTGGATCAACATGGATGCTGCACCTGCTCGCGTGGGGCTGGGGATCACCACCGTGCTCACCATGACCACGCAGAGCTCTGGCTCCCGAGCATCACTGCCCAAGGTAGGGAACCCCTTGGAACACCAGGAAAATCGTGCCCCTTTTGGGGACCACATCTCAGGAAATCCCTACACAGATCGTCCTGCTGCCTTTGCATAATTCCTGTGTAAGGACAAGCAGAGCAAATTCCAGGCACATCATGAAAAAATGTTAAATTCTCTATGACTAGCAGGAGAACTTCTCCTAAGATTCAGCACTCACCACAACTCCCAGTAACCAGGAGCTCTGTACCCTACAAACCCCTGCAACAACCACACATGGATGTGCACTCTACATTTTAGCTTTTTAGTCACTTGATCATCCTACTTTTATAACAGTGCTGAATTTACCTTTATGAAGGGTTTCTGGTATGGTAGATTACTGTTTTCCTTGCATATAAACAATCACAATCAAGGACTGAATAAATTAAAAGCTGTGGAATTGTTGCTACTTAAGAGCCTGTGAGGAGTTTCAGTGACCTGGTAACACATGTTAAATGAGTGAGATTCTGGTGTCCAAGAACAGATGTCAGCCATGTAAAACACCAAGTAAAAATGCATTTGGGTAAGGAAGCCACCCCATTTCTGTCTCTTTTTCTGACTCCTAGGTGTCCTATGTGAAGGCCATAGACATCTGGATGGCTGTGTGCTTGCTGTTTGTGTTCTCTGCCCTTCTGGAATATGCTGCTGTCAACTTCGTGTCCCGGCAGCACAAAGAGCTGCTCAGGTTCAGGAGGAAGAGGAGGCATCATAAGGTAATACATAAAGCATGGAGTACACAGTGAAATCTGTCCCAGCAGAACACCATGGTCAACTGAACCAAGCCTCTAGCCCTCAGGGAATCCCCAGTGTCTGTTCAGATGTTAAGGAGGCTCACACACCACAAAGCAGAGCTGGCTCAATGGATTGTGCCTGTTCTAACAGCCTGCTGAGCCCAGGAGTCCAGCAAGCTGGGTTTTGCTAGCCAAAAGGGTTGTTCTCAAAAGGACAAGTGTCACACAGCATTGTTCTGGGGTGAGTTCTCCTGCCCAGAAGCTGCAGCCAGGGCTGGGGCAGGCAGGCAGGGCGGTGTGAGGGGTGTCTGTCTGTCTGTCAGAGAGCAGCATGCCCAACACAACAGCCTGCAGCAGCCCAGAGGTAAGTGACACCTCTTTTGTCTCTGCCTTCTCCATGTTCAAAAGCATCTGCTTCTCAGACTGACTGCAAGCTCCTCCTGGAAGGAAAGAGCTTTATTCTGAGCCTTAGCCTGCTCCATGCTTACCTGCCGTGGCTGATCCCAACCCCAATCTGAGCATGCACGCAGCTCCGACAGCTCCCCAGCCTGGGCTCCAACACCAAACACTTCACATCACATTACAAAGAAACATAAAGGTGGCTGTGATCACGAGGCCAAAGGCACTTAAAATTGTCCCTATATAACTGGTAGAACCAGGAAAGGGGTTAGCAAAATTTCAGCACCAGGCCTGAGAGGCTGCCCTCAGAACAGCATTAGAATCCAGTACATTTTCTAGGAGAGAAAAACCAAAGACAATTTTGCTGATGCAAATCTCAAGCAAGCCTGTAGGTGATTACCAAGCTCTGCCTTAAATATTCCTTATAGGTTTTTGTCTACTTTCCATGATCCATCCCACCCAGTAACCTTCTCCCATTCCATTGTTTCACTGTCCCAGCCATTAAAAGTCTTTCCCAGGGTCCAGCCTGTCCTGCAGCAGTTCTCAGTGTACGCTTGCAGAACTGCCACCATTCCAGGAGGAAGTGGGGTTTGAGGAACAGGAATCCCTGCATTTTTCTAGATTTGCCTCTCTCTGCTTCAGTCATCCTATCTGCAGAACAGGAGATCATTGTTCATTTGTGCTCAACCCAGTCAGGACCAGGGATGAAAAGTGTTGGACAAATGCAAAGGAAAAGAAATAACAGATGAGACCCTCAGCACCCACTGATTGTGTTTGACCAGAACAGGGCTCTGCCATCCCAAAGTCAACAAGGCTTTGGTTCAGAAGATGCAGCTGAACAGGGGCAGAGCTAAAGCCACCCACATGGATGCCTCCACAGTACATTTATCTCTTCATCTAGATTCAGGCATCCTGTCTCTGGATCTGTGCTGTTGTATGCAGATCAGTCTGTTGATAAAACAGTAAGAAGGAAAATAAAGCCACTAATACAGAGACTAGTTTAAGAGATATTTGGAGAGCTGTTCCATTCAACACAAGGCTGTTAGCACAGTCCCTGCTCAATCTCACAGCTATTTAATTGGAGCAAAGCATAAACAAAAACACTTGCAAAAGCTAAATGAACAAGGTTTGCAGGCTCATCAGAAAACTAAGCTGACTGCTAATATGTAAATGGGCTAATGCAGCTGCCAAAGGCACTAATTGCTCTGTCCTGATGTCCTGACTTGTCTGGGTGGCTCTGACTGGTTTAGGCATGACACACCAGGCAAAAAAAAAAGAGATATTGCAGTCTGGTTAACATGACACCATCATCAGACCCACATGGAGTGCATTTGGAAACATTTCCCTGCGTGGCTGGTGATCTTTGCCTTTCTCCTTTGGCATGGCACCTTGAAAAAGGCACTATTGTCTTCTCTAACCCTGGTATGCCACTCACCAAAACAAAGCCACAGTGGCCAAAACAAAGTCACAGCCAGTGGGCCCTCAGCAATGAAAATATTAAAAAATTCAGTAAATTAAGGATCAAGTGGTTTAGGTTAAGCCAGACATGTTTGTGCAATGGGAAAAGAGCAGAGGCAGTTTTACCTGAACCCCTGCATTACAGATGCGATGAGAAGGTCCATAAGCTCTGAGTATCACAGAAAACCAGATGTTGATTTTTTTGGGTAATTTTGTTTTGCTCAGATATGGCAGTGTCCTCTGTGTCCTGCTCCTCATCCCATGCAGCTGCCCATGGGATGCAGGGGCCATCCAGAAAAGACTCTTCAAAGGACAGGGCAAGGGTCAGCAGGGCACAGTGGGCAGGCAGCTACAAGGGAGGGGGCTGCTAGGTCAGTGTTGGGGGACACAGCATGGATCAGCCTCTGTTAATGATTAATTAGGGCTGTTGCTCTACAATTAGCCTCAGTGACCTGAAGTCAAGAGACTTGAGATTCTAACTCTGCCTCTGCAAATCACTGATTGAATTACTTGGACCAAACTTAGTTTTCCCTGTCATTACTTCCCTGTGCTCAATAAAATAGGGCTAAATCATTCTGGGATTCCAGCAAAGCTTTCACCAAAAAACCCAAACAGCAACACTGTTTGCCTTTAGATTAGAACACAAATTATATTTTTTTCCCAATGATTAGCACTACCACAAGCAGCCATGTCTTTCTATTGACCCACAGAAGGGCACTTGAGTTCCTCACCTAAAAGTTGGCTCCTGGGGATGGCTGTGGGGCGCCGTGGGCAGGCGAGTGAGGGCTGGTTGCACGCTGCCTGCAGAGCTCTTTTCCTGGACAGCTCCTGGCTCCTGCACATCCATGTAACTCTGTAGGAAGCAGCTGCAGCTTTGGCTACGTGAGTTACATGGAGCCCACTCCTTCTGGGCAAGCTGAAACTGCACAGGCAAAGCAAAGAAGGTGCTGATAGGAGGTGGGAGGGGGTAGGGAGAGGCAGAAGCAAAACAGGGGATGCAATTGGAAAAATGAAAGCAGTGCCACAAACCCTCCAATAGGTCAAAGACCTCCATGGGGTGGAAGTCAGTGCTGTTCTCCACGGGGTGCCTGGATCCCCTGATTTGCATCTGTGCATCACACAGCTGGCACCCCTCTATAAGGCTGATCTCCCAAGAGCAGGGGTTTGCCCAAGGGTGCCGGGGCTCGGTGGGAACATCTTTCAGCAGAGCAGGACGCTGTCAGCGGAGAGCCTTATAGCGAGGGTGCACTGTCTATATCTCATTTTAAGTAGAGTCCCATGCTCAATCTGTTCCAGGAGGACGAAGCTGGTGAAGGCAGGTTCAACTTCACCGCCTACGGGATGGGGCCAGCTTGCCTGCAAGCCAAGGACGGCATCTCTGTCAAGGGAGCCAACAACAACAACACGGCCAACCCGGTGCCGCCGCCGTCGCGCTCGCCCGAGGAGATGAGGAAGCTCTTCATCCAGAGAGCCAAGAAAATCGACAAGATCTCCCGCATCGGCTTCCCCATGGCCTTCCTCATCTTCAACATCTTCTACTGGATCATCTACAAGATAGTCCGCAGAGAGGACGTGCACAACCAGTGAGGGGAGGGGAGCAGCCGGGAGGGAGCGAGCAATCCTTTATATATGTGCAATAGCAATGCAGCAATGCATGAATTTAAGAATGCGGCAATATCTACTTAAAAAAAAAAAAACCAAAAAAAAAGGGGAGGGGGGCTGGGAGGGAGTTTTAATCATGTGAACTGAGGGTGTCTGGCACAGGGAGGAGAAAAGAAGCTCTTGATCCGGGGAGCACAGGGTGGGAGTTAGTTTTACAGCATAGGAAGATGTGGATTGCTCCAGCAATCCAAGCAGTGTAATATAGTAATATATATTCATGCTTAATTATAATGCAAAAAGAAAACAAAACAAAAAAAAAAGACCAACAAACACAAATCCTTTTTTTAGCCTATTAACAGCTTAGATTCTCAAGTCACTGGAATGATTCATGATTCCATGTGCAGAAACTACTGCAATTACGCTTTATCTGACTTTTGCTAGAGAAAGGCCATTCCAGTCAAGCACGCGGGGGGGAAAAGCCCTAACAAAAGGGGAAAAACACCTCAAGAAAATAATTCTGTGCTTCTCTAGGTTTTGCACTTTGAAAACTGGATAGATGGGGAAACTTAAGAAAGAGGCTGTGGATTGCTGTTTATTTTACATATTTACTTTTTTTAGTCACGGGTTTGCCGATCAAAAACTTTGTGACTTTTGCATAGAGGAAAGCAAATACATTATCTCTCTCATCTCCACCAGAGAGCATCCAAAGGAAACCCGAGAAGGACATCAGAGCCTTCATCAGAAATCACAGGTACCTTCTGTCCTTTTAAACAGCCTGGCAGGATTCAAGTCCCAGGAGGCAGAAATATTATTCAGAGCACTAGAAATTATGAAGGATTTTTAAAATAGCTTTGTTTGTTTGTTCTGTTTTGTTTTTCCAAACCCCTTTCTGCCATGTTTGTTTACAATGGGGGGATGGAAGCAATTGTATTTAAAATGTAGAGAAAACAGGCATCTTGATGCCTTGTTTTGACAGGACCGGGCGTGTGGCAATACTGTCAGTGAGGGGGGTGGGGGGCAGGTGTGTATAGAGAGAGCAGCTTTTATTTTCTGACATTTCATAGCAGTTATATTAATAGTGAAGCTGGGCCAATGGACCCAAAATTCTATTTTTGTATCTATTTTGGTGCTGCATTTTACCTTGAACACGGATGGGAGGATGGAGCAGGCTGCTTTGCCCCTCTTTGCTGCCTGGCAGAGAGAGGGGGCTGGCTGCCACAGCTTGGTGGGGTTGGGGACAGGGGGGAGGGAGGTGGGAAGGGGTGAGCAAGGGGTGCCCATGAGGTAGCACAGGTTGGCATCGGTGTTTGGGGTGGGGAGAAATGTGCCAAACACCTCTAGGGTGTTACTTGAAAGCCTGGCTTGGGGCCTGTGGGCAAGCCAAGGGCTTGATGTCCCACTTGTCCCTCTGGGCCCCTGGGTGTGAGCTGGCTGCAGCACCCAGGGTGACTCTGTTGTGTTCGTTTGCACTTTAGGGAGAGAGGTGAAAGAGAGCACCAAGGAAGAGACAATCAGTCTGCACTGAAGCACTTGGGGTCAGCTCTGGGTTAGGCACCAATAGAAGGCAGAGAGAAAAGTGGCACCCATGGGGTGCATCCACTGTCCTCCCTCTCCTGCTCAGGGTGGGAGCAGGGCTGAGCTGGGCTGGGGATCTGCTGTGGGAGCACACAGCTCCCTCCTGCAGAGGCTGGAATAGCTCACAGCAAAGTGCCCTGGGGCACTGTCAGGTCCAGCCTGGCCCAGGTCAGCAGCACCCAAGCCTGGGATGGGAGGGTGAAGTCATTCTTAGCCATGGGTGTCCCAACCAGCACAGAAAGAAGTAGGTGAGAGGACAAGGGAACCTGGGATCTGTCCTGTACAGGGATTATGCCAGGAGGAGAAACACCAGAGAAAACAGCAGGGCTTGCTGTGGCTGAGTAGAGGGACATCCATCTCCAAGGCTGCCATTCAGCACCTTTCACCAGCACTAAAACCACTTTAGTTTAAGAGGAAAAAATTAAAAAAAAAAAAAAAAGGAAAGAAAGAAAGGAAGAAAGGACAAAAATAGAGGAAAAAAGGGAGAAAAAAATATTAAAACCACAGCAGTCACTGTGTGGACTAGGGCCAATATTTTGGCAAAGGCCACCCAGTTTTCTGAGTCCCTTTGTACTGCTGAGACAGGGACAGGTCATCGGGTCACACAGTGGGAGCACGAGCCAGCACATCAGCCCTTTCCCTGCACTGGAGCACAGAAATCCTGTGGGCTGAGGATTCCTCCTTCCCCTGGCAGACGGTGCTTTCCCAGGCAGAGGCGTTGTTTGATGCTGGGGCAGCATCCCGAGCCTTGGCTGGAGCCCAAGTCTGCTGCTGGCTCTGGGTTTGTGCTGAATTATTGAACTCTCCCCGCGTGCGCAGGGCCGGCTGTGCCAGCTGCGGTTTGTGATTGCTTCAAACGCCGCCGTGTCCTTGTCTGAGATGAAAGGCAAATCCAGGGAATTTCCTTCCTGCCCGGCAGCACAGCAGAGGCTTGGCAGCCCACATACCACAGCTCCTTCCTCATGCAGGTGAATGACCTCAAATTGCTGTCATTTGGGTAAAAGCATCCTGCTTCCTCGCTGCCTGGACCTTGCACTTCGGAGTGGGGCAATCTGGCCATGGCTCACACACCTTCTGTCCCCCCAGGGTACCTGGGCTGGCTCTCCAGGGCTGCAGGGCTCCTTCCTAGAGGAGCTGCCTGTAGGTGAACAAATCCCGTGCCCCATCTTCCCACCTAGCTGAGCTTTGGTCCTACATCAAACCCAAACACCAAGGGCAGGAGCAGAGCAAGGAGGAAGAAGACATTTCCACCCCACTTCATTCTGCTCCAGCTGTACAAGGGAGAATCCCGTGTTCATCCTGGACCTCCTGGGTGCAGATGCAGTTATGTCACAGCTGCTGCTTCACTGGAGCTCCAGTGCCACTTCCTGGCACAGAATAAGGCATGTAGGGACTGAAAATCATCAGAGAGATGCTCTTTCTTGCCCATACTTCAGCTGCCAGTGGAGCCCAGGGAAGTTTAGGGACTGAAATAAGAATCACACTCTTACCAGCCTGCCTTGGACTCCAGTTCAGCTTTGCCAAGCTCTGAGCACATCTGATGCTCACCATAAACAGTGTTGTTTTCTCTTCCTCAAGCTGCCAGTTTCCATTTGGGCCATCAGGTGACAGTGAGCAGCTCACACCCCACCAGGAAACACACGGGAATCCTGGTGAAGGTGTGACGGTGCTGAGATAACTGTCCCAGGGATGTCCTGCCAGAGAGTTTCACCACCTAGACAAGACTTTAGACTGTCCCATGACCCCCTGGCAGGTCTGGGTAGTTTTCAAAATCAAAGATTTTCCTCCGTCTGTGCCAGGTTGTGTTTAGTCTCTGTATTGCAAAAGAACTCGTTTTGATAACTTATCTCACCTTTAAAGTAGGCTGCTTTAATGGTGCCAGCAATTATGCTCATTAGTAAGAATGCACAGGGTTTGATATTGCAGGGTAACTTCCCAGCATATTGATGGAATTTAACTCCATAATTGTTATCTTTCCTTGAGAATGAGGCTCAGAATAAAACAGCAGTTTTCTAGCAGTAAAGAGAGAAAATCGGGTCCTAATTCACTTGGCTTCTTTGGAAAAAGAGAGCTTTATCCCAAATATTATTTCCAGATGTTGCTGGAGACGTAATGCTTTGTGAGCAGGAATTCTTTTTCCTTACACATAAATATAATTGTCCAGAGTAAAAAACCACCAGCTTACTATATTTTGATCAGGTAGCAGAGTTCTTCCCACTTTAATACTTGATCCTTCTGGGATCCCAGTGCCATGGAAGCCAGAGAGGTGCTGAAGAGGGTCCAGGACAGAGCAGTGAGCACGTGGGCTGCTGCAATCTGCAGAGCTCAGCCTTGGCCTTGGCCAAGCACCAGCTGCCTGGGAACACTCAGGTCATTCCCTCCATGGCTCTGGTGGTGCCCTAATTCTCCTGTCCTAGAAGATTTTGGTTGTCAGGCCTGGGGGACTTTTCTTCTAAAACTATCAAACAATTTCAAATGCTGAATAATCTCATATCCTCCAAACAGGAACTTCTTTTTGGCTTTGTTTTCCTCAGACTTTTCTGGAAGCTTTTTCTTATTCTTCTGAAGATCTTTCATTTTTCAAAGCAAAGATAATTCAAATTTTACACTGTTGGCTGCCCTTTATCTTGACTGTGATTTAAAGACTTCATTTCCCAATGCTGGTAGAAAAATGGTTAGAAGCATTTACAATGTATATTTATGAAAAGAAAGGAACATATGAAAGGAGAAAAGGCTGCTTTCAGTGGTGCCATATTTTTCAAAGGTTGCATACAATCATATTTTTGTACTGTACTACCACTACTTAATAGAACATAGTCCTTACCCCTGTGCCAAAGACAGACAATCTCTTTCAATATCCTATTGCTTACTCCAAAACCTTGATACTGGCAGCAGTGGACCGCACAGTGTGGACATCAGTACCTCAAACCCCAGTCCTGCTGCAGCATCCCACAGACTCCAGCTCAGCAAAGGAATTATCTGGTCCATTCCCAGCTTGGAGGCACCCACACATTCCTGTCTTCTTCTCCAATGGAGGTGGATGGAAGGGGCATCTTGTGCTGCTCCTGCATCAATGGTTTTCCATTATTTGCATGGAGAGAGTGCACTGGTTAAGTAGAAAATTGAGATACTTGATTGTTCTTCAGGGTGCTAGGATGAGCACCAAAGCAGAAGCTAATAGTCATTAATTTTAGTATCTTAAATTACTTCAGGTTCTTTAAGTCTTCCCATTCCCTTCTTTCTTCCTCCTTAACAATTATTTCTTAAGGGCAGTTGCACATCTCTTGCTCAAATGAACCTGCATGAGACTCTCACTTCATTCAAGTCTAATGCACTTTTCTGTGTTCATCTCCCTTTTTTCCATTCCTGTGGGGCTCAGTTCCTCAGCACTGCAAGCTTTGAAGGGCCTGGGATCAGTGTCTTGGCAAAACATGGCTCTAAAGCCATTCCCCAGGGCAGGCAATGTGACAGGTCCCAGGGAAGTGCTCTCATAGCCAGCCAGGCATGGACAGGACTCCTGGGGAATGCCAAGGTGGCCACTGAGAGCTTTCTGTGAAAGAAAGCAGGGTCAGTGAGAGGGAATTCAGTCTCTGGCTGTCATTCTGGCTGCTGGAACGTTGGAAAGGACACAAACCACAGGGCAGGAAACAAGAAAAGGGATGATTTCAGCCCCCAGCAGAGGAAATTACTGGTTAAATTGTCAAATGAGGATCCTGGCAAAGAGTGGCAGAGAACAGGAAGGGGAAGGAAAAGCACTAGGAGAGGTTTAGTTTGCATGCCACATCACTCCTGCCATCCAAGGCCAACAAGGATGGTGCAAGGCAGCAGGAATTATATGATTGTATTAAAATACGACTATCAAGTCTGACAAACCTAAGCTGCAGTCCTTGTGCCAGGTTTCTGAGCAGAAATGACAAGGGAATGTTATGTTTGTGATATTCCTGCTCCTGGGTCTGTTGCAGACAGTGCTGGGTCCCAGCAGTGCTGGGGCTGGGTGAGCTGTGGTTTGACCCAGACCACGCACGGGGAGAGGGAACAGATGGAACAGATTCAGCACAAGCTGATGTTGCCACTCTGGGGAAAGGCAGGGGGATTGCTGTGTGTGGGTTTAACAATCCCTGCAGCACTCAGAGCCTCAAAAAGCACAAAGGAGAGGGAGCAGCAGCTCCCAGCCAGGAGAGGGGACACAAACCCTGTTCCCAGACTGAGGGTCAAGTATGTCAGTACAAAATCATCCATGTTTTCCTGGGCAGAGGATGATACCAGCATAAATAAGCCATCAGCACAGCTTGAATTTAGCTTTTATTTACAGATTTTCCACTTGAATTGCGTAAGTAGCTTAAGTCAAACAAGGACATCCTCCTCACCTATCCAGGAAACTGGGGCATGAGGTATCACCAGTAACCACGTGCCCAGGCTGTGATCATGTCACTGCTGTGGCACATGAGTGAGGTTTGGCACAAGCAGGGGCAGGCAGAGCTGCCTGGTCTGAGGCACACAGAGCTCACAGGTAGTGTTTGCTGCTAAGGCTTTTGGGAAGCTGGGCCCAGGACTGTTAGCACTGTAGCAAGCCAAAATCCCCTTCCCCAGAGGGTCCGTGGGAGGACATCTGCCTTATCCAGGCCCTTGGTGACACTGCAGCACTGCTGGGTTACCTGTCTGACAAAAACATGAATCAGGCTTTAGGCTGCAGCCAGCTGAGCCAGATGGCCTAGGTTAAACACACCACAGGATTTGGGCACTAAATTACTGCTCCAGGTTCAAGCCTGAACCACCTTTGCAGTGATGACACCATTGCAGTCACAGTTACAGTGGAGGCCTGGTAACTGCTTAAAGTGGCAAGGCTCTGTCAATGCTCTGCACACATCAGCAGGGCAGGGCCTGCAATGGGAACAGAAATGGGGTCTGGGCTCCAGAGTTTCTTGCTTGGCACCTAATCCCAAAACACTGACCTTTCCTGAATGAAAACTATGCAATATTGAAGACTGTGCCACAGGTGGTGCTTTAGCCACCTCCCCTGGGTATGCACCCACACATTCTCAGAAGTGTCCTCACACATCACTCGGGCTGGGGGGAAGAACCAAGGAGTTCCTGAGGAGCAGAGCCAGCTCTGGAGCTTGTGATGTACCACAACCCTGTTGTGACCTCAGCCAGGTCTGCTCTGCTGAGGCTGCACTGTTAGAAAGTAGAAGAGTCCTGAGAGTTCAGCTCCCCAGCCAAGAGTAAAGTGAAAGCAGGGATCTGAAAAGAGAAAGGAAGAGCAGATTAAGGATTGTGTAAGGGAGAGGAACGTGTAGTACTCACTCCTTGCTGTAGTCAAGTGCAGTCACTGCAACAATATGGTCTTACTGGGAGTCAAGGCTTTAAATACTGCTGCTTATTCCTTGAGGGGCTGGAAAGAGAATTCAGGAGGCTGGACTTGTCCCATGGAGGAGGAGACATGGGACAGCATGGACAGTGTCGCCTCTAAAAACAGGGCTTGAGAGACCAGCAGGGAAAGGAAGTGGAGAGGGGGCAGCCCCTGTTACCTGAGAATGGTGCTGGGATCACACCTTGCTGCAGGCCAAGGTGTGGGACACAGGTACATCCTTCACAGGCAGGAGTGTGACCATCTTGGCAAGTCCTTGGACAGATGCATGCCTCCACTTGCCATCAATCCCACTTGTGATCAGGATAACTAGAATTAAAAAAAAAATCACTAATGACTTAGGCTATTATTACATCCTCTCCTTACCATTTTGAGTGGCTGTGGCCAGTCCCTTGGTCACAGCAGTAGAGCTCAGCTGTACAAGAGATGCTTAGCTAGAGGCTGACCCAACAAAATCTTAGCAAAGGGAGCAGAAGTTCCTTTGCCTTGTGCTTATCTAAGCCAAGGAAACAACTGCACCAGAGCTTTGAAACACTCTGCCTACATTGATTCTGTACTTTCCTTTCCATTCCAATCTTACCACACCTGGTATGCTTTTGTCCTGAACACTGTCATTCTTCCAATTCTAGGGTTAGATCAGAAGAGAAAATAAGCTCAGAAACAGCATGGGCCAAGCTGACAAATCCCCAAGTTAACCTGCCCAGAGTGGAGAACTGTGAAAACAGCACCTCCACATCCAGATATCCCATCCCACCAGCCCTGACCAGTGCCACTTAACTTGAGAGGGCATTTAAAAGCCACACACACATTTCAGAACAATAATTGATCCATAATCCTTAAATCAGGTCACAACAGCAGGTTAATCTGGGGATCTGTCAGCTTTGGGAGCATTCAAATTGTAATTTTTGGGAAACAAACATTAAGATTCAAACAGTGATGTAATGAGAGAATTTGAGAGGCAGGTAAGCAGTTAACCTTCCCCTCAATGGGAAGAGTGACCTGTTGTGCTTGAACTCTGCCTCTGAGCTCCTTGTCACTGTACAACCAGCCTGGTGCTCCCTGTGACCAGGGCAGGGGGTCAGGGGACACCAGCAGCTCCAGAGGTACCTGAGGCACAAAGGCCAAGGGACTAACCTCACCCCATGCATGTGGAATGAATGATCCTGAAAAATGCACTGCCTGGAGCATCTCAAGCCTACTGTGAAATGGAATTCCTACACAAATGGAGAAGTTTGTGTGGTTCCCAAGTCTGGCCGCGACACACTGACAGCACTAATCATGGCCAGAGCTCACCTCTTCTTTCGTGGACTTATCGAGCTGCAGCAAAGGTCTGACTGTTTCAAAAGAACTGAAATAGGAGGTAACTGTGCTAAAAGCCATTCATATTTGTGTGTGTGTGTGAGATACAGCAAAACTTCAGTGGATTAAGAGACTGAGAGAAGTAGAGACAAAGCAACACACAGAGGACTTCACCTAAAAATGGCCTGACACGCAAAGGTCACTGCACTCCATCGCAGTTTGCCATCCTGCAGCACTGGTGACACCACTCTGGAAGCAGCCTTGGAACCCTGAAGATGCACAAGCCTGTCCCAGTTTGTCACCACCCACCTGAGATCAAACCACAGCCATGAACAGGCCAAACATCGTGGACAGTGACATTTTATGGACTGTGTTGTCTCTCACCTTCTACCACAGTGTATAGCATATCATGCTTGTTAAATTACAGCTAAGGAGTAATGAAAAACTTACACTTAAGTGACATAAAAAAAAAGGGGGGAGGACCCACAAATTTCTCCCATCCAACTATAAACGCACACCCATTTACATTGTTTTGTAAATGAATTTAGAAGAAAAATAAAAATATTAAGATATTTCTCTTCAGGACAACCACTGCACATTTGGTTTTGCTTTGGAGGGGAGATACAAACACACACAGCAGGAATACTTTCCAATTGAAAATATGCAAAACAAATAGAAGTGAGAACAGTTCAGCACCTAGACAGCATTTTCCTTCTGTCCTTGATAAACATTATCTCAGTTTCCCACAGCATTTATTTCACTAGTCAAACCCTCAAAATCTGGTGTCTAGGAAGAACACCTCTCAAAAACTTCAGAAAAAAAAAAGCCTATTAAGCAGTGGCATTGTGCTGCCCCATTTTCTGTATCTCTCCCATCTGCAAGCCATTTGTATGAAGAAAATCTTTGTTTCCAAAACTTGGCTTACTAAAGCTCATTTGTTCCCAAACACAACAGAGCCTTGGTGCTGTTTACAGAGGCCGGGCTGGTTCAGCAGCAACAGTGGGGATGTTCCAGGGTGTCCCATCCCTCTGCCAGCACTCCCTGTCCCCAGGGAGGGCAATGCCAGCCACCCTCCCTCAGGGTTAGAATGTGGGGTTGAACACAGCCCCAAACCTTGGCTGTTGGACAGAGCCTCTTGACACACAGGTACACCACATGTAAGAACACTATATCAGTGTTCTTCTGTAAGTACTGAATCCAGATTGGAGGTATTTATGTGGGGTTTCATGCGCTTGCTGAAAAAAAACAAAACAAAAAGGATGTTTTCCCAACATTGTTCATCAACAGGAAAGGATGGCAACAAGGTCAGAGTGTTTTCCTTCTTCAATCTTATCAAGATCTCAGAAGCAGTGACATTAAATTGACCCAAGTCTGATCAACTTTTCAGCATAGGAAAAAGGAGCAGTTGCTCTTAACAGGACAAAACTCATCTCCCTTTAACTTCACATGAGCATCTTTAAAACAATGAAAGAGCTGCATATGCAGCTGTTTTCACTTTCTTCTTTGCAAGGTGGGTGCTGAAATATCCACATCTCATAGGAGATAATCAGAAAACTATTCAGAGTAAGAATCCCTGGAGTTAATGTAAGAAGGAGGAAAGAAGTGGGCAATGCAAGTGCTCTCTGAGTACCTCTACTGGTTCATTTAGACAAGCTGAAAAAAGAATGGAAAAGTCAGTGCTTTTTAATTTTCATGCTACTCTCCCTTCAAGAACAAAGGAGGCAGGTGAGAAATACAAAATATAGTTGTGTTTAAAACATAAGAGGTAAGATTTTTCAAAATGAATAAATCAGCTTAATCATTAAGTACTTACATATCTTCTCCCTACCCACCTTAAAAAGGGATGTCCCTGTATTTTCTGTATGAATTTACTATATATACATATGTATAAATCTATACATACACAAAATGGGTATGGCCTTACACTCCATTTAAGGATATTTTGCTACATGGGTCAGAGTGCAAAGCAATTGCTTCCTTCAAATCAGTATTTTTACATCATGAAGACATAAACCTGTAACTTAGACAATTTGCATGACCACACAGCCACAGTGGCAAATTATTTTTCTGGCTTGTAAAAAAAAATTTTAAAACAGAAGTTCTATTTCAGCAGTTTGAAGATGGAATGTAAAGTTTCTGCTGTTAAATGTATATAAAATATATTTATTGAATCATACATTCATGCTGATTCCAATAAAAAAAATTAAAGATTTTTCTGAAATTTCTCTCCATGGATTTTGTACTGCTGGTTGCTCCACACAGCAGCTGGGAACACAAAGAAAAATGTATTTCATGTACTATTTTGCAAGCTAGGACATTATTTATATATAGCTTTAAAATTCTTAGGTGGATGGAGTGACCTTGGTGCAAACACCCAAAACGACATTTCAGAATGCAGGACTCACACTGAATCACAAAGATGGTCACAATAAAGTGTTTTTCCTTCCACTGTCAGATGCTTTGTCAAGTTTGAAATATCACCAGTGGAACAGCAGGTCCCTCTTGGCTTGGCAAATGGCATTTTGTGACAGGAAATAGAAAGGCAGGATCCTGCCCTTCAAATTTATTCTGAGAACATGCCATTACTCTAAAAACTATAAGTGATGATGGAATTTAAAAGAATTTTATTCAGTTTCATGTGTCATAACCAAAAGGTTTTAATGGACCAACTTTCCTCATTCTTCCATATAACACTCAAATAAGGATAATGATCTTAGTGTTGGGAAACAAAATCAGTGAGGGAATTCCTTCTTCCCACAGCACACACAGCTTACAACTTTACAGTGCGTGCTCCTATCCTGAAAAAAAACCTTATAACAGAGCAAAAACAGTTCAAAAATATGCCCTTCTAGGATGTGCAGAATAAGCAGCTGCAGAGATCAACTCTGGATCCTCGTACCTGCATGCAGAATCATCCTTTTCACCATGCACAGTGAACTCCCAGGTCTCAAGGGCATCTCTGCCCTGTGGCACCAGAGGGAAGTTGCTCAGATTGAAGTCAGAGCTCACTGTTACCACACAGGCTGTTGTCTACCTCCAGAGTAAATCCTCTCTGCCAAGCTCACCACTTGCACACTCACCTGTATGGTGGGCACCCAGCAACACCAGAGCTTCAGTCTGAGCAAATTTAAAGAAAAATAAGAAAAAAAAAAGGGCCCTGCAGAGCAAGGAAGTGATCCCAGTCTGAACCCTGAAATGCAGAACCAACATCTGCATGCCCAAACACACAGATCTCAGTTCAGCTTTACAAAACAGCCCCACACAAGTCTGCTGGTGCATCCCAGTACTGCAGATGTGCTCAAGGGGTAACCTAAATTCTTAATTGTGCAATGCTGTTGAAGGAAGGCATCAAGGGCAGTTCATGGCTTCCAGTTCTGGTCTGGGTGCCATGAAACACCCCTGCAAGTGAAACGTCCTCATTTCTGTCTTAACCTATTAAGATCAGGCAGAAGAGGCCAGATCACACCAGTCATACATGAAACACTCTCTGTACTCTCAGAAGGGCAGATCAAGGTATTTTGACCATGAAGGCTATTCCAGATCTGTCCATGAGGCTGTGATGGGTGCAGAAGTCTTACGGCTCTAGACAGCTCTTCTTCAGTTGCCAACTCCCTGCAGAGCACTGGGACACCAAGAGCACTTCAGTGCCACCCCCTCCTTGTCTTGACTGGAGGCACTAGAAAGGAGACACCAACAGTCTGATGCATTTCAGACTGTAGTATTTGGTTCCTAGAAAGAGCTGGACTACCTTAGTTATTATTAGCCTCCTTGGAGCTCATGCAGCCCACTGAGGCAAATCAAATCGTGGCTTCGTCATAGTCATCCTCAAGAATGTATGGAAAGGACTGGAGGCCTTAGACAAGAGATACTGAGGTTTTAACAGTACAGCAAGGCAGAAAGCAGAAGGGGCTGGAGGCTACATAAAGCCTAAACATCAAAATCAACGTGCAACATCTTACAGCAAGTCTCTTCAGAGGACTTTGTTATTAGTGAGTACCAGAGCCACCAAAATGCAAATACCAAGAGTCATTCTGTAACATAACTTTCTTTTTGAAAGTGTTTCTTTACAAGACATTCCCACAGAATTTTACGTAAATATTTTATTTGCCTGTCATCTTGGGACAAGAACATGACTTTCTGGGTCAACATATTGAGTATGATTCATATGAGAACAAGCACACACTTCACCCTTTAAAATTCTTTACTGACACTCTTCTTTCAAATCAGACAGCAATGAGCCAGAACTGTCCAGCTCCCACTACAGAAATGGGGGTTCAAGCTTATGGATGCTTTTGCAGATTTGGTTAAGAGCTATAAAAGCTTCTGTTAAAAGCACTTTGATAAGTCTGAAGTGCAACCTGTTACTGCAGTCTTCGGATTCAACGTCAAGAACAGTAGAAACCCAACAAAGGGGGAAAAAAACATCACAAACAACAAGGACAGGGTTCAGTAAAAGATCTCCATTGCATACTTTCACCTCACAGGCATTCCTGATAGGAAAAATGCAGACAGCTTTTGTTTTTTAAAAAAATACCAGTTACTACCACAAGAGGAAGCAGCAGAATTTCCCCAAATGCTGGCTGTGAGAGCACAGCACAGCTCACACTCCCCCAGTTCACTAAGGTATCACATCTCCAGGTACAGATGGTGGGCAGGCCAATCTGACACAGGTGTAAGGAGGGAAGGGACAAACAGTGTAACAAATGCAAAGAGAAAAATAAAACAGAAACCAACACTTCAGCAACATTTAGTACAACCAGCTTCAACCAATAAATCTGGCAGAGGAAAAGGCCAAACATGACTGTTGGGGACAGGTAATACTGAGGGCAGCTCTGCTCCAGAGCTTACAGCAAGCACAGGTCAGGAGATGATACACTGCATATGCACAGTCATTATAGTCATAAACCAAGAAACATGGAAACACTGACACCTGACACAGATTAGCCAACTTCCTACACAGCTTTACTGTGCTACCAAGAGACCTGGAGGTCCAGTGGAGACACAAATCCACCATTTTTATCCAGATGTTTAACACCAGCCATTACAGAAATACTGCTTTGTGCAGCACCATCTTACAGGATCTCTTGGTCTGAAATTACCCAGTTTTGTATTTTATTTTCAGTTTCATCTTCTTCCAGAGGCAGTGGAGTGTTCAACATCTTAACACCCGGACAGACAAGCACCTTCCATACTTCTGACAAAAATTCCTTCTTATCCACTTCAGGTCTGAAGCAAGGAATGAAGTACTGCAAAAATAATTATTACTTTACAGCAGTTGGAAATGTAAAGGATGTGACAGAGGTATTTCTGCTTTGCTTGTAATTTTGCAATAGTTACAACAGGACCTGCCCAGCTTCAAGTTCAAGTTATTAACTTCTGCATCCAAGAAGTATTTGTTTTCAATAATTTAAATGCAAAGTGATGCACAGAAGGTATTAAGAGCTTTAGCTACAACCACCTCTACCGTGTAAACCTAGTGACTGAAGAGCCTCTTCCCCTTGGACAAACTCCAAAATACTCTTGACTTGATAAAGCAAATCTAGACCTTTTTTATTTTATTTTTTTTAAACAATTTGCCAAAACTGGAATGAGAGATAAATAGAAGGCACAACAATTTTGCTTTTTTTTATACAAATACAAACTAAACATGAAAAAAACTCCCTATTTCAATAAAAAATTTCACAAGTTCAGGAAAAGTGTTTGAAGAGTCAAGTTCTAGACATTTAAAACCTATCCCACAATCCAAAATTTCAAAGTGGTAAAACAGTAGTTCGAATTCCTTGCTGTGATCATGTATCAAAAGGAAAAGAGATTCTACGGATACCCATTATTCCACTTTTACAGCGCCACAGAAAGGTGAAAGTCAATTTTTTCAAGTGGCAATGTCTCCAGACCGGAGGATGTTCATATGACCCTCAAAGAAACACCAAGAGTTTTGCTTTTCTGCCCTTGGAATACTTGCCAAGAACTATGTTTTCCTACAGGCTCTTGAATGCATGCACGTGAAATATTATTCCGCTGACTGCACCCAAATTCATTAGAAAGAGGGGAGGAAAAAAAAAATAAAAGAAAAAAGAAAGACATTCCTTAGGAAAAACCACTGGTACCAAAAAAAACCAAAAATCAGTCCGTAAGTTTGAGGTGAAGAAGAAAATTCAGTTCTTTGCTTTTTAAAATCCACTTTTCCTAAAACGTTGTTCCACAAAGCTGGAATCTGGGACAAGGACTAGAAAAAAATAAATCACAGAACCATAACACAAACAAAAAGGGGCCAAAATAGTATCAAACGTAGCAGTCTATAACAGGCTAGGGCCACATTCCAAGATACCCAAGGCTGAAATTCACAAATCTGCAGGAAAAAGGGTTTGCGCCATCACGTCAACATCCGCGATGAATTCACTGGCGTTGCCCGATCCCCCTTCCAGCTCCAAATCCTGGCTTCTGGGACATTCCTCCACGAGGAGGCCCTCGAATCCCACCTCCCAGCCCCCCACGAGTGCCTCCAGGTCCACGGGGTCTGTTATCTCTGCGGTCACCCTCCCTGGCAGCTCGTGTTTTCTTCTCCTCCACGTTCAGGCGCACCTCTCCCCTGAACATGATGGGCTGCAACAGAAGCACAGAAGGTGCTGTCATTAATGGGTCACCAGGAGCTCTTCAAGGTCAAGCAGATTCCTGCAACTTTGTCTCATATCCTCCTCTCCATGAAAGACTGAAGGGTCTTAGGATTACCTACTAAACAATGGCAATAGCAAAACCATGTATCCAGTCTTGGGGCTTTAGTAGAAAAAATAAAGATCTGAAGGAGTGACCCTTGAAAAGCCATCTCAGGCTTACCATTGAACATTCTGATGGGTTTCAGAAAAGCTCCCTGCATGGCTATGAGGGTGCATCCAGAGTCCCTGCCTACCACAGCAGGCAGGCAGGCATGGACACACATTCTGCATTAGCAATCACTGCTGACAGGCTGAGCAGGTATCTCCTGCCTTTGTTAGCAAAATTCTTTTCAGTGTGCACACCAATACAGCTTCTTCCTTTCAGCCTCTGACAAACAAGATTCTACTTGTCCATAGAATCAGACTCTCTCTACCTTGTCCTTCTAAAAGCTGTTTATACACTTCCTGTGTTCAGCAATCTCCCACTAGAAAAAGGCTCTGTAATGAGCTCCTACAAGCTACTTCAATGACAAAGACTGCACAAATCTTGGTAACAGGAGGGAAAAACATCACATCTACTTTAATATGCTCAAAAAAAATCTAAAGGTATCAAGTACTTTCTCTTCCTGTTAAGCTGAAAAACACTGTCTGTTGTCAACAGACTGAAAACCACTGCCTGGAAATTTATTTACCCTGTTGCTAAGGATCTTCTGAACAGGCTCAGGATCATCAAACACCACAAACCCAAAATTAGGGAGCTTTCCACCACTGTTGATGCGGAGTTCAACAACATTGCCATAGCCTGCAAGAGAAAAGCCAAGTTCTTGGGTCATACATTAGAATGCTCTGTTGGCCACGCCCATGGCTGCAACCCCCACCCCCTCAGAGAGCAGCAAAGAAACCAACTTACTTTGGAAAAAGTCTTTAAGTTCAGATTTATCCACATCGTGGGGAAGGTTCCCAACAAACAGCTGATGACTGTCTGGGTATCTCACAATCCGCCTGGTTTCCACATCACCTTGTTCACCCTCGCGAACTTGAACAGAAAAGCAAAACTGATTTTAGAAAAGTCAACAAACAGAAAAAACAAACAGAACAAGAACAAACAGAAAAACAAACCATGGTCAGAATTATCACCATCAGAAAGAATCAATTCACACTGTCTATCCATTCATATACAAAACAAGGAATGCAGTCTACACTAGCAAGTGCGTAATGATTTGCTTTTTAATCACCTGGCTGAGGCCAAGCTTGAATTTTTACTTGAGTAAAAATCATTTGCTTACTGACAAAAATAATGATATTTTAAAAGCTTTAAATATTACATTGCTTCCCCAAAACTTTTAAGCAACAGAAAATAGCTTCTTAGCAGCTTCTCTTACTCGGCCTAGGACCCCGCTGAGGTGGGATGCTCGTTCGCTGCTCCCTCACTCGCTGATCCCTCTGAGGTCTCTGAGGGGGGGTCTGGGATTCAGGCTTTGCCTCAGGGCGGGGCTGCACAAATTCAAAAAGGAGTGGACAGTTGAGAGTCAGAAATACCAGCACATTCAGCTTTTAAGAGCTCACTATCAAGTTGGTAATAAAAAAATACAGGAAAAGGTAATAGTTTCTTCCACCTGTGACTAAAATACATGTTGGCTTATATGCTAAAAGCAAGCAGCATTCCCATGAACACTCCCTGTTTCCCTCCATGAGAAACAATTAATTCTCAACCCAAAGCCCAAAGAATAACATCTTCATAAAGTCTACCAGGAATCACAGAATGCTAAAGTCTTTGGGGCCTGGGAAGTCAAATCAGAAGCAAGCAGATTTCACTCTTTTTCCCCTGTCAGCCAGTTTAGCACTTAAACTTCTCCAGGTGCTGGATCCCTACCTGTGAGACCGGTACTTTCACAACATGAGGTGGTATTCCTGATACTGGGACAGCCCCACTGGGAGGAAGGTTCTTGCTGGTTACTGATGCCCAGGAAAATGTCTTAAAAAAAAAAAAAGAGAATGATATTAACTAACTACATCTCCATCTGAAATTTATTACTGACAGGACAGCTAACAGACACAGGATACCAGGAACAAATTTTAACTTGTACTTGAAAATCAAGAGCCAGCCAATAGCAGTTTCCCCAATTTCCTTCAAATTATTTAAATTCAAAAGACTCAGTGCAATGACAATGGAGAGTTGAAACGGGACACAGCAGTGGCCCAACACCAAACACCACATCAAGGTTAACCAAAGTATTGGATTCCTGAACCCAAATCTGTCCACTTTACCTTCCTTAACACTGAGAAGTGACAAAAATCCCCAGGTAAAAATAAAGCTGTGTAAACAGACAGGAGAGCCACACTGATGAAACCACATCAGAGAAAAGAGATCCACAGTCATTACCCTGGAGTCCTCTTGCACTGCAGGAGCTGGATCAGCAGGAGCTGGAGAAGGACTCTTTTCCACAGTCTCTTCTGGAGCAGATTCCTCTAATACTGGCTCAGACTTTTCTTCCTGCACCTCTGGTTCAGGTTCCTGTTCAGGCTCTGCCTCTGGCTCAGGCTCTGCCTCTGCAGCTGTCTCTTCCAGGTGCTCCTCGATGTCATTGCTGTTACACAGCAGCACAAAAAACAGGAAAAAGAGGTGGTATTGTATTTATTCTATTACTGGTGATAAGCAGTGCTACTTATGCAATACAGAAGTCAGGCTCATGACATATGAGAGGAAGAACAAGGCCAAATAAGGCCACATTGCACAAGGATGCACATTTTGCATTGGTACACTATGAAGCAGCAAAACAAAAAATCCAGAGTCTCCATGTCTAACAGCAGCATGTCAGTCTAACAGCATTTTAATTTCAGCTGATCAATAAACAGAATTTTTTGACTGTCAGAAGAAAACTATTAATAGCAATAAATTCATGTGACCTGTTCTACAAGCAGCCTGTCCCACAGAATGCCTGACTTCATCTATAAATATATTATTACCTGACAGCCTGCTCATAATAAGCACCACTATCATCAGGAACAGCCTCAGGTGTCTGCTGTCTTTCCTCAGGTTCCTCCCCTTCCTCCTCTGATTCTAAATAAGGTTAGAAAAGAAAAAAAAAACCCACACATCTTTAGTAAGAGGCTCAAACACAAGTCACTTATCACAAAATACAGGTGAAGTTTCTGCCAAAGAACACACAAGAAGCATTTTTGAAATGTGACATGAAACAGACATTTCTGTATATTTCCACTATCCTTTTGGTTATTCAGTTTTGACCAAGGTTAAAAAACATGCTCCAAATACTTCAGAGAACAAGATTTATAATCTACAAATCTGACTCCAACTGCCAAAATAAGTCTTACAGTTCTTGTAATAGAAAAAGATTATGCCAGAAAAATAATCATCTGCATGTCACAACTCCTTGGTGGACCGTAAAGAACCACAGGCAAGGAAAAAAACCTACAAGCACATGAAATCTAATCTGGGAATAGAATGTTGATATAGATCCAGAACCATCCAAATATTTCTGCTGCTTACCCTCTGGAGGCTCAGTATCAGAGTCCCCAAAAACCTCGTCCTGGTAGCGGAAGATATCGTTGTGGACATAGAACTTGTTTGCAACAGAGCCCTAAGAGCAAATCAAAGGGAAGAACTGAATCAATTACAACAATCCAGTAATGTAGAAATTGAAATAATGTGAAAACAAGAAAGGTTTGAGCAAACTGTCCTTCCTACAAGATTAATCCAAATTTGCCTCTTTTAAGAAAATGTTATGTGGGGCAGGAAAATGAGAAACTAAAAACACATCACTCCTAATAAGTTAGGTATGGATGGAACAAAGAAAAAAAATTTTTGAAGTGCTTTTAATTCCAATAGCTCACAACACTAAAGAAGTGTAATTGACAACTTCCTGGTGTTCAAAGTATCAATTTTTATCTCCAAGTCATACTGTCAAACAGAGTGATCTTGCAACACTCATTTTTCACTATCATTTTCATTTCTGTGAACTGCTTTGTTAAAAAAGTCTATTTAAAAATGCCACTTCAAATGCTAAGTCAGCACTTTATGAACAAGAAAATCTGGAACCCATATTTTCAAAGTGACAGGAAGCATCTCCCTCTTTCTACTACCTCTTTTTCAGTAAAAAAACCAGTTGCTAGGATAGCAAATCAAAGACAATATAATTTTAATATGCTTAAAAAAAAAAAAGTGTTGCACTAATCTAAGAGTCCAAAGTCAGGATATTTATAACTGATTTCAATATCCAAGGTCAATGTACAACCACACAGAAGTAGTGTGATTCCCAAAGGAATTTCCCGAACGCAACTGCTGAATTTTGTGGCAAGTAACCTTCCTAGCCTAACCCTTGAGAGTGCATCCCTGCAGGCAGAGCTCAGCAGTGGAGGCAGCAGCACACCCACCTCAGGAGCGAGCACGAAGGTCTGCATGAACCTGCGCACGGGCTGCATGTTGTTGGAGAGCTCCCCCATCACCTGCACCACCACGCCGTCGTTGAGGGTGGCGTGGGCGTCCACGTGACGGATCTTTGTGTGGCAATCCTTGAAGTTTAATGACAGCACCTTCTTGTGGATATCCTAGGAAAGAATGGTACATGTGGGTTTTGCTGTAGAAGCTATTTCTGCTAAGTAAGCAGGTTTCAGAGAAAGAAAAATCATAAAAACTGGTTTAAGATACATTCCCTAACTCTGGAGAGAGAGATTGGCAGGATGCTTGTTAAGTTTGCTTTGTAATTTTACATTATAAGCTTTCTATGAAGGAAGCACATTTTGCCTAACTACTGCTGTCTATAGTCAAGAGGGTTTTTTCCTCCCCATTTTTTTTTCCTTTTTTTTACAGGAAGCACTTGAACAGTGTGTGGGGGTGAATCATAGCTGGATACATTTCTCTTCTCAACCACAAAGGTGACAAAATAGAAGGAAAGAACAAGTTTCTTATTTAAAAGTTCTTACAGATTGCCCATAGACTGCGTCAGCTGGTTTTCCATTGGAATCCAAGCCACCGTGGACATAGGAAGAGTTCTTTCCATAAAACCTGTTGGAAAGAAATATTTTAATGCCAAGCTTTCCTGTGTAAGAACATTGAGCCTCTACATTAGAGTGCAGTACAAATAATTCACTTTTAAGTAAGTTTCCTGTCTGAATCACCAGAATAAAGCCACAAAATTTCATAATCCTGTTACTACTAATCAGGGGGTGGGGGGAAATCAAAGTTTTCTAATGCAAGCTGTAACATTCAGGTGTGTCAGAGACCCAGGCACCAACAACCAAAACCAAAGCCTCATGAGAGCTCATGATCCAATCCCATTATCCTCTTTCTGCATGAGGTCTCCAAAACAACACCCTGAACATCCTGGATGCTGAAGGCTCCCCCTCAAGTTCTGATTTCTAGCTTGAGCAAGGAGCAATAGGACTGTTCTGCTCTCCTACAGTAAAATAAGTATTGCAGGTAAATCTTCCCTTCTGGAACTGAGAGGTTACCACCTGAAACGCCCCAAGCACCATGGCACTGCACTCTGCCAGCAGATAAAAGACTGGAATGGATTCCATGGCACAGAGTCAACTGCCCCCTGACCCACAGGGATGGTGGAGAAACACTCTGAGTAACTGTTCCTGAGACTGGATGGGGGGAAGTTGTCAGAAACTTTATCAAAATACAACAAAATGAAGTGTTTCTTCATAAACAGGACTAGTTTCAGAAGGATACCTGTCACACCAAACAGGACTGATTTGTTTAGATAATAGATTATAGTCTGCTGCATATCCACAATTTCATGACTTTCCTTTAAGAAAGAGCTGGTGTGACTCCCAAGAGAGACCAGCAGACATGCACAAAGCTTATTCAATCTTTCCTTCTAGTGAGAGGGCATTTTATTAACCCAAAAACTACAGAAATACTCAACTAAGTGGTATTTCTCCAACTTCACTTTACACTGATTACAAGCAGAAGTGGCAAGCAGCATTTCAGCAAGAACCAGAACTCAGATATTTAAAGAATTCCTGTAATCTTTATTATCCATCTTTTAAGCCAGCTGAACAAAACCAAAAGTAAACGATGCTTAGCAGTTTTTTAAGTGACCAAATTCAGCAAGCTAAGACACAGTAATAAGATCATTCACCAATTTTAACACACAAGTTAAGAAATTCATGCAGAAAACCAGTTCCAAGTGCAGCAGAGCTTTACCTGTGCAAATAGTCAGGTGCTTGGTTCAGCAGGGTATAGTACTGCCTCACGAACTCCCGCCCGACCAGCAGGGGACTTGGCTTCTCCATCACCATTTCTTTGGTCAACTGAAAACTATGGGAAAAAAAACAAAAGCTCCATAAACCATGAGCATTTCAAATGGCTGTTCTCATCCTGATTGCATAAGGCACCTAATCACAGTGGAAAGCACGCACCAGGACTGTTTTACCCTGTAAGCAGTTTAAGCAATGTGTTTTCAGTGTCATCAGAGTTTTGGTGCCAGGGAGAGGATTCCTGGGTACCAAACCAGAGGTGGGAGAGGCTGCATGGCCAAGGCAGGTCACCTCATAACCTGCCAGTAGCTAAGCATCCCACATATCCTCAGGAAAAAGCAGGTGGCAAGCAAGCAAGGTTCTTCAAGAGGATTTGCTAAGTGGCTAAGACATTTACAGTCAATCCAAATTCTACTTACCTCACTTGACTTCACAATCAGAATTAAAAGTCAGATGTTCTCAGGCAAAGCCTGTGCTACTGTATTAAGGGCATTTTTAGAAGGTCAGAATAAGTCCAATCTATTTTTATCAGCAGCACAGCACTACTTGCTGTGAGTGTCAAGCACTCTGCAGGAATATTAGATTATATTAAAATTATTATGCTACAAACTAATACATACTGCTCTTCTGCTTCCACCAATCTCAACAAGTCATTTCTCACTTAAATTCAGACCACCAGTCAAGTGAACAGCAGCACCCATGCCCAGGGACAAATCCATCTGGGCACTTCTACCTACCTTCCATGGAGCTGTGAGTTACAAAAATAAAGTATTTGCAGGTTGGTTACACAATACAGGTATCTTCAGCCCAAACCAGAGCACATTCCTTTTTTATTAAATACTGAAATCGTTCAAACTCATTCAAAATAGTTTTTTAAACTCACAGGGATAAACACCAATAGAGGGCATGTTCTTAGTACCAAATACAGAACCTACAGCAGATTTTCTGCTTCACACTCAGTTTGCTAAGCCCCCACTCTCTACTGATTGGTGCAACTCTCTCCTTCACTACAGAGCCCTTTTCCCAACCACATGGTATTCAAACTCCATATGCACATCCTCCAGGTGTGACAAGCATGTCAAAACTGACACTACTCATCTGAGCCCTCTAAAAAGCATTTCAGGAATCATTGATTACTTATCTGCTTTTATTTAATACTGATAACTATAAACAGTGACAAGAAATGGTGGCATCAACAAGTGGGGGAAAGGCCAGACTGGGTCACAGCCAGAACACAGAATGGGGGGGAAAAAAGGAAGCCAAACTAAGTAGTCTTTTAGCATAGAATGATCCAGAAGGAGTCTGCAAAAGCTCGTGCCAAGCCAGGCATGTCTCAGGACAAGTTTTCTCTTGTCACTATACCCAAGAGCATCCCCTATCCTGGGAAAACTGAGTTGCCCACAACTTATGCTTCAAACATAGCAAAAGGGAAAGAAAAAGAGTGGCTTTCCCACCTGGCTGTACTCAGCCCTGTCCCAGATCTTAAATGTTTGATACTCGCTGTATTTAGTGAATTTCAGAGAATTTGTTCTTTAGACACCAAAAACTGACAAGAGAGCAGAGCTTCAGAAGACAGGACCAGGCTGGTGTTAATTGCAAACACAATGTACACAGAGCTGCAAAGGAAATCACAACCCCACTGCTGGATGGACCAGGAATGCAAAACAGAAGCTTTAAACCCCAGAGATGAATGTACTTAGGGAGATGCCATGGGAGCTGGTACTGTGGGTAAAGCCAAGTCCAAATGAACATGGCAAACTTCATCTACCTCAGTCAATGGTCAAACACCCAACACATGGTAATCTAGGGACAAGGCAATGTTTAGCCACACTGTCAGAACACCCAGGTAACAGATCCGAGGATGTGATCACACCCAAGCTCCCAGCAGGGGCCAGAACGCACTGCGATCAGCTTTGCTGCAGGAATGCAGCTAAGACTCAAGGCAGAAGACACAACAGCAGAGCCATAATTTTGTACACACTGAGGTGTTTTGCTCTGCTTCTAATACAATCACACGTTACCATCTTTTTAAGTCTAGACTAAGTGAGAAATCTCCCCATTCTATTTTGAAGCACACTTTTCTCTAGGTTTAAACACAGCAAGAAAGCTATGGTGAGCTCCAGAAGAGGTGTCCATGAACTCCCTCTCTTTCACCAGGATATGTGCCTATCACCATCACACCAAGAAATGTTACCTACATGATAATGTGCTGAAAAAAGACTAAATATAACCTAGAACTTAAAGAGGCTTTTCAAAACATTCAAAGCTTTCAGCTGTTAGAGGACTTTCAAGAGTTAACCATGCAGAAAGGAAGAAAGAGTCCATGGCTGGGTCTGGCCTGCAGGAAATGCTCAGATTCTGCAAACCACTTTCATTTCAGGAAGGTTCTACTATCTGTGGTTTTGCAGAAGCCTCTGAATTCAAAATGTAATGTATTACAGATACAGATGTCCAACACCCACAGCACAGTCTGAGGTGACAAAAACCTCCAAGAGATGAACTCTTGCCTTCTAGTGCACATTAAATGAGATCCCCATAAAACGTTATCAGACAGGAAGAGAACCCAGCAAAGGTAAAGTGCAGCTAAGTGGTAACTACCATTCTGACTTCCTCATCCCACTGTGTTTCCTACCTGTGAAGCTCTAGAAGGAGCAGGCCAGGCCTAAAGCAGTGGGAACAGAAATGGCAGAGTGACATGACCTGCACTTTTAGCTCCAGTCAGCTTAACTGACAAGGCAGGATTTCTTTGCTGCACAACAGAAAAGAAATTAAAAATTTGCAGCCAGGAAGCCAGTCCCACCACACACCACATCATCATTTGGAAAATGACAGGAGGCACACTTAATTTCTTTGTGAAAGTTGTTTCCCTGGAATTCAAGCTTATTTCTACAAATGTAAATAGGCAGGTTTTCTATTCAGTTCTGATAAATGATGAATTGGGCTCTTCTGAGAATTATTTTCAAGTGCTTCCTAGAACACCAATGTACAAAGCCTGACATTCTCACATTATGGCAAAATCCTCCTGTAGCACTCAAAGCTCAACAGCTGATTCACATTTCTGATCTTCAGTGAAAGCCCTCACCCACATTAACCCACAGACACATCATCTTCTGTGCTGGTCTCAAAAAATACTGGAAGTGAAGTGGCTTGATTAGGTCTGTCATACTTACATGCTTAAAAATATGCATAAAAAACTTCCCTCCTGCTAAGGGTGAAAAACCAACCAGAACTAACTCCTACCATGAAAAGAGGAATTGCTGAGTGCCCAGTTGTTCTCAAACAGATCTGAAAAGAAATGGGAAAGACCTACACGACCTAATCAGAGGACAACAATCTGCTTTTACTGCTGCTGCACCTGCTGCTACGTTGCCAGCTGCCATCTGCTCCTGTTCTCCAGCCAGCACAACCTGAATGGTGGAAGCCAAGCATCTCCTCAGAGAGCATTTGCTCCCTACCACTCATGAGCAATTTACTACTCCACTATTCCCTGATCCAAAAAAACTGCTAATACTTCATACTACATTTTCATTGCACAGCACATAATAGCACCAAATGTTTGAACTGTCACTGTGCTACTCCTGATAAAAGCTTATCCACACATTTTCCTGTCAATTGACATAATGATGAAAGGGTGAAAATTGACAGGAAAAGCTGAAAATCTGATTATTTAAGATTCATTCATAATCATGCATTCATATTATCCCATATGTAAAACAAATTGGATAAATCCAATTTTAACAAGTACACTATAACAATTCTTCAGCATAACTGAGCCCCTTCCTTAAGCCAAGGACTTAGAGGAAGACAAATACCTCCTTTACAGTGGTTATCACCTGGCTGATGGAAAATTCCACCATCTGTCACAATGCTCCCACTTGGCAGAAAATCAATGTCAGGCACTGAATTTCTGAAATAGTGTTATGTAAATTAGAGCCATTTATGTAAATTCCACATTAGCAAATTCAGATTTAGGCCCACAAAACCTATTAGGATATTAGTGTTCAGAAAAATGGATTCAGCACTCACATCTAGCATGGGTTATTAATTTTCTTACCAAACTGCAACGTGGTGAAAGCAAACTAATCACTGCTGTCCCAACTCAATTTGTTTGGGGTTTTTGTGGATTTGGGTTTTTAAAAAAATTTCAAATCGGGCAAGTTTAGCCTGAATGTTGCTTCTATTGGACTTCCTACACAACAGAAGTGTGTGTTATGCTCATCACAGGATGTTGGGGCTCCAGTCCCAAGACTCAGGCAAAAGCCCCTGGGCCTGATGTAAGAAGCCAAAGGAACAAAACCCAAACTTCACTTCCCAAAGAGTGTGGCAATTTTAAACTTCTGTTAAGAAAAAAAGTTAAAACTAACAAGAAGACAAATTAAAATTGAATCATAATCTCAACAGGCTCTGATGTGTTTTTAACATTAGCCTCCTTTCTTTGTTCTCTGCCATCTTTAATTACATTTTTTTGACTTGTATTTTAATACAAGGAACCTTCTCAAGAAACCCAAAGTTCCTACAATGCATTCTAGTCCTGAGTGGAATATTACACACAGGTCACCCCTTCTCCTTTGGCTACTCACATCTGAACTCCACTCCTTCCACCTCTACAAACTGGTGGAGTTCACAGGGTGCCAAAACATCATTTCAGATTATCAAACTTTCCACACAACCCCACTCCCTCATTTTGGTATCAGTGAATTCCTTAACTTAAAAAGGCTTTTTGGAAATTGAAGAAACAGCAGGAGAAGCTTACAGAGAAAAGAGGGGTCTGTATCCAAGCAAAACACAACACAAATGTGGCAAACAGCAATTTTGCTGGAAATTAAAGGTCTGGTCAATAGTTAATGGGATTGCATAATTAAGTGTCATTTGGGATTTCTCCAAGTTGCTTAGCAACAGGTGAGCATGCTCAAAGCCACAAACCATTTATTTAGATGGAATAACCAGCTCTAGAAGCAGTTACTGCTGCTGTTATGGACAAAAAAGTTAAAGTAATGGAAGAAAACGCCAGCAGGCCTCTAAGAGGGATATAATAGACAAAGTTTAACTACAAAACAACAAATACAGTTAATTCCAACTCTCCATACATTTTACATGACTGGCATCTGCTCTGCTGCTGACTAAGCAATAAAAGAAAAAAACCATGAGGCTGGTACCTGTGTGAACCATGATACAAAATATTACAGTGAACAAGATAAACTTGCACCCCATGGCAAATTCCAGGGCCCATCTCAGCTGGGGATTTATATCATCACACCAGCTTGCTCTCAAGTAGAAGAGTGATAAGTAAATGTGTATTTAAAACACAAAGACTGCAGATCCACTGAGATACCCTTATTTCAATACAGCCTTAACTATCCAAGGGCAACAAAGACACCAAAAACAATCCAGTTGTTGACCTGAGCTTAAATTATAGAGAGCTGAAAATGCACCTCAAATAAGCAGGCAGATGAAGTCCCAAAACACTAATCTGCTTTAAAAAATAGGTCTCATTACTTGCCTCCCACTGGATGCACAATGTCACTGGGACAGAGTCCCAGCAGCACAGCCTGTATTTCACACAAACCATTGCAGCTGCCTACCTGTAACCAGCTCATCTTTTCTGCCTTTTGACAGATTCAGAGGCAAAGCATTCAGCGTGGAAGAAGTTATCTTAAGTCAGCACTATTCCACAGGAGCCAGAGTCAGTGGAAGCTCAATGATGGGATGAGTTATGCAATAAATAAATATTTGAGGATCAAACTGGGACAAGTTGTGAAGTTAGTGGCATTCAATTCTTACTGGCATCTCCAGGAAACACAGAGTCTGTAAGGTGAATGCATTCACCAGGAACTTCCAGAAGCAGGCAGTGAATGAAGTGTCAGACATATCACACAGACAGAGGAGCCTTTAATAACCTTCCAAACACCTAATAAAACGTGGATCTAGACTGTCAAATTTAGCACAGTTATTTCTCCTTTCACTTGTGACTCATCTCCACGTATGACCCACACAACCTACAAAGACAGGCAGTGCCTACATTCATAAGATACTTGAGGTGTTACAGGGAACTAGAACCTAAAAAAATGATGATTTTTTTCAGGCAATCAGTTTTCTCTGTGCTGAATTACCCAGATGCAGCAGAAAAGCAGAGCAATACCTGAGCCCCTTCTGAGACACACTGACATGGGACTCTCTAGAAAAGCCATGTATCACACCAACACATGGATAAGAAAAATTAAGTTAGAAGCTTAACTGTTTTCTAATCAAATCATCCACTCAAAATTTAGGCAAAATAAAAAGAAATAATTCAGAATTACATTCAGCACTGCCCATGCTAGTACCAAACCCCTCTGCTTGCCAGTGGCAGATGGGAAGCCTTACTCAGCAGCAATGCACAGCCCTTCAAACACTGGCAGAATACAAATAAACAAGGCAGCAATTGCTGAGGAGCTGTCAGGGTAGAAGTCTGCCTGTGTTTTTGCTAACAAACCTAAGTGTGATCCACAAGTTGATGGATATGGTGGAGTCTGCCATTTCTTAGAAAAAATTCAGCACTTGTGTTTTTCAGCTCTACCAAGGAAGAAAGAGACAAACTGAAGATTTCTAATGTTTTCAGTCAATCTAAAAGAAAAGAGAATTTTGGAGAAATGTTATTTCCAGGGCATTAAGCTGAAAAGCAGATTAAAAACACAAAGATCACCTGAAGTGTAACTCAGGGTACCTGATATCAGCAAACCCCTACAGTAAGGGATGAACATTCATCTGGGTAAGGAAAATGATCTCAAACACTATTCCTGTGGCTAAGAGCATAAAGCTCCAAAGACAAACAGCAAATCAGGTCCTGCTTACAAGAGAAGGGGAAAAAATCTAACCCAGGAGAATCCTAAAAACCTGCCATTAAAACTAAGTGATAAAGGAAGAAATTTTTAACAAGGTGTTTGGCTTTTCTCTTCCTCCCTAAAAACATTTTGCCTCCCCTTCCACACCCTAGTATGGTGTGGGTTTGAGGGTTTTTCCCTTCCTTTTTAAAGCTGTTTCACCTGGCTTCCAAGTTTCTACTTGATACCAATCTTCACTTCTATTCAGCAGTTACCTGCTGTAACATTAAACTGAAGTGATTTGTCCTGAGCCTAAGGAGCAACACTTCATATCCTCACAAAAAGAGAGTTCTGTTGCATTTAACACTACAGAAAAACATGTGGCCCTTGTGATTTGACAGAAGACAAAAAGGAACTCAGATTTTGTGTTCCTTTTAGTGGAAAAAGGAATTCCACAAAAAGGAACACAAAATCCGAGTTCTCTGAAAACTCAAGGCCTTGAGAATTCCCAGAAATATTCCTACATATTTAATAATCCTAAAATCAGATTATCTTAAATGAGCTCTCCAATGTGGGGGAAGGATTTGCCTTTCTAACTGAACTTATTTTAACCTCATTGACCCCTCAGTTAGGAGCAATGTTTTTCTCCAAAATTACACTTTAAACACATAAATTTCATCCTGAAGGGCAGTAGGATAGTGCTGCATGGTTTGTTTACTTTTTCTTTAGTAAGAAATAAGTCAGCTTTCTGCCTCTACTGCTCTCCAGATCACTTCATGATAAAGCAGCTACTTGGACCCTGTGATTTTGCCATTAGAACAGGTTTTGTTTTGACATCCAAGAGCTGCTCCAACATCTCGATGAAGTTGGCAGCAGGTCCAGTCATCTTCTCTTAGGTCTGCAAATTTTCCATTTGGCTCCAGTGCAGCTTCTTAAAGTAAAAAAGCAAAAGTTACTCATCAGCAGTCAGAAGAGGCAGATCAGAACCCTGAGCTACACCAACACTACAGTGAAATTCAAGCTTAATGCCACTCAGATTAGAACCACCAAGATTAAGATTCAAAATATTTTCTGCATGCCAAGCAACAGAGAACTGTAAAGAGAATCAACTCTTTCACCCCAACCTGCATAGGTCACAGAAGAGGCTTAAACCTGATGTATCAGCTGTATCCTGGCACTCAGGACTGCCCCATGCCAGCACTGTTACATTAAAAACAGAACAGAGCCAGCCCTGCAGCAGGCAGGGAACAGCACAGGGCAGAGCAGGTGGAAATGGAAGGTGGGCAGTGCAGAGCAGAGCTGCACGTTTGCCTCAGCAAGGAGTCAGGTTCAGCAGGGATCACTCCTACATAACTGACAGCAGCCAGGTCCTGCTCTCAAAGCTGCTCTGCACCAGCCACGGCCTCCTGGAAGAGCTCCAGACTTAATATAGCAAAGCTGGGACCTCAAGCCAGCACAACTCACTGCCTGCAAAGTTGAAGGATTCTTTTACAGTACCTGAGGATCACACTTCTGGTTTTCTGTCTAATTACTCAATGAGGTAGCTTAAGGTTATCAAGTCTACTAGTAGGTACCCCAGGAAATCAAATAACTACTTCAACTCAGCAGATTTTATATAGGCACCTATAAAAAAATAATAAAAATCACCCAGTCTTCTAGAGCAAACTATCACTTTTGGTTTGTTCCAGGCAGAGCAGGCTACAGCCAGCACAGCAACCAGCACCACCCTGCTGAAGTCCTGCTCTGCTTGGATTTCCTCCTTCATTCTTCAGTCATCATCCCTGTCAGACAAAAAGGCCCAGGTGCAAATATTAAAAACTAGAATAGTGTTTTCTAATTCTAACAGGCCATTTATGCCAACCTCATGAGTGCTCTCTCATCAGGTCCTACTGTTTTGAACAGAAATACCAAGATGTACTTAAAACAACATCACCTTTGCTTTATCTCCCTTACAGTAGTGTTGCTCTGTATGTTTGCCTTACAATTTGCAATGTGAAAAAAAAAGCTCTGAAACAAAGAATTTGCTGTTTCATTGAGTGCCTAAAGATTCTGTTTAAAATTCAGGTGTTCAAACTCCATCAGATGAGCTGAACTCTACTGACGCTGTGGTGCCAGCACCAAAGGGAGCAGCAGAGCAGTGGTCCTGCCATCACAGCACAAACAAATCCTTTTGTTGTTTCTCAGGCTGCAAATACAAAGATTTCCAACAGAAATCCTGATGGGCTTGGCACACACTGACTAAGTCCTCTCCACCAGGTTTTCTTCTTTCATTTTAATTATGCTTCCCTACCTTCAACTTAAGGAGTCAACATTTAACACAACCTAGCACAAAAAAAAGGGCAAATTCACCCCAGTCAGGAACTGGGGCCTCTCTTTACTTCCTGATGTACACAAGCCTAAGGTTTTTTAAAATACCTATATTTATAAAATTCTTATATATATTTGCAAAGGTTCCAGCATTGATTTTTCCTAACAGACTTTGTACAATTACACTTTCTAGCAGGTTTCAGTAGTGCCTTTCAGGCAAACCAGTCCCTGCAACACGTGATGCTGTCAAAAAGGTCGTGAGATTTCCATCACAAAGATAAGGATGTAAGACTTCAAGCACGTGAACACTTCCATCCAACCTTTAAATTAGCTACATATACCATCCACTAAAACAAAAAAGCTAGACTCACAACTTTACATTGTTATATATGGTGACTGAAACATTCCAGGAAAGGTGAGTTCAGTTCACAGGATGAGAAGATGCTGCCATGAACATCATGGAAGCATCACAGAGCTATCTAGAAAAATGGTTTGGCTTATTCTTTACAGACAGAGAATAAGAAAAGTGAAAATTTGGTCGAAGGAAAAAATATCAGGAAAGGTATAAAATGCAGTTTTTGTCTGTCAACTTCTGCACTTCCCTTTATGACATCATTTTAACAAGCTTTGTTAGCTAAAAAAAAAAAATCCAACACACCCCTCGCCACGTTTGATTTATGGCATCTGGAAGCATCAGCTTCCAAAGCTTGATAGCAGTGTCCAGATTTCCTAAATCTGTCACTCCTGGCTGTGAGAGCAGGGGCTTGCCAAAAATAGCACACACTGGAAACATGGCGGCGTGCTGCAAATGCTGCTTTCCCCCGGTGGTGGAACAAAAAAATCCTTTTTTTGGTAAAGATTACTTATTCTATTCATGCAAGCCTTAACACGGAAGGTCACCAGGTAAGCCCGCAGAGAATGAGGAATGCCGTAGAACACCCAGATCCACACTGGGAGCGACTGGAAGATGTATGGAAACCTTTTCTCTGGGCTTTCTCCAGCACGTTCATCTGGGGCCTTACAGGATGCTGGAAAGTCTCATTACAAGCACGACTTCGCATTTAAATCTTAGCCTAATCTCGGATTCAGCCAAGGTCATGCGGTAAAGCAGGTTAAGATCCACGCTCTCCTGTTGGAATTTTAACTTCCTTCACCCATAAAGTTACAGCAAGGGAGGCACCCCGAGCTGATACCCAGGTCCGGACCGTGCGAGCAGCCAGCGCTGCCCCTCCATCCGCAGCCACAGCTCCCCCTGAACCGGGAACACCTCGGCCTTGGGGTGGGCTCCTCCCCGGCCCCACCTGTCCACAACAAAACCCAAAAGCGGAGAGCGAAAAAGCCTCCGAGCCTGGAAAGGCGAGAACAAAGCTCGACCCGCACCCCTCGCCTCGCACAATGCGGGCCCGCGAGCAGCCGCTCCCCGCCGCCCCCCTGCCCCGCACCGCTCCCGCCGGCAGCTCCGAGGCCGCCGCGGCACCGGGAGCTCGGCCGAAGGCGGCGGAGCCCGCGGGGGCCGCGCGGCCGCGGGTCGGGCGGGAGGGCGCCGGCGCCCGCCACAAAGCGCCGCGGGGAGCGGGCGGGATGAGGGGGAGGGGGGCGCCAGCAGCGCCGTCCCGCACGGCCCGCGGCCTACTGAGAGCCGGGGGCGCCGCGGAGCCGGGGCGGTGCGTGCGGCCCGCGGTCCCCCCGGGAAAGGCGCGGCCGCGCCGGTGTCTCCCCGTGCCCCCCATCCCCTCACCTGCGGGCAGAGCGGGACGGGAGCGGAGGCGCCGCTTCACCACAGGGCCCGGCGGACGAGAAGCGCCTCACGCAGCGGCGTGCTCTGCCGCCGGCTACATATATCCGGCGCGCAGCCTACCCCAGCGGGCGCGGCCCAGCCAGTCAGAGAGCGGCGCTCGACCTCGCTCGGATGCCGGTTGGCTCACAGCCGCGAGGAGGCGGGCGGAGAGCTGAGGGGCAGCTCAGCCAGCCAACCATGCGGCAGGGCTCCGCGGGGCGGGGAGAGTGATTGACAGACGGGTGAACCAATGGGCGGAAGGCGATTGCTGATAGATTTGCCCTTTGGCCAATGGGACGACGCTCCCCGCGCCAGCAGGCGCGCAAGGGGGCGCGCGCCGGACGCCGCAGTGTGGTTGAGCCGCACTGCAGCGCCCTTGAGAAGGTGGTGGTAAACCCCGTTATAGATGGGGCGGGCCCCGCGGGGCACAGTGACCAATGGGAGGGCGCGCTCGGCAATGACGGACACTTCCCCGCCGTGGCTCTTAAAGGGGCAGGCGGCCACCACGCGGGGCGGCGTCCCGCGCTCCGCAGCGCTCCCTGCTGGAGGGAGGGAGCGGGCGCTAACATGGCGGCGGGCGCCATGAGGGGGCTGAGGGGGGAATCAGGGCCCGGCCCCCGCGGCCGAGCGCTGCGGACTCCCAGGCAGTGGCTGCCCACTTTGGCTGTGTCTCCACAGGCTGCTTGGGGCTCACCTGTCCCACGCACCTGAGAGAAACCCCCAGTGCGGGTGGGCAGAAGGAGCTGCTCGCCCCAAGGCGCCTCCACCACACCCAGCCCGGCCGCTCATGCCAAGCTGACGGTGGTGGTCACCGGTGGTCACTGACCCCTGCCCATCCCGGGAGGCTCACCCAGCTCTGCTTTTTCCTTACAGCTTCTGAGCAAAGCCAACTCAGCATCATCTGCCCCAGAGGAAAGGCAAGCAGCAGCATATTCTAACACACCTACAAAGAAGGAGAAAGGCCTGGAAGTTCTCAGATCCTCTGTCTCACCAGCAGGTGCTGGTCCAGGGACCCCAGCAAGCAGCAGGGAATGGGAGCAGGCAGTGAGCCAGAGCTAAGCAGCTTCCAGGCTGCCATAGCTTTCCATTTGTTTGTGTCACATCCCATCCCACACGTATCTATGACATGAAGCACTCGGAGATGGATTTCACCCTATAAAAATGACTTCCTGCCCACCACCACATCCCTGAGCGCTGCCTAAACCCCTTCCTGCCATGCCTGGCAGTAAGGGATACAGACAGGATTGGCATGAGGCCACCCTCAGCATTAATATCCTCCCCCAATACCTCTGACTATTTTTAGCCTAAGCCACGCTGCAATCTGCCAGATCATAAATCAGCACTGCAGACTTTTACAAAGTTTAACGTGAGCCCAGTGACCCAGCACAACAGCCCGCCCCGAATAAACTCTGCCAGGGGGATCTTGGGCACCTCTCTGCAGAGCAATAGCGGGGCAGGGAAGTCCCCTTTTATAAAACCATCGGTACAGCAGCAGCATCCTGTGCACCTCAAAAGAAATGCCCTGACCCCCAGCTGGTGAGGCAGAAAACAAGAAACGCTGGTTACATTGCCTGCTACAGGTTGGGCTTCTCAAGGGGAAGATGCTGAAAGCAAGCACATGGTGGGGAAGTGTCACACACACAGAGCTCTGCCAGCTCTCCTCAGCCCTGGTGAGATGTGATGCTCTGTCCCCGCTCCAGCTTCCCTGCTCCCGGGTCCTCCACCTTGACTCAAGTTTTTTAGAAAGGGGCTCATTTTTCCTTCAAAAGGACCATACAGCCAGGGAAGAAAAAAAACAACAAAGCAGACACATCTTCAGGGACCAGGACCCTTCTTCTCAAGATGCTCCTCTGCTTTAGAGATTTCCCCCAAACCTCCCGCCCTCAATATCCAGTCTACCGAAACTCTCCCAAGCCAATAAATCTCAAAACCTCAAAAGTCGGACACGGATGAGCTTTTTAGCAGCCCATCCTCATGGCTGTCCCCAGCGCCCTCCCGCAGCCCTTTGTCCGTGCTGATCCCCAGCCTGGAGGCGAGCAGAGCACCCGTGCGGGAGCTCCACACGGCCCAGCCACCATCCCAAGGCCCTGCACCGCTCCTTCCCTCGCCCTCCGCGGCATCCCCGCCTCCTGAGGCCGGGCCCGGCCCGCCCCTTCCTCCGCGCCGCGTCCGCAGCCGCGATCGGGATCCGGGATCCGGGAGCGGCTCCGCCATGCCGGTGGGTGCGGGGCCCGGGGGCCGCTGAGGGGCCGGAGGACGTGGCGGGGAGGCAGGGCAGGGAGGGCTCCCCCGACCCTCGGTGCTCCCGCAGTCCCGAGGTTCCCCGGATCTCCGGGGCTCTTTCAGCCTCCTGCGCTCCCCAGTCCCCCGGGGCTCCTCCAGGCTCTGGGGCTCCCCCAAAGCCCCCGACTCTCCCAGTCCTCGAGGCTCCCCCAGCCCCCAGAGTTCCTCTTGTCCTCGATGCTCCCCTAGCCCCCCAGGGCTCCCCCAGCCCTCCAGAGCTTCCCCAGATCCTGCAGCTCCCCAAGGTCCCCCAGATCCTGCAGCTCCCCCAAACTCCAAGGCTACCCCAATCTCCCAGGGCTCCCCCAGTCCCAAACTCCCCCAAAACCCAGGCCATTCCCAACCCCCAGGGCTTGGACATAGAAGGGCAGCATTTATGGGACTCTCCTTCCCCCCTGCCTTCACACTTCCCCAAAGCACCCAGGGCCTTTGGGAAATAAAACCGTGGAAAATGGCAATTTCATTGAAAAAATCCCTAATGGGAACCTCCATCCAGAGTTCCTTCCTGGGTGAAAGATCCCAAGACGGTTTTAGCTTCACAGTGGCAGGGGGCACAGGGTGGTTCTGAATAGAAGGAAATATGGGTTGCAGGCAACAAATGCACAATAGTTTTACTTTTCTTTTTAAAGGAAAGTAAAAAGCACGTGCAAGAGAAGGAAATTAGGACCCATCTGGTGCCAAAGGTTGAAGGCAGTGGTTGGTTACAGGCAAACAGTGTTTTGTTGACCCAGTGTTAATCACAAGTAGTGAAGATATTGCTGGGGCCCCAGTGGAGTGGAGGGATGGAAAACCAGCACTAATGACCTTTAAATTTCTGTTTTGCTTTTATTTTTATTATGTTGGGGACAGAAGCCTCGCAGATGCAAGAATAGGATGGGGAAGCACTGAAAACCTCACAGACTTAAGTCAGGACAGCGAGTAGCTGGAGGCAGGAGATTTGCCTCTCCTTGGGTCCCCTGGACAGGCTAAGTCCAGCAGAGGCCATGGAGATGGCCATGTGTGCTGACTCTGAGGTAGCCACACAATCTCCAAAGACCCCTCATGATTATGCTGTGGGGGACAGCACAAGGACACCATAGGGAGGAGTACCAAGAGTTCTCAGTTTTGCAGAGGATCCCTTAGTGGTGTGTGTGTATGGACCTTTTGACTTGGGAGGCTTTGAACCTCCCCAAGGAAAAAGGCAAGTGTGGAGTGCTCATGGTGCATTTCCAGCTGTGCTCTCCCTGACCCCTGCCTTAGGAGGGGTCTTAAAGACTGCCTCTTTTCTTTCCAGAAACACGAGTTCTTTGTGGACATGACCTGTGAGGGCTGTTCCAATGCAGTCACCCGTGTCCTGCACAGGCTGGGAGGTGAGTCAGTGCTGGCTGTGGGACAGGCAGCTCCAGAGCTGTGCCCTGGGCTCCTCCATCCTCAAGGATAACGCTGTAGGTAAAAGCTGAAAGCTGGAAACTTCTCCTTGCTCTGCTCTGAGGCTGCTCCTTGCTGGTGACAAGTCACTGGTTGTTTGCAGGTCTGTGACCCTTGGAGAAGTGTCAAGGGAGGGAGGAGCTGCCATGGCTGCAGGTGGCTCTGAGTCACCAGGGCCTCACCTGAGCCCTGGGGAAGGACACTGTGGACCCCTGCTCAGGCTGCCAGAGGGAAGGGAGGTGAATGTCCTGCCTGGCCCTGTTTCCAAGGAGGCCTGGAGTGTTCGTGGTGCTTCCCCAGATGTGTCATCAGCAGTCACAGGGAAGAGCTGCTGAGCAGAGCCTTTGGTGCTTGTCTGTGTAGCCTATTTTTAATACCACCTGGAAATTATAACCCATCTTTTGTTTGCTGGCATTTCCAAGACAGAAGGGTCTGGCCTGCACTCGTCAGTTGTGAGGACCTGCTCCCCTCCGAGGGAGAACAGCTTCCAGCCACCAAGGCAAAGGCCTTCTTTCATTACCATTACCAGGCTGTGACAATCCCATTTTCTCTGTGTGTAGTTGTCAGCACCTCCATCACTCTTCAACGGGCTGGCCAGTATCAGCCTCAGTAATGATGAGATATAGCTCTCAAAGCTGATCCATACCTGCAGGTTTTGTGAAAATACATAACTGGATAGAGACTGCATGTCCAGTTCCTCTCACTGGGGTGAGAGTGGCTCACCTTTATTAGGCACTGGGAAATCCACGTGGTAAAATGTCTTTTCCCTCCTTTTACTTCCAGCTGGTAGGAGGCACTGCCAGTTTAGGCACCTTGTCCTGAGCCTTTCCTAACCCTATTCACACTAAACCAGAGCACAGACTGAGCTGGGTGGAAATTTTAGTGGTTGGTTTGAAATCAGCTTACACAGATTCCTACATGAACAATTGTGTTGATCCAAGGTGGGGTGAGCAGATTAAAGCAGTTCAGAGACTGATACCTGATGTGGAGCTAGAGCAGATTTAACTTCCTTCATACCACTGCTGGCAGGACAGCAGGCTGGTTTTGCTGGCTGGTGGTGGTGTCAGAGTGTGCTGGCAGGAGATAAATGTCCATTTGTCTGATGCCCTGGGGAACACAGATGTGTGAAGGTGAGCTTCCCCTGTGCTTACACCATTTGGCTGCTTCTAACTCTGCAAAATGCTTTTCCTCATAGGTGTCAATTTTGATATTGACCTGCCCAACAAGAAGGTGTACATTGACTCAGAGCACAACGTTGACACCCTCTTGGAAACCCTCAAGAAGACTGGAAAGAATGCTTCCTACCTTGGGGAGAAGTCTGCACAGTAGCCTTGCCTGGTGTGAGGAGCTAGGTACATACCAGCTGTACCCAATGTGGAAGAGAGACATCTGAGCTTTTCCCAGCTCTCCCAGTAAAACAGCATCTTCCTGGAAAGCACAAATTTAAAAAGACCTGCAGGTCCAGCTTCAGCAAACCCCTCATGTCAGAGAAGCAGCTGGAGCACACACAGGGACCCCTTAGCTGTTCTGCACAGCCTGTGTGATCCCAGCCTTGCCTGTAGTGGAGAGGTAGAACACAGCCTCTGTGCCATTCCCACATGGACCCAGAGTTTGCCAGAGCACATTGTGCATGAAAACAAATCCCAAACACACTTAACAGCTGGGCAGAGAGAGTGGTGGGAGGGTGATGGGACACAAAGAGCCCTTTGGGTGTGAGATGCTGTGGGCTGGCTCTCAGCACAAGGACCTCCAACAGCTGATTCTCCTGATAAGGCTTTTAATCCTCCACTACACTTAAGGATGGAAAAACAGCAGCTCCCTGGTACTCTTCTGGATGTAAAATGTTGGGTTTCAGAATAGCTCCCAGTACACACATTCCCTGGCCAACTGTCTACTCCAATGACAACCTGATGGTTGCAGCCTGTCAATTTTCCCAGAATTCCAGCATTATGAAGATATGTACAAAACTGTGCTGACTGTAAAATATATTGGCATACAAGGTTCAATTTCAGTGAAAAGAATAAAGTGGGAGAGGGCTGCCCACTCACTGCATGTATCATTCTTTAGTGTGCAAAATTATTACATGGCATCTCCTAAGAATTTGTTTCTGTCAGTGCAGCTTTCTGATCCAGTGACATTTTTTTTTAATGGTCTAGTTGGATCATCACAAATGCCCAGCACAGATGCACTGAAACCAGTTCATGCTGATTGAATTCCCAGTCAGTAAATTAAATCAGGGATTTATACCAGCAGGAATTAAATTGATACAAGAAAGAGCTGAGCTGATAGTGACGTGTGTGCAATGGATCTGCATTGCTTAATAGGCTGACAACAGATTTAAAATCTGCAGTTTGTATCATTTGAGCAAGCTCTCTGTGCTTCTTAGAAATTATTTAAAATCATAGCTGTAATCAAATAACAACCCCACTTAACAGAGGGAGGCTGATCTGAATTGATCAGTACCTTAAATAGTTTTCAGTGTATTTCAGTTTCCTAGTATTGACTGCAAGGGCTGTTACAGCTTGCAGAGACTTGTGGACTATTTGTCTGCAGAATTTAACTATTACAGCAAAGTCAATCTCAAATAAGGGAGGTGTGTCTCTTTTCCTGGCCCAGTTTCCCCATTTCTTTCCTTATAAGACATCAAGGCAGCTGGTGAGTCAGTTCAGCTGGCCAGCGTGGCAGAACATTTCTCTGGATTCCTTTGTTTTCCTGTTGCACTTTAACTGAAGCTCTTTGATTTATCCAAGGATCTTGAGACCCAAAACACAGGAGAGCAGGGGGCTGGACTGCCCTTGCAAGATCACTTCAGTCAGGCTAAAAATCCACTCAATTTAAATTTTGCACAGCACAAAGAGAATGTTCTTAGGGGCCCGTCTGTAAAAGAAGGGAGGGAAGTTGCAAATCCTTGGCTGTGCTGGATGAATTTCCTTTGGCCCTCCTCCTGCTTGACCAGCAGAGGGCATCTCTGTATAACATTATCTGCTCTGGGCCTTGCTGTTCTCTCCCCTTCATTTATTTGTTTATGTATTTATTTTGCAGGAACTCAATCATGACTTCAGCAAAAAGATGCCTTAACAGTCTGCGTGTGTCCCAGCTTGCTGTGTCATTTGACCTTTGCCAGATGTCAGAAAGCAGAGGGCTGGCAGGAGGAGACAGCTGGGCCTTGTGCTCCAGAAGTGGAGAGGGCTGGGGGAGGAGGTTGTGTGGTGTTTCTAGTCCCACAGTAAATCAAGGCACTGCTTTTAACTTTCCGTGTGTGTCTGTGTGTCCTGTGTGTCTTTGTACTGCTTTAAGTGGTTTTCTGTGAAAGAGGCAGCTTTTAGCGATGGAAAACTCCCCTCTCCATGCACCACAGGTCTCCCAGGAAATTGCAGCTATCCTTAGAAGCTGACTGCAACCTCTGCCTGAGGGACATATCTCAGGAGAACTGTGCTTGAATGTCACTTAGATTCAGGGAATCTGCATCTTGGAAGTTGTTTTTCCATCACAGAACAAACAAACTTTCCATTTGGGATGCAAGTGCTGGGCAGAAGCGACTTTGGCAGCCCCTGTAAGTCAAGGATAACCAAGTGTCCTTTAGAGCTCAATGTGGCCTTGAGGCACAAGTGTGCAAAAGAGAATGCCTGGCCTGATGAGAAACACAGAAGGGATGGAGGAAGGATTAGGGTGTGGGCATATCCAAGGTCTCTCATTTCCTGGCCCAGTGACCAGCCTTGTGGACTGTACTGCTGCTTTCATTTAATTCAGGTTCTCAGCCCAGTGAGGGGTTGCATGTGTGTGTCCCAGTCTGCTGTCTGATTTCACATGGGGGGTTCTCCCACACCTACCAGTGACAGGGCTTGTTCTACAGAAAGGAAAAGCAACTAAAGTTTGGAGGAAAAGGTTACTCTGCATTTCAGAAATTTTTTGTAACTAATTTAAATTAATTTTGTCATAATTGCAATTTATTCTTTCTTAGAGTAGTTTACTGTTCAAAGTCCTTCTTTACCTCTGATCCAAGCATGATTAATTGCTGTAGATGGACTTGCAGGGGACTGGAGAAGCACTTCAAGGAATGTGTTACAGACACTTTTTATTACTGTTTAAATTAAGGGAAGCTAAAGGCTACAAGTGTAACATCATTGCTTTATTTTTTTCTTGCCTTAAAGTCTCCCAGTTTGGCAGGAAGTTTCCAGAGCCAAGACCCAGAACCAGGACCTATTTCTGCTTTGTGTCCATGCACTCAGATGCCCTGTGTGACCCCTCCAGAGTCTTGGGGAGCGAGTGAATTCCTTTCCCTAGACTGCCCTTGCTGCCCTGAGCTGGTGTTTGCCAAGCTCAGTTATTATTTATTGCTCTCATCTTCCTCCCAGGCTTGGCCAGAGTCAGTGGCTCAGCTCTGGTGGCTGGGGAGGACGTGTGCTGGCACCTGGCGAGGAGCTGGATGGCACAGTGGCCTTGGAGCCACAATCCTGGTGGCACTTGCTGTCTGCCAGGCTGGCAGGGGGCAGGGGCAGTGTGGTGCCCACACAGGACAGCTCCCACTCCATCTTGCTGAAACCAAGCTGCTCATCCTTGGTGTGTGGGGAGCAGTTTATGCTGCCCTGGCTGCTCTGCTCCCTCCTCCTTGCTCTGCTTTGGGTAAAGCCTGTTATCTCTGAGGCAGACAAGGAAAGGTTTCTGTCCACAGCCAGCCAGGAGGTTCATGCACATACCTGAAGCTCCAGCACCCATCTGCAGGGCTGCAATCTCCCAGCTCTCCCCTCCATTGTTCAGTGTGGGCAGAGGGCAGACTCTGCTTTAAGCTCTGGCCTGTTGAGTAATGACATCCTGTGACAGTCCTCACTTTGGAGTGTGGGCTGCATTTGGGCTGGATACAGCTGGGATGGTTGAGTCTGAACAGAGCTGCAGGCCTGCAGGGTGGCTGCCTGAGAGGTTTATGGCAAAGCCTTGGGAGAAAAAACAACTTCATAGACTAAAAGGAGAGTCACTACCTAAGCAGAGTTTCCTTGTTCCACCACTGCCCAACTGCAACATCTTCATTTATCATGTTACCCTGAACTTGACTGCATTTCATGGAGAGGGACCCTGACAAGCCCACACGGATAACATCACTGCAGTATTTTCCACAGGAAACAATATGCCAGACACTGAGGCTGTTTTCAGACAAGGAAATGCTCAGTTTGCAATGCAAACAGGAAAGGGTGGCACTTGGAAAAGGAGCTTTCCTATACCACAGACACCAGACTGTGCAGGACATCCCAGGGCCTGCTGGAAGAGTGATGTGTCAGCAGGATGAGCAGCTGGTCAGGTCCATGGTTCATTGCCATCCATGAATGTGGCGTCCCAGCTGCAGGGACGCTTCACTGTTGGTCTCTTTTTCCTTTTTGTTTAATTTCTTCACTTCTGGTTTCTTCAGAAGGGTCTCAGCCCAGCTCCAGCTGAACTGTGAGAATCCACAAACTGCCTCTAGCTGCAGCACCAGTAAGAGCTGGGCAAACCCTGAGGGACTGGCTCTAAAAGTTCTTTTGTTTCCCCTGCCTCAAAGTGATCTTTCCCCCTGACCCCTCTCCACAGTGTTTCCAGCAGACAGCATTTGCTATTCTCACCCACCTCT